>NW_022111319.1:428096-433592 GCF_000313985.2 Echinops telfairi
AAATTTTTCCCAGAATGTGGGCTTTCATTTTAGTCTTTTGATGTGCACAAGTGATGTAATTTTAGCATGTCCCAGCCATCTATTTTGTCTTCCTCGGTGTGTGCATCTTTTATTATACTTGGTAGTCTATGTATGTCCTGCAACCGAGCCTTTAAATTTGTTCCTGTTTTCTCATTGATGATCATCATAGCTCTGGGCTTTACATTTAGATCTTTACTCCATCTTGTGTTCCGTTTTCTGCATGGGGAGAGATATGGGTCTTGTTTCATTTTTCTGCCTATTTAAATCCAATTTGTAAAAATTCATTTGTTGTTTCAAGGTCTTTGTCAAAGATTAGTTACCTGTAAGATGATGTATTTGTATCTGATTTTTTGTCCTTAATTTTTGTCCTTTTGTAGACCAACAGATGGGGATATTCTGATTAAGAATGAATTATAAGAACAGCATGCAACTTTGTTTTACTAATGGATGCATATGGAAATGATAGGTCACACAGCAACAACAATACTAACAAAAGAACGGCTGAGGTGTAGACCTTGTCCTGGGAGGAAATCAGGACTGTGTGGAGCAGCACTCTTTTGAGTAGTTGGGACACTGTCTTGTCATATGTTGTGGTCTTTTAGGATTTCAGGATTGGGTTGGGTTTAGGCTAGTGGTATGATTTTGATGTCTGGTAGAGCTGAGAGTCCTGTATTCTTATGATTTATGTTAATGATTTTACAGGAATAGACCTCTAGTGGATCAGGTTGGAGACAACAGATGATGGAGGTGACCAGGTAGGGGTGTGGGAGTGGGGTCTTTAACTGCTACCCACCTAAGTGGCCTAGGAGGGAGGGATTAAGCCTACTTCCAGGGCAGATTGCTTATCAAAGAGGCTTGGAGTGTTTACCAGGGACTAGTGTCATGGGACAGCTGGCAGGTTGCACAGTCTAAACAGTACCTCAACTGGGAACAGCTTCTTCACCCTAGGGCTTATGGCCCTTGTGTCACACACAAATTTCTTGCCTATGCTATGTAAAACCTCTGGGGCAAATTTGCCTGTATGCTGGGTGGATGTTCGCTCAAGAGTACCCACTTGCTGAAGGATATGTAGGGTTCCTAAATTATTTGGAGGCCTAAGTCTCTTGGTCTGTGAGCTCAGCTCCCTCTCTCTTCATGCTCTACATCTAGTGTTATGCTAAAACATTGCCAATGTGACAGGTGAATGTTGTCTCCCAACAAAGGAAAAAGTAAAAGAAAAATAAATAGAAGTCTGAGAATGGCCTTGCTTTCCTGTGCCCTAATACAGGCTGGACCAGGAATTCGTTTTGTCGAGTAGGGCTGGAACTCCCTTGACTTGTGAGAGAGTTTATTCACTATTTACACCTGCTCCAGCCTGCCCTGTAGAGTTTTCCTCAAGTAACTTGGTAAGGCGATGTTATCCCTCCTTTTAGGGAGGTAGGGCTTCAAGGGGATCAGAACAGAATTCCCAGGGCTTGGGCTGAGAACCAAGTCTATTTTGGCTTATATCTGCCCTTGGCTGGTCATGGAGAGCTATGTCCCTGCAGTTCAGTTGGCCAGCTACTATAGCTAGCTCTGGGACCAGACAATATCAGTCAGGCAAGTTGGGAAGCAGAGTTCCTCTGGTTTATAGTGATGCCAAGGGGAATCTATCAGTTAGCAATGCTGCTATTGAACTTTAATAAACTTGTGTCTACTTATATATATTTTAAATCATTTTATTAGGGGCTCATACAACTCTTATCACAATCCATACACACATCAATTGTGTAAAGCGCATTTGTACATGCATTGCCCTCATCATTCTCAAAACATTTCCTCTCCACTTAAGCCCTCGGCATTAGGTCCTCATTTTCCCCTCCCTCCCCGCTCCCCCGTCCCTCATGATAACTTATAAATTGTTATTTTGTCATATCTTGCCCTGTCCGACGTCTCCCTTCACCCACTTTTCTGTTGTCCGTTCCCCAGGGGGGAGGTCACATATAGTTCCTGGTAATTGGTCCCCCCTTTCCTACCCACTCTCCCTCTACCCTCCCTGTTTTACCACTCACACCACTGGTCCTGTAGGGCTCATCCGCCCTGGATTCCCTGTATTTTCAGTTCCTATCTGTACCAGTGTACATCCTCTGGTCTAGCCAGACTTGCAAGATAGAATTCGAGTCATGGTAGTGGGAGCGGGGAGGAAACATTTAGGAACTAGAGGAAAGTTGTATTTTTCATCATTGTTACATCGCACCCTGACTGGCTCATCTCCTCCCTGAGACCCCTCTGCAAGGGGATCTCCAGTGGCCTACTAATGAGTTGACTTTTAAAACTCAGTTCGTCAGCATACTGCAGGGAGTCTGTAAGCACCTTCCTTTCTTTCTCCCTCTTCCTGTCATAGCAAGCTCCCAAGAAGAGCCTTCACTCAGGCAGTACCTTAGCCTATTCATAGAATAATCTGTTAAATAACTCAACCATTATGAGTAGAAAAATAATGTTTAAGGGATCTTTATACTGTTTTGTTTCTGTTAAAGCATAATTTTGCAAATTTCAATAGGAATTTTCTTCTTCTAAGTTCCTGGATCTTCAATATTTAAGCTATGAGTGAGCATTTCCTTTCACTGAGGGATTTGGGGGCATCCTTATAGATGCTGCCTGATTCTGGATCGATTGTTTTTCTTCTTCAGTAAACTCAATTTTAACAAATGCTTCAACTTGCTATTTCAGAAACCACTGTGTCAATCAATCTTGTTGAGAATATTCCTCTTTTTTGCTGACCCTGTACTTTACCAGGCATGATATGCTTCTCTAGGGATTGGCCCCTTCTGAGAACATGTCCAATATACGTGAAACAAAGTCTTGCTTTTCTTATGTCTAAGGAACATTGGATTGCCTTTCTTCCAAGAAATATTTGTTCATTATTCTGGTACTCTATGGTATTGTTTTATGGTACAGAAAGCCCCACTAAATCTAAAATACAGTTTAAGGAAACATTAATTAAGCATTAAACAGGATAACAAGGACAAAGACATCATCTGGCTGCTGGGAGACTATTAACATATGTTCATTTTAATAAGATGTAGGAGGAAATAGGAAATAGTCACAAAATCATGGTTGGTGGCAGATCAATGTATTACACTTGCAGGCAAGACCAAGGAAGTGGGAATAGGACTATGGTCAGGACACATACATTATGCCAGACAGAAGAGCTTACAAGATTGGTTCAGAGCTTCCAACCAGGGTCATATTCATGACCATAGGACCTTACCATTCAGTTACTATTAAGAGCGCACACAGGCAAGTCCCTGAGGCTAGGCTACCTCCCATCCCCCTTTCCACTGGCTAGGGGAGTGGTAATAATGCACTCTAGAATGCACTCTGTGGAGACTAATAAATTTATAAGCACAGTGTGCTTTCACTGAAACCATAGCCATCCCCTAATTCAGTGCTCAGAAATTTAAGCTCTAATAAATGTTCTTTGCTAGTGTCACAATTCAAAGGCATCATTTTTTCTTCCATCTTCCTTATTCATTGTGCACCTTTCACATACATATGTAATGATTGAAAAGATCATATGTTGAGTCAGGCCCACCTTACTAGTCAAAGTAACCTATTTGTTCTTTTATACTTTAAAGACAGCTAGTGTAGCAGATTCATCCAATGTCATAGTTTCCTGATCCCTGCTTCTGTGAAACTATAAATATAAATACATATAGACAGAAATCCTTCACATTTTCAATCTTTACTCCATGTATCATGCACGATGCTGTTTACTGGTTGTGGTGGTTACATAATCTGGTGTCAACTTGTGAAGGGTCTGTCAAATGACCACATTTGGAGGCACCTCAGAGATAAGTAGCTCACTGGAAGCCAGATAGACTCACTCCCTGCGAGACATTCCTGTTAATAAGTCAGATGGAGCTACACTGATGCAGAGCAAGAGCTCTGAAGCTGGAGGAGTCACGTGGAGACCCACACCAGTGCTAAGATGCTTCCACCGCCACTGGATCCACAAGACTTTCCACTCACAGGTCTGTGATCTTCCTACATTCAGTGTCGTTGGACGTGTTGCGTGAATCTGAAGGGGAACTTATAGACTGGTATCAGGCTTATGGGCTAATATCAGACTTATGGACTTGATATGGACTGGGCTGGGATGTTTTCTTAATATATTATTACTCTTTGATACAAAGCGCTCTCTTACTTCTATACAAGTTCTAGGAATTTGTTTCTCTAGTCAACCCACACTAACACACTTGCCCAATCATGAGGGTTTTTGTTTTCTTTATATTCAGATGTAGTCAATACTAATGACTGTAATCTTTGAAGTATTACATTGTATGGATATACCATACATAATATTATTTTTAAAACAAAATTTTCTGATTGATGTATGACTGTGTTGTTTTTAGTTTAGGTTTTTATTTTCATTCTGATGAGCCATTGTGGTTTTACTTTTAGCCTCTCAAAATGATGTTATTTTCTTTTCATTTGCTTAATAGTAATTCACATGTCTTGCTTTATGAATTATTCACTAAAATTTTTACACATCTTGTATACAAAAACCATGAAACGTACTTGAGTGGCATCCCAATGCCCATCTGCTACCTTAATACTAAACCTATAAATATATGTACATAGATCTATTTCCCCATCATCATTATTAAGTATATTTACATATGTACATACCTGTATTTAGACCTCTATAAATGCCATTTACCTCCTAGTTCTTTCCTCTATTTTCTTTTACTTTCCTCTTGTCCCACAATCATGCTCAGCCTTCATTTGGGTTTCAATATTTCTTCTCAGTTTCATTACCCTTGCTCAAGTCCTACCCAGCCTCTTACACCCTCCTCCTCACCAATTTTGGATCACTTGTTATTCCCTTTTCCTTGAGTTTATTAACAGCACTTCCTTTACCCTACCTCCCCCTCTCCCATGTCCCCCAGGAACCATCCATCCCATTGTTTTCTCCTCTGGATTGTTTATCCCTTCTTGATTAGCTCCATTTTGGGGGGTTCAGATTCCACTGCTTCCCTCCCATGTGACCCAGACATGTCCTCTGTCACAGTCTGCTCCAGTAAGGGGACAGTGTGACACGTGCTGTTGTCTTTTGCCCAGTCCCTTCTGTGCCCCATTAGCTCCCAGCAGGGACATCATCCTCTGAGCCTATTTTGCCAGTGTGGGGTCCAGTCTGGCTCTTTTGTCTTCCTACTTCTGGGCCTGCCTCTGTGTGGGTGTAGCATGCTCTCCCCACTCTCCAACCCACTTCCCAGGAGGGGTTCAGTTTGGCTCTGGTTGGGGCCAGCCCTGTAGCTCTTTCTTTTCATGCATCCTTCCATGTGGCCATGCTGTCCTCATGGTTAGGTGCATCATGGTAAGGTCTGCATGCCCACTCCAGCTTCTGTGAAGACAATATCAGCACTCTCACCCTGGGTGAATTAGTGCCCTGCTCCCTCCCTCAGTGCAAGAACATTTTGTTCTATTGAGCTGGCATTTCATTATGCTCACCTT
>NW_022111319.1:434375-439836 GCF_000313985.2 Echinops telfairi
GTCAGGCAGTGTAACATATGGCAAAATAATAATTTATAAATTATCAAGGGTTCATGAGGGAGGAGGGAGTGGGGAGGAAGGGGAAAACATGAGAAGCTGATAACAAGGGCTCAAGTAGAAAGCAAATGTTTTGAGAATGCTGATGGGAACAAATGTGCAAATGTGCTGGACACAATGGATATATGTATAGATGATTTTTAAAAGATTTTGGAAAACATAACATTGCTCAATAAACAAATGTGTGGTTAAATATGGAAAAAAAAACATGAAACGAACCACCATCCTTCAACAATTTGAGCAAAGTCAGAATGCCTAAGAAACAACATAGGTTTCTTTCAAAGGTGCTTTATTTCAAGCACCATTGAAAGAGAGAGAGCAAGCACAAATGCATGGGTTTTCAGGTATACACATTCGGTTGGATCTTTGGCACTAGGAATCAGGACATTTTGTCATGCAGCACTAACACATAGTAGAAAACTGCGTAACATCAAAGAAACCCCAGCATTTAAGAAATGTTGGTCAGCGAGGCAATACAATGTTCTGCCGGAGGTTTCTTCTTTGTCTAATTACTGCACACACTGGTCGCAACATTGAAATGAGAAAAGGAGTTTATGCTCTGTTTTATTTTCGGTTTGAAACAAACAGAAAACTAATATAACCATCAGCCCTGTGATACATTAACAATTTCAGAGACCATCAATTATAAAGGAAAAAAACTAAGAACAAAAAGAAGAAGGTTTCTGGATATTCAGACATTACAGTGAGCGGTCAGAAGATCCTCACAGGGCTTCATGATGGTACTCGCCTGAAGGCACTTTGTAATCATTTGCAGTAAAAAGGGCTGACCGATTCTCTGCCAGGTATTTTAGGATATCATGCAGATAGCCCAGCAATAATGACAGGCTCTTTCCATCAAAGGGCTTTAAAGCCAGAATTTCGCAGAGTTTTACAAATAATCTCAGTAGGTAGGGTGCACCATAAATCTGGGACATCGGCACATCAGGGTGAGCCATGAGAATCTGAGCATACTGTGGCTTCTCAAATTCGTAGAGCAAGTGCGTGTCCAACATCACATTGAAGTACTGTTTTATTGCCGCCACAACTTCATTAACCGCACACTCCTTGTGGTCAACATTTCTTTCATGTCTTTTGTAATTTGCATATTCATCCAAAATGGCTTCTACGTTCTTTTTAGCCGGGAGCTGGAACAACTGCTTCTGCCTGGTAACTAAATCCCAGTCCTCAATAAGCCATGCTTTTAATTCTTTAGGGATCTTCCCCTTAACCTTCACACACTTCTCAAATGCTTTCTTCTTTTCTATAGTAGGATCTGCCCCGGCCCTCTTCCTCGAAGGTGGCTGAGCTTCTTTGCTAGTACTACCAGCATTTCTATTTCCAGAATTTTTCTGTTTCTTCTTTCTGGTCTTCCTCACAGATCTTGAAGGAGGATTCTCAGCAGAGGGACCTCCACATCTGCCCGCGGGAGCTGGCTCAAGATTCTTCTGCTGAAGACTAGCTGTCTTCTTTTCTGAGGCGGCCCTTCTCATCTTACTTCTCTTTTTGGGGCCTCCTGTTGCTTTTTTAAAGTTGTCTTCTTCTACACATTGTTGTTCACAATTATCAGAACTCTGCTTTCTGGAACCCATTCCCCTTCTGACTACTCTTAGTGCTTTCGCAGATGAAACTTTCTTATAGACTTTCAGGGATGGTTTGAAAGGATGAGGTGGTATCCACAATTCTGTAATGAGGGATAGTTGTGTTAGCAGGATCGCATTTTCTGATCATTAGTACACAACAAACGTACCTTTTTATTTTATTCTATTTTATTTTTAAACATTTTATTAGGGGCTCATACAACTGTTATCGCAATCCATACACACATCAGTTGTGTAAAGCGCATTTGTACATCATTCTCAAAACATTTTCTCTCCACTTAAACCCCCAGCATTAGGTCCTCATTTTTCCCCTCCCTCCCCGGGCCCCCTCCCTCATGAGCCCTTGATAGTTTATAAATTAGTATTTTGTCATATCTTGCCCTGTCCGACGTCTCCCTTCACCCACTTTTTGGTTGTCTGTCCCCCAGGGAGGAGGTCACATATAGTTCCTTGTAATCGGTTCCCTCTTTCCTACCCACTCTCCCTTTACCCTCCCTGTTTCGCCACTCACACCACTGGTCCTGTAGGGCTCATCCGCCCTGGATTCCCTGTATTTTCAGTTCCTATCTGTACCAGCGTACCTCCTCTGGTCTAGCCAGACTTGCAAAGTCAAATTCGAGTCATGGTAGTGGGATCGGGGAGGAAACATTTAGGAATTAGAGGAAAGTTGTATTTTTCATCGTTGTTACATCACACCCTAACTGGCTCATCTCCTCCCCAAGACAAACGTACCTTTTTAGATGCTGACCTGAATCGAGACTCCAGCTCTTTGAAGCAGCCAATTTGTGATCACTGCTGGTCTTCCAAATGTCATAGTTAAGCCAGGTTTCTCTGGCAACTGAAAAACAAAAGCAGACACGTTACCCTGGCGGCGGGCTTAGGCCCTCCAACCAATTACATTCCTCTGGTCTAAGTTGTAGAATGTTCAGCATGCAAATGAATTAGTGAGGGCTTACATATATCATGGATTCCACTTAACCACAGTCATTATGTGTTGTCTTTATGTTATTCAATTCAATTAGTTACAAGTTTGCTAACACTTTTTACATCTAAATTAATGAGATTTAGAAGCTTATAATTTTCTTTCTTAGTGATATCTTAACTGGCTTTGGAATCAAAGTCTATATTCACTTCATTAAATGAATTGAGGGATACTCCCTCCTTTTCTATATTCTGGGATAACTTGAATAGATATGCTGTCATCTCTTCTTTGGATGTTTGGTAAATTCACCATTGAAATTATCTGGGTCAAGGCTATTTTTGGTTTAAAGGATTGATGTGTCTATAGTGACAGCAAATAGAACAAGGGTATGGGGTGGGGTGGAGTGGGCAATGGGGGCTTGGGAGGTAAAAGGGAGATGATATCAAGGAGACCAGGATGGAAAAGTATATAGGGAAACTGATTATGGAAGCAAACGCACAAGTCTAATTGATGAGATTGAACTGTAGAGTGACATGACAAATGTATTACCCTAAGTAATAACAAATTAATAGAACAGAATACGTAGATCAAGAAATGGGTTTGGGTCTCACACTAAATTCCAGCTCCAACTTAAGAAGAATTACATCATGGCCCTGCTTGATACTCAACCTCCGGAAGAAAACACAGAAGACATGGATGCTATAATAAAATGTAGTGAAGAATGTACATGGCTTGTTTCCAAGCAAGCAGCCATCTACGTGAGATCCCAACTAAGTCCACATGGAAGAAGCACACCCTCATCAGTCACCGAAGGATGGTAAACCATATAATCCATAGTCCAAGAGGTACTAGTATTAGAGCCTAAATTGTGAGAATTGGGAATACAGAGGCTTTGGTTGACAGTGGGAGCTCAATATTCATTTGTGGAACTACATAGGAAACAAGTTTTTGGAGGACTCCCTCTATATCCAATTGAGGGAGGAGAAGGAAGTGGTTACTAAGCAGAAAGGTTTGGAGAGATGTATAGACAAGTTCAAAGGTGTAAATCTGACCTGAACAGTTGAAACTTTGTCAGTAGATTCCCACTAAGATGCATGTTGGACTTGATCTGGTTTCCAAAATTTTCTGTATTTTTTATTTGTACTGTTTTGTTTGGATTTTTGTTTGTTCACATAAGGGTGTATCTCAGAGGCGTCATGTCTTTGGAGGTCACCCTCTTGAAGTTGTGCTATATGTTTTTCTGGTTTTTGATATATGAAACCCAGGATTGAGGAAGGTAAAGGGGCAGAATGTAAAATACAGGTTTCAGGGACAGGGAATACAGTGGTGGAGGAGTGGCGAAGGGAAGATGATGTCAGGAATTCCATGTAGAAAAAGAAGGTTTGGAAACAGATTGTGGTAGCAATTGTACAATTCTCTTTGATGTGCTCGAACTCTGGAATGATATGATATATATTAATTTTTTTAATGAAAGAAAGAAAATGACTAGTTCATATAGTTTCAAGAGTACATTCGGGGGATGGGGGGAAGTTTTTTGTTTTGTTTATAATGACCTGATTTATTTCTTCCTTTGTCATGGGTTTGTTCAAATTTTCTATTTCAATCTGTTAGTAGGGTTGGAGTGTTTTTCTAGAAATGTGTTCATTTATTCTAGGTTTTTTATTTGTTGCAGTATAGTTCCTTATAATATTGTTAAGCATTTTAATTATGTTGGTTCTACTGTGACATCACCTATTTAATTTCTTATTAGTGCTATTTGCATTTTCTTTTTCTTTCTTAGATTTGCCAGGGGATTGTTGATTATACTACTGTTTCAAAAAGCCAACTTCTGGTCTTCTTAATTTTCTCTATTGTTTTTGTTTTCTATTTCATTTATTTTACTCTAATCTTTATTATTTCTTTTATTCTGTTGATTATAAACTTATTTTACTATTCTTTTTTAATTGTTGGAGAGATGGGTTAAACTGTTGATTTTGCTTCTTTGTTGTTTTTTGATGTTTATGTTAATTACAATAAGTTGCTCTGTCCCTAGTATTAGAGCTTAAATTTCAGACATCAGTTTGCAGAAGCCAATGGATAACAGTGAAGCCCTAGTCACATTTGCAGCATCCCCAATGTGAAACCCCTCTGCCTCTGGACCAGGGATGGAAATGGCCTTGTTATCAGACAGAGTACATTGTAGGGGCATTACTGCAGTGGTAGGTATCTTAAAATGTGACATCTTGTCATTTGATCTCTCTTTTGATGCAATGTGTATTTGTTCCACTTTTCAATATTTTCTTATTTCTTTTCAATTTAGGCTTGCTTTATTTTATTCTGGCATTGTTGTCAGGTTGTTTTTTATTTGGATTTTGTATATTTTTCTGTATATGAAACCTCAGTTGGTAAATCTATAGAGACAACAACTGGATTAATGAATTCCTAGGGGCATGGTAGGGGGTTGACAGGAAATGGGTGACTAAGAACAATGAGTACAAAGAAGAAATGTCTTAAAATTGATTGTGGTGATGATTGCACAACTCTTCTTTTTTTTTTAAACCATTTCATTAGCACTTCATCCACATGTCATATAATTCAAAAATTCAACCATATTAAGAAAAGTTGATTCTCACTCTCTCACCTGCTTCACTCTCTCACTGTCTCACTCTCTCACTGTCTCATTCTCACTCTCTCACTGTCTTATTCTCACTCTCTCACTGCCTCACTCTCTCACTGTCTCACTCTCACTGTCTCATTCTCTCACTGCCTCACTCTCTCACTGTCTCACTCTCTCACTGTCTCATTCTCACTCTCTCACTGTCTCATTCTCACTCTCTAACTGCCTCACTCTCTCACTGACTCACTAACTCACTGACTCACACTCTCACTGCCTCACTCTCTCACT
>NW_022111319.1:440121-448909 GCF_000313985.2 Echinops telfairi
CTCTCACTGTCTCATTCTCCCTCTCACTGCCTCACTCTCTCACTGTCTCACTGTCTCAGTCTCAAAAAAATAAATAAAGAAAGAAGAGTTATACAACTGTAATGATATTCAATTCTAGAACATTTTTTCTTCCTTGTATTCATTGTTATTCATGTAACTGTTACTATTTTTTTCTAATTATGGTGAAAATATAGGACATTTTCCAAATCCACAACTTCTACTTGTATAATTCAGTGTCTTTGAGTATACGCTTCATGTTGTGCAACCATTACTGATATCCTTTTCCAAGTTATTCTACCACCATTGAAATAAACTCAATGTTCCCTAGGAAACAACACTTTCCCCTTCACTTGTGGCTAACTATTGGTCAAGTTTGTTTTCCCTTTTTTTTTCATGGCTTTCTTGATATATTTTTCACATATCATATACCTCCATGGATAAATCGCCTTTTAAAAGATTTGTATACTCACAATCAGTTCTAGTGCTCCCTCCCTCCTCCTGCATTCATTATTTGCTCTGCACATCCCCTCACCCTCCCTAACTCCCACCCCTGCCCACTTATCCTCTGTAATTCATTACATCAGTTACATGTCTATGCATCTACTACATTTGTACATCACAAGCTGGAAACACAAAAGAAACAATAAAAAAAATAAAGTAGTAAGGATAAAATAATAATATAAAGGTAAAGATACAAATAATGAGTAAGAAAAAGAAGACCACCATCAATATTTACAGAGAAGAAATTTTTGTCATGGAAAAAGCAAGAAACACTTGCACCTAGAAGAAATTCAGGTTGGGTCAAGAGGGAGACCAATTGACCAAGCAGCAAGTTCAATGCAGGGTAATCAAGTTTATAGAACTTTTTGTCTGATACTAAAGCTATTGGAGACCTTTGCCTGTGGTTATAGGGGATCTGCCAGAAGCTTAATCTGACTACATATTATGCAGATGGGCTTTGGCTTCCCACTGTCCTCCATAGCCTTCTAAAAAATGGGTGTGTTACTCAAGTTTGACTAGAGAAACTAATCCAGAGATTCTCATATGTGTATAAGACAGAGCTTTATATATCAAAGAGCAATTGTATATTGAGTAAACATCCCAGACCAGTCCACATTAAATCCATAAAACCGATATTAGCTCATATGTCTGATACTAGTCCATAAATTCCTCTTCAGACTCATGTAGCACATGCAATGATGTCTATGAAGAAAGGCCACAGGCCCGTAGGTGAAAAGTCTTGTGGATCCAGTGGCAGTGGAAGCAGCTCAGCACTGGCGCGGACCTTCATGTGGCTCCTCCAGCTCTCTGAGTGTGGCTCCTCAACAGGAAGGTGAAGCAGAGAGAGAGTGTGATACACCTCCAGGTTGAAAGAGAGGAAGTTCCCAGAATCCTAATGAGAAGGTCACACCCACAAAGAAGGCATTATTAGGTTAGATTCCACTCATGCCTTTATTTATCAAGTTGGCATGAAATTATGTAACTGCCACATTAGGTATTCACAATTTGAGCTCTGGTATTCTTCCCATCATCATATTTCGAGTTTGTTATTGTCATCTTTAGATCACACAAGCTGGTGTGGTTCTTCTATGTGGACATAGTTGATTCTTGACTTAGTTGCTTGTTTGAATATAAGCTTTTAAGATTCCAAACACTATTCTGATTGATAGCCAGGCACACTCTGCTATCTTCACCACACTTTTCTGAAGCACCCTTATCTTTAGTGATCATTTCATGAAGGTGAGTATCAAGCATGGCAATGTTATAAGAACTAACTGTATTTTGGATTGTGGCTAGAGTTAAGTGGGAGCTTGTCCAAGGTTTATGTATGACTCTGGTTTACTTTGGTGGTTGTACTATGATAAAATCAAAACCCCATAATTCTTTTGAATATGATTGATTGATTGAAATGTATGATGTGTGAACCACATATCAAAATGCAGTTAAAAATAATAAATTCCTCTGTTCCCAAAGCTTTAGTATGTTATGTTTCCATTATTGTTTACTTCAAGGATTTTTTTTCCGTTTCATTTAGAAAATGTAATCTATTGCACAGTAATTTTTAAACAGGATGTGATGATCCACCACCCCCTTGGTCTTACTATTAATCTCTGATTTTATGACATCATAATCTGCAAAGATGTTTTTTAGTATCTCAATGCTTTAAATTTTATTGACGCTTGCTTATTGGCCTAACATATTGTAATAGTTAAGTTTTGTGTCAATTTGTCTGGGCCTGTATTCCAAGTGATTTAGAAGTTAACACCTAATAATCTCCTGTCCCAACACAATATAATCAGAGTCAATCATGTATAAGCCTCCCTACTTGAATAAGATTAGGGTGGAGTGACCTTTACTTAGGTTCCAGTCCTGATGCAATTAAATGTCCTCTGAAATGGGGCCCATTTCCTATGTAAGTGGACTCTATGGAAAAGCTTACTTACTTTTTACTGTATCTGGATCGTGCATCTGGATCATCGACTTCTGATTTTTTAACTTAAGGAGATGATTTGCTATATTGCCTAGCAATCCTGAGAATTGTCAGAAACCTGTTCTCTGACCTGTGAACTTGGATTCATCCCCTCTATGGCCACAGGTTGTCCCACTGACCGTGGATTCATTCTCTTCTGCAGCCACTAATCTGTGGTCTTCTTGCCAATCATCAGCCCCCAAACAATTACTTGAGTAAGGAGAAGCCTCGATGTTAACCTATGACCCATATACTTGGAAGCTGCCTAAATGTGGACTTGACCACTTCTATAACCTTGTGAAACATTTTCTAATATAAAATTATTTATACACACACGCACATGTAAGGGTCATTGGTTTTGCTTTTGTAAAGAACCCAGCTTAAGACATATATGGTCTATTTTGTAAAATGTGTCATGTATGCTGGGAAAGAATATACATTGTTCTGTTTGTGATTGTTCTGTGTCTGTATATGAAGTCCAGTTGATTGTTGTTTTTTTGTTTTAATTCATCTGTGTTTTAGTTTTTCTAGTTCTGCCCTTAATTAAAACATAATGTGTTAAAGTTTCCTACTATATTGTAGAGCTGCGTTTTTCAAAATTCTGTAATGATCTGATATATATATTTTGAGACTCTTTCATAGGGTACATATTTATTATAGCTATGTCTTCTTATCCAATTGACCTTTAATCATTAGGTAATGTTATTTCTTGTCTCTTTGGGCAGTTTTGGCCTTAAAATATATTTTATCAGAAATTAATATTGCCACTCTAGCTCTTTTTGATAGTCATTTGCATGACATATTTTCCCTCTTTTGATTTTTAGTCCATTTTATATTCCTGTTTAAAGTATATCTCATGCTGAAAGCATATTGATAGGTCATATTTTCTTATCCATTCTACCACTCTCTTTCTCTTGCTTTGTGCATTTATCAGTATATATAGATTCATTGCTGTCACTTTGATGTGTTTACTGTGGTGCTGATATTTATTTTTTTCACATAATGTTCGCTCTGAGTTTATTTTGTTTATATTTTCATCATCTCCTTCATTGTTGTTGCTATATGTTTACTAATTCTTTATATTTTTCCTTTTTCATTTTCAAGTCAAGGTTTATTCCTTTTATTTGAGATTACTTTGTAATTTACTATATTTTTCAACTTTAAAAGAGTCAGCTTTTAGTCTTTTGTTATATGTAGCTTGGCTCTTGCTGCAGAGAAATTCAAAAGTGGCGTATTTTCCACTGAGCTGTTATTTAAAATCCATTACATTCCTTTGCTACATTTCAGGTGGGAATAACTAAAGACAATTTCTAAGAATCAAAAGTTTCACTTTCCATGCTCTACCAAAAATGAACCCAGTAAAACACATAGCCATATCTGACCTCCTCTGTCTATCCCAAGGAAAATGAAAATTCAACACCACCTGATTGCCATGAAGCAAAAGTCAGTCAAACATCTTTTTTCCATCTTCAAGAATTCTCTCTCTAGTGCTCTACTGTTGGAGCCAAATGTGTTAAGTTGGATTCGCTAAAGAAGCAAACTAGTGACACTCGAACTTTATATCAAAATGTAATTTAATATCAAGAAGGCATCTCAGCCCAGTCCAACTCAAGACCATAAGTCTGATGCCAGCTGGGACCCTCTTCAGAACTATGTAGCTTTGGGCTGATGACACAGAAAGGAGAAGTGGGAGTCAGGGTGATCACAGGTTGGTGAGTGCAGAGTCCTGTGGATCCAAGGTCCATGGAAACATGGCAGGGTGCCAACATCTTATAAGGCCAGGTGACCCAGATGGAGTTACCACTGGAAGCAGACACAGAGTCCCAGCAAGGATGAAGGTGAAACTCAAGAGAGGAGCAGTACCCTGTGTCTTAACAGTACCCTGTCACTGTTAAACAAAAGGCCACACCCCCAAGGACATGTCACCAGGCTCCCGCTTGATTGACAAGTTGGGTTACACCCCTATCTCAACACAAGTACCATCACACTGACATAAAATCTAGCCACCACAATCATCACACCACATAGAAATATCTTATATACTAATAATATATTATTTTAAAGCTAGTAGTCACTATAGCTTAAGTATGACATTAGGTTTTAATAATGTGTGTAGTTTGCAGGTCCTCAGTTGTGAAGGCTCAGTCAATAATACACACTCAGCAGTAGTATCTATTGCTGCCATAAACCCAGAAAAGTTTGTTGCTCAGCATATTTTTGAAAGGTTTTATTGATAAAAAGTTGCTTGCTTATATCTGAGGGGAAAAAATGAAGGCAACTTAATAGTTATTACAGTAGATGTCTCACAGATAAGACACAGAAAAGGCAGTGTTGGCACAAGGCATTACTCTTATCGGCCCATCAACAATAAAAGAGTGAATAAATCATTGTCTAAGCCAGGATAAGAAAATTTATCTCCAATATAAAGGGAATTTTCATGAAAGCTATAATGTACCCTGAGTTCTTTTCTGTATCTGGTCTATTTTGTAAGCATCCCTCTAAAAGTTAGTGTGCATTTGTGCACATACACCAAAACCAAATTCACTACCATCAAATCAATTCCAAAGCATAGTGACATTATAGAGTTTCCAAGGCTGTAATCTTTATTTGAGCAGATACCCTCACCTTTTCCTGTTTGTCCCACCATCCCTAAAGTTAGCATTCCAAGGCTTACCCTGACAGGACCACGAGGACTCCTTTATATCTTCAATACAGAGAAGTGAACTCTTTTACTATAGTGATAAAATCCAATGGTTTTCTTTTGGTATGGGAAAAGAGAGGTAAATCATTCATCCTCATTTTCACAAAAGTATTAGTGAAAATTAACAATCAGAGTGAGAGGGTTAGTATTTTCCCTATTGAAGATGAAAAGGAATGTGATGAATACAGGATGAACCATATATTCATTAAATTAAGACAAAATCTTTCACAATCTAGCCTGTGATGGGAGTGAAATTTCTTAATATGGGTCTTCTCCCCATTTCTCTGTAATTCCACTAAATGATTAGTTGGGACTATGCTATGGTGTGTGTAACACTATTAGAGAGGACTCATCAATTTTCATCGCCATACTTCTTGCTATAAGAACAAACCATCTTTGAAGCAGTAGCAGAGAGAAATCTCAGGATCATCAGAAGAGCAAGTTCCACATCTGTCTGAAGTGGCACCAGAGACTATAGCATGGAGATTATTGTATAGAGCAAGAGGAAGAGCACCAAGAATATTTAACTGTGAGGTAGTGCGACTGGAAGACTGCTATTCTGGTCCACAGAGGCTCTGTTAGTCTGGGTAGACTAGAGAAACAAATTCAAGAAGGGAGAGGTTTATATATAAGAGGAATTGAACATTGAGAAAGCATCCCAACCCATTCCAGTCCAAGTCCATAAGTCCAATACTATCCCATATGTCTGACACCAATCTATAAAGTCCTCTTCAGACTCACGAAACACATGCAATGATGCTGAATGCAGGACAATCATAGAGCAGTGGGTAGAAAGTCTTTGGATCCAGTGGCATTGTAAGCATCCCAGTGCTGGCAGGGGTCTCTACGTGGCTTCTCCAGCTTCAGGGGTCTTTTTGCATCAGGGTAGGTCAATGTTGCTTCTCCAAATTAGGGTACTAGCGTAGTTCCATGTCTTTTGTCAGTTACAATGTCTTCCAGGGAGTGGCAGAGAGAGAGAAGTGTCTCCTGCCTCCAAGGAGGAAAAATCAGGATTTCCCAGAATTATCAGGAGAAGGCCATGCCCACACAGAGGCCTCATTGGCTATGATCTGATTGACAGGCTAGACTCCACCCCTACATGCTTAATCCTTAAATTGACAATTATATAACTACCACAGACCACCCTTTGTCAATTTGACACTTTCACATAACTCTGTAACCATATGTAATTTTCAAACAAACAATAATAAAATTATATCAGTACCTAGCAGGATAAAACTAAAATGCATACAATTCAACATGTACCACCCTCATTTAAACAACATTTTATAAGTGAACAAAACAAAAATATCCTATGCCTAACAATTGCAGTTAAGTAACACCTACACCTTGATCCTATAATCCTGTGAATATATTCCCCCACCTATGAAAATTTGTAAGCCAACCACTTCATGCCTTTATCCCCCCACTTTTGGGTATCCAATTTCTATATTGTCCACTTACATCAACACAGTGTTCTGAAGAAACAATCATATTTTTTGAGGTGAAGAATTTTCATTCCAGTTGGAACCTTGTGAAGTCTGCATCTATAATCAAAGTCAAATCACTACAGGCCATCCATAAAGTCTGCAGCAATGTGCATCAGTTCACAGGCTCAAATAACTTCTCTTCATCTGGTTGGGTTCTGGTCAACTCAATGTGGGCTGCCTCACTTAGCCTCACCAGGGTGCCCATTGGTTGCCTTGCCTTTAGACCATGGCCCCAATACAAATTCTCAACAAGCCTAGCCCCCTTGTGCTAGGTCATGAACTTCAGACCAGTCAACCCACTCTCATCTTCTCCTCTAGTTCCTTGTAAACCAGGTCTGTGGGTGTCAGTGGGCAGACACCACCCATCTCTCTATTGCTGCTTTTCTCCCACTTCCACTGAACAAGTCAATCTAGGTGGTCACCTAGCAAGCATTTCAGCCTGCCCACAGGCTTCCTTTAACATTCAGTCCTACAGAAGAGTTTTCTTCATGGTTCCCGATTTTTTCCAGTTTCTGACAAAAAGCCACTAAGTTCAAACTTCAGATCCAAAGAGTCCCCGCCCCACCTTTTTTTAATCTTCATTCTGTCAATCTTGTCCCCAGGCAAGTCTTTTGGAATGCAAATGTCCTGAGTACTCCAAAGCACTGAGTGGGGCTTATCTTTTCAGAGCCTTCTCTGCTGTTGTGTCCTATTTTAATGGCTGTCGACAAATGGCTTACAAACTTTATTTTCATACTTCCCAATAAACATTTCTATCAATCATTATATCAATAATAATAAACAGAGGAAATCAGTAAAATAAAGAATCAGATCAGATACTAAACTCAATTCTTAAAACAGTCAAGTTCAATCCTTATTTAGCTTATCTAAAACCTTACCTAAACTATTTTATTTATACAAAAATATGGAATTCGGCCTCTTGAGAGTATCAAGCCAGAGTCAGGCTTTCTGCCAGCCATTTTGACCTCTATCAACCATTTTCTCTAACCAGCATGGTCTCTGAGAAATTCAGATTGAGATTTCTACCCCTGAGCTCAAAATATACATTAATCACATTCATTCTCACCATTTCAAACAGGAATAACCAAAGACTACAACCAAACATAATAATCAAAACTTTAACTTGCCGTATTCTTTCAAGAAAAACAACTCAGTAAACTGCAAGGATATATCTGACTTCTGGCTAGCCAAAGAAGGAACACTACCACTAGGGAGAGGTCAAATAAACATCTATTCTCCATCTTTATGATTTGTTTCTCTAGTCTACCCAGACTACCACATTATGGTACCAGAAGTGGGGTATCACAGAGGCATAAACCAAGAGACTGCATGGTTGAAAGGCTGAGGGCCAGAGACTTGACTTTTGGTTGAGGTGTTGCTGTTAACTAATGACTGTATCCTTACTGTTTACTGATTCTGACTTCTAGCAACCTATTAACTTCCCTAAAAAAAACCCTAATTGTGAGTTCTGTGCAGCCATTACAATGAATTATTGAACTCAGCACAGAAGTAGAGTGCCACGAAAGCAATTATTATTGTCAGAGAAGACAAAGAAGCGTGGAGCATTAAGACTTGTTTGACTCCTGCCTCTTGGCAACAGGGAAGCCAGATATGGACCCCATGTCATTTACTGCAAGAACTAACCCATCTTTACAAACTGGTCATTACAAGGAGATTTATTTATCCTCTAACCTCGACCACAGGTTACACCTTTTTATCTTTTTTTCCCCACATGTTATTTGGTCTTTTTCTCTATATATCAAAATTTTACCTACATTTAAGGTCTCACCTATGCCATGAAGCTCTCCATGAATAGTTACCTTCAAGCTATCTATCCCTCTTGAGAAAAGTTGTAGTTTCATCACTAACTGACCAGTCATATATTGATATTAAATGCTGATTACTTAGTATTGTTAAACTTTTGCATTTTATGATTTGTCACTTTAATTATTAGATTCTTTTTTTTAAGTAGCACAGTTTATTTCCTTACCTAAATTCAAAGTCATAGAGCAGTGTGACTTTTCCCCTCTTAGCTCTAGGGCAGGGTCTGTTCCTTGCCTTTTCTAGCTGCCAGGGGAGGCGACTTGCATTTCTTGGCTTGTGGCTGCATCTTTCTTTCTTTCTTTT
>NW_022111319.1:449829-453687 GCF_000313985.2 Echinops telfairi
CTGGATTCCCTGGATTTTCAGTTCCTATCTGTACCAGTGTACATCCTCTGGTCTAGCCAGACTTGCAAGGTCAAATTCGAGTCATGGTAGTGGGAGCGGGGAGGGTTAGGGTTAGTGTTTTTCAATCCAATATGACCATGTAGCTGTAGGCTCAGTTAAAGTCTCTTAACGCTTTTGAAAAAGTGGAGGAGAGTCAAGAGTATGAGTTCTAAACTTCCCCAGAAGAACAGAAAACTCTACCAATTACACCATAGTATTTTATAGGGAGGACTCACCACAAAGAATTCCCCCAAAGTGGCTAATTCTGTGATATCCTGATGGGATGCCTGCAGAGCTGCTCCTTCCCCCAATATTCTGGACCACAGCAGAGCAGAAGAGTAAAGATGACCTGAAGCATCATCTCTACACTTGCCCCTAGCTGACATCACAGAGGACACTAGCTCTTCTCCCTCAATATACATAGGTGGAGGGGGATGGTTGACAACCTGCTGGGGAGAGGTAAATGTGATTGAACATGAGCTGGGAAATTCACAGGGTTCCACACTCTAGGATTAAGAGGGTCACAGTATAATCACCACATTTTGGGCAGATCAGAGAGACTCACACCATCTGGAGGCTGACTCTCAATGCTTGGCTCAAACTCTTATAACTGGAATGTAGCAACATTTTCCTGAAATGCCAAGGGGACAAGAAATCCCTTGGGAAATACAGCATTAGGTGGGCGTATATCAGGGGAACATTAGCAGAGGAGAGTTTGAACCTCATTTATCTGCAGACCCAGAGTTCAAAGAAGTATCACCTGATGGTCTGTAGCATTATATTCAGAGAAGTGTAATTTAAAAGAGACCCTGGGCTCTGCTCTAATATACAGTCAGTGAATGTAGGGTGAGCAGGAAGTGTCCTGGATATTCTCTTTTCTCTCACTTCATAAAAGTTCAATTGATTATTGAACTCTCTGATAACCAGGATCTTGAAAGGGGTAGTGTTTCCTGATGTTGGCTACTATTTGAGATAGGCTAGTGCCAAATGACATGGCACACCTTTTACTCTTCAGGATGTACAACAGGTGCTCGGGGATTGCACTTGAACCAGAGACATAAAAAACAACACCAAGGTTCTAGGAGCAAGATGGCGATCAAATAGCACACACAGGAGAGACTCCACAGATACCAGCTCAGAGGGGCCATGGACAGGGATATCCTACACTTCCAGAACGCAAGATTCTCAGTGTAAAGATAAGTAGACACAATTTTATTAAAATAAAAGAGCAACAATAGACATCCCTTTGTCATTGGCCCTTGACACAAGCCGGCTGAGCATAGATTCCCCAACTCTTCTGATCAACTTTTCCCAGTCTAGGAGCTAGCAAGGGTGCCTGAACAGCCGAGCTTCAGGGACATAGCTCTACATGACCAGCCTGGGGTGGATATAAGCACAAATAGGCTTGGCTTGGCTATTGGCCTAAACCAAGGGAGCTCCAGTTTGATACCCTCTAGTTGCAGGGATAACATAGCCTTCGGAGCTGGGTGGGGATCACTTTACCGGGAAGCCTGGAACAGGTGTGACTAGTGAGCTGGGTGGGAATAACTTTACAGGGAAGCCTGGAACAGGTGTGACTAGTGAATAGACTAACTCCACACAAGCCAGGCGTGCTCCAGCCCCACTCAGCAAAACTAATCCTCCATCCCTGAGGTACAGCTCTGCACGTCTCTATCTTAAGGCATGACCATTCACAGGCTTAAAAAAATTGTTTTTAAACTTCTTTGGTTAGCAGATAACACACACCTGGCCTATTAGCAAGGTATAAGTATAAGAAGACAAGTATAAACTGTAACAGCGGCTTTACCAAAACAGGCAGGCAATTTGGGCATGAGACAAAGATTAAAAGTCTAAGGGCCCAGAAGCCATTCCCCTCTGACATACTGGCTAGACCTAGCTATTCACCAGCAGTCCCATGACACCAGGTCCTGGTCAGCACTCCGAACTGCTCAGATAAGCAGCCTGCCCTCTGAGTAGGTTATTGCTTTATTCCTCTCTTCTAGACCACCTAGGTATGTGGCAGATATTGAGCCCACTCCACTACCCCCACTAGGTCACCTCCATCATCCAAAAAGGCTGAACCCCGTACTCTCTGACCTGATCCACTTGAGGTCTATTTCTTTAAGATAATTAACCTAAATCATAAGAATACAGGGCTCTCAGCCAGACCAGACACCAAAACCATACCTCTAGCTTTAATCTCAACCATACCCTGACATCCTCAAAGACCACATGATAGTAAAACAAGATACTACCAGACACTGTCCCCAGCTGTTTAGAAGACCTCTGCTCCACACAGTCCTGATTTCCTCTTAGGACCAGGTCTAGACCCCAGCTGTTCCTTTATTGGCATTGTTGTTGCTCTGTGTTCTATCATTCCTATACCCGCCTCTTCTTAAAACAGCATTGTGCACTGTTCTTCAAATTCATCCTTAATCAGGATTTCCCCATCTGTTGTTATATGTAAGGACAGGAATAAAAGTTTACTATTTTAGGTTTTTGCTTTCAATTTACTTTGTTTGTTTTCTAGTCCTCAACACATCATCAATCCACAAGTTAGCACCCACATCAGAGACAAAGCTCTTGGGCAAAGCTTAGAGACCAAACAAGCATACCTTACCAGCTCTTCTGTTTCTTATCTAGTATTATTTTTTCTATTTTTATTTTTAACATTTTTTCTCTTGCCTATTCTTTCATTAATTTTAATATCTAATTATTTCACAGTCCCTTTACCTATGTTTATCTTTCTTTCCTTCTCCTAAGTTCGTCTTTTTTCCTTCTCATCCTCATAAAACCAGAAGCAGACACTACTCTTGCAATTTATTTTTTTCTTTCTATAAGAAAAGAAATAATAAATATTAGAGCAGAAATAAATGAATCAGAAAATTAAAAAAACAATTGAACAAATCAATAAGAAAATAAGTTAGTTCATCGAGAGAATTAACAAACTTGATAAACAATTGGAAAATCTAACACAGGAAAAGAAGTAGAAAAAACAAATGTTATAATTAAGAAATGAAACAGGCTACATCAAAACAGATCAAATAGAAAAAGAGAGGATAATTACACCATATTATGAAAAATTTATTCCAAAAAATTTGAAAGCCTAGAAGAAATGGATAAATATCTACAAACACATTTCCTATTTAAATTGACACAGACTATTAGAAAAAAACCTTAACGGACTTATAACACAAGAAGAAATAGATGTCATTAAAAGTTTCCAACATCAGCAAGTCTGGGACCACTCATTTTTACTGAGGAATTCTACTTATTATTTAGAGACGAGTTAACACCAATCCTACATAAGTTATTTTAGAATATAGAAAAGTATTAAATAATACCAAATTCATTTTATGAAGCAAGTATAACCCTGACACCTAAGCCAGGGAAAGATATCACCAGAATTGTAAATTACAAGTCTCACTTCCTGCAAGACATCCCCAAGAAGAAGCCGCACGGACCTGCTGCAATGCAGCCCTGGGTGCTGGAGCAGCCATGTGGAGACTCCTGCCAGCGCTGAGATGCTTACACATTCACTGGTTTGGCTTTCCTCCTGCAGTTGGCATCATTGTGTGTGTTTTGTGAGATGGGGGAGGACTTTGTGGATTGGTGTTGGACATATGGGTTAATGTTGGACTTGTGGGCTTGGGCAGCACTAGTTTGGGATGTTTTCTTGATGTGCTATTAATCTTTATATAAAACTCTCTCTTATACATGAGTTTCTGTGGATTTGTTTCTCTAAAGTAGCCAGACTAACACAACCAAATTAATTTTATGAAGCAAGTATAACTCTGATACCTAAGCCAGGGAAGGACA
>NW_022111319.1:454212-455379 GCF_000313985.2 Echinops telfairi
CCAGAATCCTTAGGGGAAGGCTATGCCCACACAGAAGCCTCATTGACTATGACCTGATTGACAGGCTAGACTCCACCCCTACATGCTTAATCCTCAAATTGACAATTATATAACTACTACAGCTATTTACCACATGAACAGAATAAAGGAAAAGAAATATGAGTATATCAATTGATTACATAAAGGAATTTGATAAAATTAATCATCCATTCTTGATAAAAAACATTAAGAAAATAAGAAAAGGGAAAATTCTCAACATAATTAAGGCCATTTGTTCAAAACCAATGGCTTGCATCTCACTGAATAGAGAGAAATGGGAAACATTCTTCCTCTGAATGAGAATCCCAGAGGACTGCCCTTTTTCATCACTCTTGTTTAATGCAATTATTGAAGTTGTAGTTAGAGCTATAAGACATCAAAGATATATTAAATGCACTCAAATTGGCACAGAAGACACAAACTTCTTTATTTGCAGATGACATAATCCCATTCAGTATATACGATCTATAAAGACTCATTAAAAATTGCTTGGATTAATTTTAAAGCCTCATAACTTAGCAGGCTATAAGATTAATATACAAAATCAATTGGATTCTTATATATTAAAGAAGAGGACTCAGAAAAAAGAAATTAAAAAACAATACAATCTACAAAAATTACACTGAAGATAAAATTCTAAGGAATAAATCTAACCAGAGGTACAATAGGCTTATAAAAAGAAAACTACAGGACTGGGGGAAAATGGTGACCCGATAGGATGCACCCGTCCAGAGCTCCTGCTGCCAGAGCAGAAAATTGGGAGGTAAAAAGGGACCAGATACAAAGCCAGTGCCAGATGAATACAGCTTGTGGGCAAGGAGTGGGGAGCCAGTGGAGAGGCCTGAAGGCTCGGCCCCCATGCCAGCTACGGGGACAACTGCCCATAGAAGAATTTACTTGAGAGGATGGCACTGAAGCTGCAGCTAGGGGAGAGGGCCATGTCTGATCAGAGCAAATGGGAGCACCTAGCGGGAGGAAGAGAGAGTGGAGCACATCCTGACCAGGCCTGGAGGACGACATCCCCGCTCTGAACAGCCAGTGGACAGAATGGACAATATGGCTGATCCCACCACGAGACACGCCGTCCCTTGATGACCCCGGGCTCTAAGGGGGACAACACTGGAGACT
>NW_022111319.1:457070-474764 GCF_000313985.2 Echinops telfairi
AACTGGAAACACAGGGAATCCAGGACAGATGACTCCTTCAGGTCCAGGTGTGAAAGGGGCAAGGCCTAGAGGGTGAAGGGAATGTGGGGTGGAAAAGGGGAGCCGATTAGAAGAATCTAGGTATTGTCTCCTCCCTGGGGGAGGGACAGCAGAGAAGAGGGTGGGAAGAGATGTCGGACAGTGTAATTTATGACAAAACTATAATAAGTTGTGAATTATGAAGGGCTCATGAGGGAGGGGGGTGGGGAGGGAGGGGGAAAATGAGCAACTGATATTAAGGGCTGAGGTGGAGGGCAAATGTTTTGAGAATGATGAGGGCAGCGAATGTACATATATGCTTGACACAGTGGATATATGTATGGATTGTGATGAGAATTGTACGAGCCCCCAATAAAATAATTTAAAAAAATAAATAAATACATAGATTTATTGAAGATCCAAAAAAGTTAAAAATTGGTTGCAGTTTTGATATCTGATATCACAAAATGAAATCAAGTGCTCTTACACAGTGAAGAGAAATATTTATGAGATAAAATCTAAGACTAACAGCACATCGTTCTAATTGGAATTTGGAAGATCGGGGAAGTCAACAACAGCAACCTTCATGGGGGCTTTGTAATAACTGGTTGAAAGCACAAATGTAGGCTTTTTGTGCTGTTTATCTTGATTATGTGACTGCAGCAAGGAAGGAGTGGTCACAAATAATTATCTTAAAGCATCCTGAGAACTGCTCAGGGACTTTCTGTTATGGATCTATGCCAAGACTGTCCCTTAAGCTTTAGTTTAATCACAGATTAATATTTCCTTTATTATGTACTAAAGTCTGTGGAGGGATTGACATTACAGAAGAAATTCTGTTATGTACTTAAATCTTTCTGAGGATTTGAAAATTTAAAGGGAAATAAGCACTACCTATTATCCTGATGTAATTCAAGGGCACTGATTTTGGAAATCTCATACAATAGATCATTGTCTCCATGAATTCTGTGAGCTGTCCTAAGGAATTAACAAACTTGTAAGAGGACAATGAGACACTGGGTTAGCATCAGTTGGCTAATTCTGATAATATAGACAGGAATAAGAATGGAGTTATACTTTTGAAGTCTCCACCATGGGTTCATGATCATTAGTGAAGAGCTGCACAAGCAGTTGATAAGGAAAGACAGAGTCTTTGTAACTTATGACCCGGGGGGGTTAGAAAGAAAGAGGCCTAGGCTGGTTTTGAAATGGTAGAAAGTACACAGACTTCTGAACTAACAATGGCCTAGCCCTGATTGTCAAGGAATGGTTTGATCTGACTTAAATATACTGAGATTCTCCACTTCATTTCTTTCCTTGCTCTAGATTCATAAAATTTATAATAAAATGAAACAATATTTTCCAATTTCAAGTAAGAAAAATTTTTAGTGGAAGTCTGCCTTGAATCTACTAGGTAAGGATAGGCATTTTATAGCTATTAATTCATTAACAGCGTCTTATCTGCTAGATTATCCCTTAGTTTTCTAACACCAATTAGAACAACAGAGTTGTTTTTGTTTTATTACTGTTGTCTTAGTTACCTAGTATTGCTATAACAAAAATTTACTAAAATGCCTGGATTTACCAAAGGGAAATGTTCAATTTTCCTGTGCATATGAGGTAACTTAAAAAATGCAATGGCATTGGTCATTTGGTCATTGACCAATGGCATTGGTCAAGGAGCCAGCCCCTAACACACCCTCACAGGTCTGGTAGGCACAATTGTACAGTGATAATAAGTAAAAAGTATAGTAAAGTCATAGAGAGCATTAGAGATAGAAGAGAGATTGAAATAATGGAGTCAGACACATTTCATGGTAGCATGCTCACCTCAGCCTCATTTGGTGGTTCATGTGAAGAAAGAGAGAGAGATTTATTGTTAACTAGGGCTTATATATTCTCTGGGAATATGCAAGCCCCCTAATTACAGGTGCAGACATATGTCACAGGAAAGGGTTGTGCTATAGGTAAAACAGCAATGGGAGGGTGGTGATCTAGGGGTTCATATGCTGTTGGAAGAGGAAGGAATAAGGGCATCATGTGACAAGATGAGCCGACCTAGATTCATAATGGACCCTAGATTTATGATGTCTGAGATCTGGAGACTTTATTTAGCCTAAACTTTCAGGGGTAGCAATCCACTGTCCCTAACAGCAGGGAGTGAACCCTGCCTATTGTGGGAGAAACAATGGTGTCTGCTTGCTCTGGATGGCTGGAGTCTTCAGGGAGATAATTTGGCAATCATTTACCATTAGTTAAGAGCAGTGTCCTAAGTCTAACATATATTTGGGGGAGACAACTAGGGAGAAATCTTTCTGTTTCCCACAGTCCGTTGCACCTTAGTTCTGAGTGTTGTTCTTACCCTTCAGCACTTTAAATTTGCGCAGCAGTTTTGTGCAATGCGACACATCATTTGATTTCTTGACTGCTGCTTTCAGGAGCATTGATTGTGAAACTCAGCCAAAAAGGAAATCCTTGACAACTTCAATCTTTTGCTTGTTTATCATGATGTTGTTCATTGGTATAGTTGTAAGGATTTTTGTTTTCTTTATATCGAAAACTACAGTCTTGAATTTTTTTCATTAAGTGCTTAAGGCTTCCTTGTTTTCAGCAAGCAAAGTTGTGTCATAGGCATATTGCAGATTGTTAATAAAACTTCCTCCAATCCTTATGCCATGTTTTTCTGATATAGTAAAGTTTCTGGCATTATTTTTTCAGCATACATTTTGTAAGGACACAAAGCTTACAGAACCCTTTAAATATTTTAAACCATCAATTATTTTCTTGCTCTGTTTGAAAGATTGTTTTGTGTGTGTGTGTGTGTGTGTGTGTGGGTGTGGGTGTGTGTGGGTGTGGTTCTGTGGAGATCCTGAATGAGCACAGTAAAGTATTCTTCAATTGTCATTCTTTGAAATAATATAAAGAGTTTGTTATTATCCACAGTGTCAAATCTCTTTGCATAGTCAATGAAACACAAGTAAATGCATTTTGGTTTGCAGATGAGATGATTCATCTGCCATCAAGAGTGATATACTTTATTCCATATCCTCTTTTGAATCCAGGCATGCATTTCTGGCAACCTTATGTCAATGGACTGCAATCATTTTTTAAAATTATTTTCAGCAAAATGGTATTGCATAATATACTAATGATATTGATCAATCGTTTCCAAATTTTGTAGTGTCCCCTTTCTTTGGAATGAGCACACACATGAAACTCTTTCAGTCATTTAGCAAGGTAGCTCTTTTCAACGTTTTTGGCACAGATGAGTGAGGGTTTTCAGTCCTGGTTTTCTCTCTCACTTGGTTCTCCTATACCACATCTGACAATTTTATGCTGTTTTTATAAGGTTTTCAGTGACTTACCCCTCAATCAGTTTTTAGTAATATGTTTTAATCTGAAGGCTCCACTGAAACCTGTTCCCCAGGGGTGACCCCATTGGTGTTTGAAATACTGGTGGAAGAGCTTCCAGCTGTGCCTGCCACAGCTGTATGAGAAAATGGCAGACAAGTGATAGATATCTAGGTCAGGATTTAAATAAAATACCTCATGCCACTGAGGGTGAATGACAGCAGATCACAAAATGGGGGACAGCTTTGCAATAATTAGAATCATAGCCTAGCCAGCATGACATATTTTTCAGGAACACAATTCAATCCATGACAACTTTCTAAACAATATTTTACAAATACTCTTGAAGCACAACCACGTGTTATCCAAATATCTGATGGATTTTTATGTTATATTTTATACTATTTATTACTTTTTCTGCTGTAATGTTCATAATAAACTTTATTCTTCTGAAAAAAAAAAAGAAAACTACAAAACACATCTAAAAGAAATCAACAGTCTTATATAAAACCACAACTTGGTATTGTAGATTTGCAGACTAATGTTTTAGAATCCAGATCCCAGAAAGGAAAACCAACAACAAAAAGCACTAGACAACACCTGATTTTATATAAAAGGTTGAAACACATTAAATGAAGGAGAAAAAATATTTTCAACAAATGGTGCTGAACAATTTGCATCTCCACCTGCAAAAGAAAGAAACAGAACTCATACCTCACATCATGTACAAAAACAAACTCAAGATAGACTAAAGACCTAAATGTAAACCCTAGAACCATAATGATCATTAATGAAAATATAGGAACAAATTTATGGGCTCTAATACAAGGCACAAATACCCTACCAAACATAATGAAAAACATCCACACTACAGAAGACAAAATAGAGGCTTGGTACCTTCTAAAAGTATGACATTTATGTATAACTGGACTTTATCTAAAGAGCAAAAAACAGAGAAGCCAGAGATTGGGGGAAAATGTTTGTCAATGATATATTAGAGAAGGGCTTAATATCAAAAATCTATAGAAGAATTAATAAGAAAAGCATAAATAGTAAAAAATAAAAATGGGCATATGGCATGAATAGACAATTTACTATAGAGGGCATTGAGCCGGCTACCAATCATATGGAGAAATGGTCACATTCATAGCTATAAGAGAAAAACAATGAGACCCTGTTATAATCCATCAGTCCAATCCCTTTTTCTTTCAGGGATCCATATCCCAATACCACTTACCTAAGAGCGTTTATACCCTTTTAGTCCTCAGCATTTGTGTCTGAGGGTCCGTCTTCTACAAGACCCTATTGCTCATCACTATTTAACGGAGGGATACTTATCTACTCTGTGTCAGGACAACAGACTTGGAACTGTTTGTATGGTCTCATTTTTTTCTCTCTCTTGGTGTCTATCTATATAAGCAAGGCAGGATAAGCAATCCTAAGGATACAGAAATGGACCAATGGATGGGCTAGGGCATGGGAGAGGAGGAGATGGGGGGAACGGAGCAATGAGCAAATAGTAACAGGAATAGGGGAACCTCAAGGGATCTAAAATTGACAGTGAAGAGAGTGTAGCATTCCTGGTTGTGTTTGGTCAATTGAAATGTATATGAGAGGAATTACTGAGAGGTGAATGATGGGTAAACATGATAGTGGGACAGGGCAAAAGAAAAAGAGGAAAGAATAAGAAGGCAAAAATCATATATAGGTATAAATACGGATATGTATATATTTATGTAAAAATATGTGTATTGGTATATATGTATGTATGTATATATGGTATACTGTATGTAAATACAATAAGGAAACAGATGGACTTTCAGCCTCTACTTAACTCTGACCTAATTACAAGAATGATCTGTCCTAATAATGTGACAAAGTATGATATTCACCATCCCGACAAAATCACTGAAGACAAAATGGGTGCATAAGCAAATGTGGTGAAGAAAGCTGATGGTGCCAGCTATCAAAAGATATAGCATCTGGGGTCTTAAAGGTGTGAAGTTAAACAAGTGGCCATCTAGCAGGGAAGCAACAAAGCCCACATGGAAGAAGCACACCAGCCTGTGTGATCACGAGGTGTAGATGAGAATAGGTATCAGAAATTCAAAAATAAACAATCAAATTGATGTGAAGGAGTGTAGACCCAAAGGCCGCCTGTAAGACAATTCAGCAGTCCCTCACACAAGGGCCACATGGAAGGGATGATATATCAAGGGTGCAGTATGGCATTGTTGAAACACATAACTATCCTCTAGTTCTTTAATATTTCCTTCTCTTGCTATTATGGTCTTAGTTTTACCTCTTTAATCTTGTGAGACCTGTGCATGAGCATTTGTATAATTAAGGTCGTTCGATGCATGAAATCCAAGAGAGATAAACCCTTCACAAATAGAAATTGGAGTAATGATACCCTGAGTGTACGGGAAGAGAGGGGAGTGGGGTGGGCAAGGGGAACCAATAGCAATGATGTCTGTATAACCCCGTGTGTGTGTGTGTGTGTGTGTGTGTGTGTGTGTGTGTGTGTGTATATATATTTAAACATTTTATTAGGGGTTCATGCAACTGTTATCGCAATCCATACACACATCAATTGTGTAAAGCGCATTTGTACATCATTCGCAAAACACCTTCTCTCCACTTAAACCCCCGACATCAGGTTCTCATTTTTCCCCTCCCTCCCCGCTCCCTCCTCCCTCATGAGCCCTTTATAGTCTATAAATTGGTTCTCTGTCCCCCAGGCAGGAGGTCCCCCAGGGAGGAGGTCACATATAGTTCCTTAAGGGTTAAATATATATATTTAAGGGTTCATGGGGGTAGGGCGGGGAAGAGAGGGGATAAAGGGTAGCTGATATCAAAGAGTTCAAGAGGAAAGAAAATGCTTTGAAAATGTTGGTGGCAGCAGTTGTAAAATTTTGCTTGATCTAATTGAACTATGGATTGTTAGAATATCTGTAAGAGCTCCTAGTAAAATGAGAAAAAACAAAAACAATGAGGTAGCATTTCAAATGGACACTTGTAGCAAAATTAAAAAATATATATACAAAAATAAATGCTGGTGAGGATCCAGAAGGATTGGAACACTTAAACATCACTGGTGGTATTGCAGACTTGTACAGTCACCATGGAAAACAGTATATTACTTCCATAAACAAATTCGAATACAAATGCCTTATGATCCTGCAATCTCTACTTGATATATATATATAAAACCAAAACACAAACAAATATATGCCCACCCATGTTTATCACAGCAATTTCTATAACAGCAAAAGATAAAAAACAATCAACAACCCCATCTGTGGAGGAATGGATAAATAAACTGGTACATACACACAATGGAATATTATACATCCTTAAAAATCAATGACAAGTCTGTCAAACACTTCATGATGTGCACACAATTGGAAGACATTATGCTCAGCAAAGTTAGCCAATCTCCTAAAGATACATATTTTATGACATTACTAGAAAGGAAAAAGAGCAAAAGAAAGAAACATTTTCATACTAAAGGAAAGAGTTTGAAGATTATATGTTGAGATCAAGAGTGGGGCAGGGGTGGGGGAGGGCAGAGAGGACAGGGGAAAGGAGGTAAGAAGGGAGAGTGGGTAGGAAAAGGAAAAGAGAAGAAAACTTATACATGTGTTACTCTTTTGACTTATTGCAGTGTGCAACTATATAAGGGACTTTTGTTTGTATGTATTATCTTCCACAAATAAAAGGCAAAATATAATAACTAAATACATTTAAAATTAAAAAGGAAAAGAGTCACAGCCTTAAAAACTTTCCAGATTCCTTGCCTATCAGATCTGCATACTGGTCTGAGTGGTTAAAATAGGAAGAAATATAAATTTGAAACTGACTTTAATTTTTTTGTGTGACACATGACCTACTTTCAAAACAACCAACAAATAAAGATGCTTATTGTAAGATTCTTGGACCAGGTAGCCATAAATCTTTTATGGAAATTTAGAAACTACTAGTCTATATATTAAATGATTCTCCAAACATCTGCATAAAGAAAGTTTAATTGTTCTTGACCTCTAGGCCAATATAGGAACTGAGACTAGAAAATGGATTCCTGTTATATTCTGAGGAAGGCTTTTAAAAATGTTTTAATTTAATTTTTAAAATTTTTATTAAATCATTTTATTGGGGGTTTTAGAACTTTTATCACAATCCACACATACATCCATTGTGTCAAGCACTTTTGTACATTTGTTTCCCTCATCATTCTCAAAACATTTGCTTTTTTTCCAAGTAATATTTTTATATTGCCCAGCATATTCTGAAAACAATCTTTCCTTATTATATGTTCAAATAATTTTGAGATTGCAGTGATCTCAAAGTACACAGAACTTATTCATATTCTCCTACAAATTTATGAAAGAACTTCATCAATGCTCATGGAAGCAGCAGGAGATCAAATGATACATTGCATTAGGTAAATCTCTTGCACAAGACCTCTGTAGAGTATTGAAAAGCAGGAGAGTTACTTTGAGAACTAAGGTGCACCTGACTCAAGCCATGGTATTTTCATTTGTCTCATATGCATATGAAAGTTAATCATAGAATAAGGAAGATCAAAGAAGAATTGATGCATGTGCATTACGGTGCTGGAGAAGAATATTGAAAGCACCATGGACTACTAAAATGGCAAACTGGTTTGTTTTGGAAGAAGTACAGCCAGAGTGTTCTTAGAGACAAGGATAGAAAGACTTTGTCTTACATACTTTGGACATGTTGTCAGAAGAGACCAGTCCCTAGAAAAGGACATCATGCTTGGTTAGGGGAAGGGGCAGCTAAAAAGAGGAACGTCCTCAAGGAGAAGGATTGACATCTTGGCTGTACCAATGGACTCAGCCATAGGAGCAGTTGTGAGGATGGCGCAGGACTGTGCAGTGTTTCATTCTGCTGTTCATAGAATTGCTATGGGTCAGAGCCGCCGGGATGGCATCTAACAACAATTAAAGAATTCATTAAAGATCAATATTTAAGGACTTTCACATAATAGGATTCTCCAAACTTTAAAAAATATTTCTCCCTCACTCTAAGCCAATTTATCTATTTGACATTTGACCCAATGTGCATATTAAAAAAGATATATTTGTCAAACTGACCATAAGATTAAACAGCATTAAGTGTTCTTTTGATACATGAAATTTTCAGAGGCAAAGTGATTCAAAAAGAAGCAAATCAACTGGCTCGATTAAGAAGTAAACTAGACAAAAATTAAATATCAAAGGTGTTAAAGATTATTTCCATAAAGCTTTGCCTATTCTTTTAACATAAAAGTGTACACTAATATTGTGTGTAAATTAAAATACACGTTGTCTAGACCATGGGCTCCTGTGGTTGTGGAATATTATTCAATAAAAGGTCTTGGGATAAAAAGATGAGAGGTAGTTGATAGGTAAGTAAGGAGTGCTTGTCCTTCATTAATATATCCATGTAAATCATTTGAGAGATGAAGCAGACTCTTTAAGTATCATTTGGCCCAGATGTTGGTAGCCTGGACCTTAAACTGATGTCTTACTTAATTATTTATTATCATAATAATTAAGCATATCCAAGTGAAGGTAGTCCTTAGATTTGTACCTGCCAAACAGCAGAAAATATCCTGCTACAAAACATATGCAAACCCTTCTACATATTTTGTTGTTTTACTATTTTCCTTATAGAGGCTAAAGTGGGAGGTTCAACTAATTTGAGATTTATTGTATCCCATAAAATTTTCTATATCTATAAATGTGCTTGACACAATGGATGTATGTATGGATTGTGATAAGAATTGTACAAGCCCCCAATAAAATGATTATTTTTTTTTCTATATCATATTATTTTTACTTATTCTTCGCCCAGTCACAAATGATTTCATCTACATTTCTTTTTCAGGTAAGAAATTGAAGAACTAGCTGCGCTTTTGAGCTATAGAACTAACATTACTACACCTTAACATATCTGCTGACTGATAATGTAGAACATCGCTAGGAAGGTGCTTATCACGATTGGCCTTTAACAGCAGTGAATGGGTGCAGCTTTAGTGTGCCTTCTTCAAAAATGCCTGGCAGCACCTAAAACACTGCTGGTACGCAGTCTCAAAGTCAGTCATTCCCATAATAGGGATCTTCAATAATAATTTGGTTTTGTGGATCATAGCTTCCAAGTACTTCAATTTTAACTTGTTTACCTTTTCTAGTCAGATCTCTCAGATAGCTTTCATCCATGCATAGTCTATAATCAAATGTGGTGAAGGCTTCTGCGGTGATCTCCTGGGCAACATGATTCATAGGGATACCTTTCTTCTTCATGGAATTTTGCCCTCGATGATTATGAGGGCTTCTTGTTTCATATGTGAATGCTGCTGCACTGTTTATTATCCACTGATCTAAAAGATTTTGATCAGTTACAGGTTTTCTGAAAACGGCTTTGTCTATAGATGATTAACAAATGTTACCAAACAAACAGCCTGGATTTGGGGTTTGCTTTGCCATCTTCTCACATATGGTGATGTACAGCATGGACCAGAACCACTAGCCGGAAGCTCAGAGGATTCTGGCACATGGATGTTATCTTTTGAAGATTTAAGGTGGTCTGGGCATATTCCAGATATTGCAGAGCCTGACCTTGCAATAGCATCAAGAATTAAATGAAAAGAATTCCTCTCAGTATGGAAACAAAGAAAGAACAAAGTATAATATTTTAGTTCGCAAGTTCTCTTCTAAATAGAAAGTTTTATTTTTCTCACATGACTTTAGGAGGTTATTTCACCTGCCCTTTATTTTTTTCACCATTGATTGGTGGTGGTGGTGGTGGTGGTGGTCATGGTGGTTGTGGTGGTGTGTGTGTGTGCTTGAGGGTTTAATTTCTTTGGGACTTATCAAAACGCTGCGGTGGTGACATTGAAACTCCCTCTAACAAACAGGGAGGAACATTGTGTTAGTCGGGGTAGACTAGATAAACAAATTCATGGACACTCATATGTTTATAAGAAAGAGCATTACATGCGCTTTACACAATTGATGTGTGTATGGATTGGGATAACAGTTGTATGGGCCCCTAATAAAAAGGTAAAAAAAAAAAAAAGCATTATATAGAAGAGTAGTTGAATATTGAGAAAATATCCCAGTCTAGGCCAGATCAAGTCCATAAGTCCGATATTAGCCCATATGTTCAAAACCTATCTATAAAGTCCCCTTCAAACTCATGAAACACTTGCAATGATGCTGAATGCAGGAAGATCACAGGCCAGTGGGTGGGAAGTCTTATGCATCCAATGGCATTGTAAGCATCTCAGGACTGCCAGAGGTCTGACTCCATCAGCCTCTCTCCATATGTCTTCTCCACAGGGATATCTTGCAGGGAGTGAGCCCAGAGAGAGACAGAGAGAGAAAGAGTCTCTCACCTCCAAGGAGGAATACTGGAGTTCCAGAATCCTCAGGAGAAGGTCATGTCCACATAGAGGCCTCATTGGCTATGACCTGATTGACAGCCTAGACTCCACCCCTTCACTCTGAATCCTCGAATTGACACCAGGTTATGTAACTACCACAAAGATTAAGATCAACAGGTGAAGACTGATTCCTATTTGGTTGAGGTCAAACAGGCGTCAATCTCCAACTTTCTTTACCAATTTTGACATGAATTGTCTCCCCCATTGCACTCCCTACATCTCTGCTGAGTTCAAGAATGCATTTTAGAGACCATACAGAATTTACAGACAATGCTCACAATTATGGGGTTATTAGGGAAGTAAGATTATAATTCAGCTCCAGGAATGCTAAATATATAGTTCTTTGCCTAGGACAGACTTTTCTCAGCTGTGTCCACAGACAGGCCACTCTGTAATCACTGGCTTCTTTGCCCAATGCATCCTTGGCCTCTGTCCTGCTCAGTCAAGTGCTAAATGTTCTTTTAGCATGGCTGATAAGTATGTAGAGGCATTCCTGTCTGTCAGTAAGACCTAGTGCAAAGATGCTTAGCTCTTGCTCCAAGGGTGACAAATTTAGTTCCATTAAGTGCCCAGAGGTATTCTAATCACCTTGCCAATGAGTCCCTGCCTGAAGGCATTCAGATCTTCTGCTATATGGTTTCAGGATCCCACTATTGTATTTCATGCAGCTTTCGGTTTTCTGCTGCCTTTGTCTTTGCTGCCACCATTTTTTTTGCTCTGCTTCTCTTCCTCTCTGGCCAACTCTGACATCACAGCTCTCTGTCTCCAGAATCAAGAAGTTCTCTATGTATGGATTCTGGGTTCATAGGATTTTTTTCCACCCCTGGCTCTTATTTCTTCCACCCCTGAGCTATTCTTTCATGGTTGCTGTAAGATTCCCCTTTTCACATTTGAAATGGTTCATTTTCAGCTAAATAGGATGATAAACCCAACCAATTATCACATTAGGGTTCCAGATAACCTCATTTAAATGGCCGCATGCCCAAAAGTGTGCCGTGCACATTATTTACATTATTAGCAAGGTACCAAGTACCCTTAGTGGTCAATGAGCACCTCACATTTGCATAGTCATACACAGTCATTTGGTGAGATTTACAAAGACCTTGACTTGAAGGACCATATTAATTAATCCACTGAACCTCAAGGCTCTAGGTATAAGAATAAAATGTCAATGGGATTCCCAAGAATGTGAACATAAAGTAAATCTGAAAGCTGTTTTGTTTTTATTTTGCTAAAATACCAGCAGTTTGCTCCTTCAAGACCACAAACTTAACAGCTTAAAATAACAGCTCTGCACTGTTTTACAACTTCTCTACACCATAACCCAAGGCACAATATAGCTTGTTTATCTGCTTAGGGTCAGAAAAAGTGAAATCCAAGCTTCCAGCCAAGTCTGTAATCTCATCTAAGGTTCATAGTCCTTTCTTAAACTCAATGGTGTTTGGTAGAGCTTTGTTCCTTATGGGTAAAGTAGTGAGATCTCATTTTTCAGATGGTTGTCAACTAGGGTCTATTTTCAGCTATTTGAGCATATCCAGCATCTCCACATATGGAACTTTGTTCCATTAAGGCCAACAGGATAATATCTCCGATAGACCTTTTATTAAAGGACTAACATGATCAAGTCAGAACCATTTAGGATAATCTATCTTTGAATAGGCTAAAAGGTTAGTAACTTAATCATGGAGAGTCATAGCTCATCATATTCATATCTTATTATATTCACCTGTTTCACATATAACTCAGAGAAGAGCTTACACAAGAGTATGAATCATTAGGGAGAATCTTAGAATTGCCTACCACAAAATCATAGTCTCATATTATGCAGTAAAATGCCTCAAAAACTAGCAGTTTGATTCCTTCAAATGGCCTGACTTCCTGCTGATACACAGAATGTTTCTGCAACCCTGGATACTTACACACGATCATAAGAATCAAAGTCAAAATGGGGGGAAAAAAACCTATTTTATTGTAACATGACTGAGAATGTACAGTGCTTGGAACTGAAACAAGAACTTTTCATAGCTTGTTAACTATAGTAACTGTAGCAGTAAAAACATCCCAGGAGAAGAGTGAACGCACAATAATTAATGGGTATACACTAAATCTTGCCTTTTACTATGTGTAAATAACTTGGTTTTGAATCTGTGAATTAATGTAATTTATTCATGGCAAATAGTCAAGGTTTACTTATCTCTGCACTCTTTATCATACTTTTCCAATAACTATAGTATTCTATAGATAGGAAAACAGTACACTATCAAGGAAATGTAATACTTAAAGGAGAAAATATTGAACAAATGCATTCAAACTAAACACTTTATAGATTTATGTTCAAATATAAGAATAATGAAGACTCAAACGCTTCCATACAAATTCTTTAGGAATTTTAGATCTGTAAGTAATTACAAAAATTAAAGAACTTTAGACCTGGAAGTAAGCCTAGCAAACCTTCATTTCAGATAAGTAAAATGATTTGAGAAAGGTCACACAGCTTGTGAGTGTCTTATTTAGGACTAGAATCAGGGTATTCTAAATGGCCAGGGCCATCTAAGACAAGTGTATTCTTTATAGAACTTGTATGTGGTCATCCACTTATTGAAGCCATGTTTAGAAATGTTTCTTAAAAAAACAAACCTGTATATGTGTGAAATGGAACCCTACTTATTATTTTATCCTCATAATTGGATATATTTGCAGGACATTCAAATACATATGTAGAGACATCATCTATCAAATATATATAGATAAGTTTGCCTCTTTCTTGTTGTGCTTATCTCTCCTTTATTGTATATTCTCTATCCCTTCATTGAAGTTATTGAGTGTTTACTCTGTAATTGGTGATCTTTTGTTCCTTCTGCCATTCTTACTACCCGATTTCTGGCTGATGTTCCCAAGGATTAGTTCCATATTGCAGATTCAGTGTAGGTCTGTGCTATGGAAAAACTGGGCACTCACTAATCTCTATCACCAAGTTAGCTTTGGCTCATGGAAGTCCTTGTTTCTGAACCCATATAAAACCTTCAGTACATGCATAATAGCAACTTTTTTAATGATCCCATTGGGCAGTGACAGGACTGACTGGGGAAAGAGGATGACAGGTTTCTACAGATCATGCAATCTGATTCACTTGATTGTTAAAATGTAACTTTGCTGAAATAACCCTTTGTTGAGCACTTGCGTGAGACAAAAATATCTTTTACTTCCTTGACCTATTAAAAGAGGAATGATGATGACCCAGATACAGAAAACAGACCCAGCAAAAAACAAGCAATTTTTTCCACGTTGTTGTTGTTATTAGGTGGCATTGAGTTGGTTCGGACTCATAGCAATTCATAGCAAACATATTAAAAGCAGATCACACTCCAGAGTGAATGTCTTTTGATTGATTGGCTGCTCATAGAAGATTTCAGCCTGGAAGTGATTACAATATGTTATTAAAGTATGTTGATGTTAGGTGCACAACGGAACAAAGTCCTGTGCCATTCTCACAATTTGTCCCATGTTTGAGATCATTGTTTTAGCCATGGTGTCAATCCATATCCTTGAGGGCCTTCCTCTTTTTTTATATATCCCACTACTTTACCAAAAATGGTATCCTTCTTCAGGGACTGGTCTCTCCTGACAACATGTCCAAAGACAAAGTCTCACTTACCAACAGGAGAATTCTAGTTGTACTTCTTGCAAGAAAAATGTGTTTGTTCTTTTAGCAGTCCATTGTACTTTCAACATTCTTCTTCAGCACCATAGCCCCAAATGCATCGATTCTTCTTCTCTGTCATTCGATGTCTAATTTTCAAATGCATATGAAGCAATAGAAAATACCATGGCTTGAGTCACGTGTACCTTAGTCCTCAAAAAATCATCCTTGCTTTACAACTCATTAAAGAGGTCTTGTGCATCAGATTTACTCAATGCAAGGTATTGTTTTATCTCTTGGCTGCTGCTCCCATGAACATTAATTGTGGATGCAAGCAAGACAAAATCCTTGACAACTTCAACCTTCTCTCCATTTATCATGATTCAGTTGAGAGGATTTGGTTTTTTTTTGACATTGAGTTGAAATCCAATGAAATTGTTGATCACCATTAGCAAGTGCTTCTGGTCTTCCTCACTCTCCACAAGCAAGGCGGTCTAATCTGCATATCAAAGGTTGTTCATAAGCCTTCCTCCCATCCCAATTTGACATTCTTATTCATGTAATCTAGCTTTTCTGATGATTTTCTCAGCATACAGATTGAATAATATGCTGAGAGGATACAACCCTATTATACACGTTTCATGATTTTAAGCCATGCCATATTCCCTTGTTCTATTTGCACAACTGCTTACTGATCCATAGTTTGTTATGACCCACACAGTCGAATATACTTTGATCCATGTCCTCTTCCAAATCTGGCCTGAACAGCTGTCAATGCACTGTTGCAACCGTTATTGGATGATCTTCAGTAAAATTTTGCCTGCATGTGATATAAATGATATTGCTCTATAATTTGAACATTCTATTGGGTCATCTTTCTTCAGAATGGGTACAACTTTGGATCTCTGCCAGTCAGTTGGCCAGTAGTTGTTTTCCAAGTTTCCGGGTATAGACAAGTGAGTGTGTCCTATGTTTCATCAGCCTGTTGAAACATTGGAATTGGTGTTCTGTCAATGACTGGAAGCTTCTTTTTGGATAATACCTTATTCATATACTACCTCCTACAATGGTGGAAGGTCAACTAATTCTTTTTAGTACAGTGACTCTATATTCCTTCCATTTTCTTTTGAAGCTTTCTGCATCTCACAATATTTTGACCTTAGAATCTTTCAACATAGCAAATGAAGGTTTGAATTTGTTCTTGAGGTCCTTCATTTTAAGAGCTACAGAGCATATTATTCCTTTTTGCTTTTCTAACTCTAGGTCTTTGCATATTTATTTATAATATTTGAATTTGTCTTTGCTAGCTGCCCTTTTTAATTTTCTGTTCATCTATTTGACTTCATCATTTCTTCTATTTGCTTTAGCTACTCCACAATTAAAAGCAAGTTTCAGAGTCTCTTCTGACATACACTTTGATCTTTTCTTTCTTTCCTGTCTTTTTAATTAACTTTTGCTTTCTTTATGTGTGATGTTCTTGTTGTCCTTCCCCAGCTCATCAGTTATTCTATCTTTAATGTTCGATATGCCAAATCTCTTCTTGAGATGTTCTCCAAAATTAGGTGGGATATACTGAAGGTCATAGTTTGGTTTTCTGGACTTGCTTTAATTTTCTTTAGCTTTGACCCAAACCTCCACATGAGCAATTGATGGATGATCTGTTTCACAGCCAACCCCTGGCCTGGTTTTAGCTGCTGACATTGAGCTTCTCCACTGTCTATTCCTACATATGTAGTCAATTTGATTTGTATTCCACCAGGAGAAGTTCATGTGTATGGTTGTCTTTTATGTTTTTTGAAAAAGGTATTTATTATAAACAAGTCATTGGTCTTGCAAAATTCTATCATGTGGTCTTCAACTTCCTTTATATCACCTAGTCCATTTTACTAATTATAGTTCCTTACTTCTTGTTTTGAACATTTGCATTCCAATCGTCAATAATTTGTTCACTCATTAATAACCTGAAGTTGAGAACCAAGTGAACATCCATACCACAATAATATTGGAATGAAAATCATGCCCAATTACTTACAATAGTTGTGTGCAAAGGGTTGAGGCAATGAGAAAACAAAAAAACAATATGTATTTGAAAATTATTGAGATTTTTGCTTACTTCAGCTAATCTAGAACAGCTACTTTAGGAAGCAAAGTAGCATTTTACTCCCATATCATACCATATTGAGATAAGAATCTACTGGACTTTGCAATATTAGTTGACTGATTCTTTGCTTTTGAAACCAGGTTACTCACATGTGTTCAATAACCTACCAAGTAATTATAAAATATGCTAAGATCACAGCTGGGTGGAAGCTGTATCTAGATGCTCCCTGGCTATACAAGTGAGAAGGAGACTCCAACTGCTCATCAGCTTATTACCACAAAGCAGAGGTCAGCAGGCCTCCACTCCCTTCCTTCCTTTACCTTATTCTGACACCAACTGTTCCTCCCATAACATTCTTATTTTTCAGCTGGATTCTCACACAAAACTAACAATTATGTGAGGGAAGTTAACAGGTTACCACAAGTCAGGATCAGTAAACAGTAAAGATACAGTAGTTGGTCCACAGCAGTGCCTTGTCCTTAGCCAGCAACCAAGTCTCTCCCTTGTTCTTCCGCCTATCAGCCACTTGCCACCCCGTCTTCTGCCTCTGTAAGCCAAAGAAGTTCACCTGCTGCTCCACATCTTTGTTTCATGGTCTGAGGTATCAGGGGGTGCAGCCCTTTTGCTCTGCAGACCATACCCCCAAGGAAACAAAGGGTAGTAATTTGGTTCATACCCTCCAGTAAGATGGAAATTTCAGAATGCATCCCACCTTAATCCTGCCCATTAACATAAGAGAGATTTCTTCTAAAATGGGCATATAACCACAACCATTCACAATACAACCAAAAAAGCTTATGGCTCAAATAGCCATATATATTTTATTTCAGTTAGATGATTTTATTTCTTTCTTTTAATGGTTTCTTCTTCCTTTCATTTTTCTTTTTTGTTTGAAACCATTTTATTGGGAGTTAATAGAGATATCATATCATTCATTCCATGGTTCAATTACATCAAGCAGTATTGTACAATTGCTACCACAATCGGTTTCAAAACATTCTCTTCCTTCCTGAACTCCTTGATATCTACTCCTCTCTACCCACTCCTCCCCAACTTTACCCCCCAGGAACCCTTATTTTACTTGCTGCCTCTATAGGCTCATCAATCCTGAGTTTCATATACTGAAAACCA
>NW_022111319.1:476915-502138 GCF_000313985.2 Echinops telfairi
TAGGAAAAAATCCTTTTAAGTTTAATCAGTAGGGATGTTCTAATTCAGAAAGTTGATAAGCAAGGCAATTAAGAAATTTACCAGGCACAAAGCATCCTGCATTTAGAAAAACAATGAAGTATGAGGCCTCAGGGGATGGTGGTCTGGTACTCCCTGGAACAATGTAGGTATAGATCATTGTTTCTTTTAATCATTGCAAAACCTGTTTTTTTTGTTATGTAGTTTGGGGTATATAACTTGCTTGATTTTCACCAGATTTTTAAAGCAGTTCAGAGGTAGCAAACCCCGCTGTTTCCTTCTACCTAGCACTTGCAGAATAAACTTAGAGTTCTGCAATCAATCTTTGGCTGAAACAGCGACAGGCATCCTGGACCTTTGTTCACGGCAACATATTGATACACATCCCTTTTTTGATCACTGTAATTCAGTTTGATTTTATGATTCTATATTTACTTAATGATCGATTGCACAGAAAAAGAATTCATGTGGGTTGGTTTGAGTTGTGTTGTAATATAATCCATTTTCATAGCAGGTGTAATACATGAGTGTGGGGGAAAGGCCAGTCCCCACAACTAATTGCGGGTTCGACAGGTGCAATTGTACCGTTAAAATATATATCTATAGATGATAATAAAGTCATAGAGGGCACGAGAGATAGAGGAGAGATTGAAATAATGGTGTCAGACACATTTCATAGTAGCATGCTCTGGAGGGCAAGAGAGAGGGGGAGGAGAAGGAAGGCAAGAGGAAAGGGAACAGGGGAGTGAGGATCCTAGACTCTGGATGTCACTGAGCAGATTTGACCTGTTCTCTGGCTCACTATAGAAACCATTATCAGTAGGGTGTAAACCTCATCTACAGGGACCAGACTGATGGTTTCAAGCCTTTAGGGAGAAGTAGCCCATTGTCCTTAACAGCAGGGAGTGGGTCCTAGTTGTGGTGGGACCAGACAGTACAATGCCTTCAGGGAGGTAACTTGACAATCATTTACCATTAGTTGCAAGCAGCATCAAAGTCTAATATATATTTGGGGGAGAAGTCTGTTTCCCACACATGAGAAGTGTCTATGGGTTCTAAAACTCTAAATCTACCCAGTGTTAGAACTATTGGCTTTGAATTATGATTTAACAATTAGAATGAAAGCATTCAGCAACCGAAAGAAGCTAACACACTAATTTATTAATAATAATAAAATAACTAAAGGTGTAACCTCTTTAACATTTTAAAGATTCAATGAACTGTCTAGCCTACAGTTATGTACAGTTGATGATTATGTTCTTGTCACTATTATTTTCTTTACAGCTGTGACTTTATATAGCAATTTAAAAACAGACAAGCAAAAAACTCCATTATTTGTATCTTTAAAAGTTTAAAAATCTGCCGCATTAAGTGAACGATAGTTACAAATGAACCTGCCACTTTAATTATTACATTTTCTTTAATGTAGAATTTAAAATATATTTCTCTGTACCTGCCTTGCTTCCTCCCGTTACTAAAAACATTTTATTTAAAGAGATTTGACAAATTTAGAAGCAAGCACATTCAATATTCTACTTCTTGAGGAGAAGTATTTGATTCTTTCAGGACCCAGGTGAGAAAAATATGTAAACGGCAGTAGTTATATTCTGGATCTTGCTTGTACTGAACCATGAGAACCGATCTTACATACTTCTTCCCAATTGTGAAATACATATTGGTAGATTACATTTATCCTTTGTAGAAGAATGAAAAAAGCAAATACTTCAGATTACACCCCCTCCACACACACTAATAGTTGTTACATGTCAGCACATTATCCAAGGCATAAGAATATGAAAGAATGAGTGCAGAGTATGGAGAGGTAATGTTAAGTTAACTGCTAGGGATAGTTCATGTTAATTTTGTTACAATTCCAATATGAGGCATAGAAGGAAAATGAGTTTTTACTGGCAAAGATGGGTATGTTTAATTCTATATATGCCTTTCATATACCCCACCAATTCTAAATTGAATAATTTACCTAGCAAGTATGTTGAATATAATTCAATCTCTGGGAATATTGCTTTTGGTAAGATAAATTATTTGGTAATAGTAACTCACGTTATCCTAAGTTATAGCTCTAACAGTTTTTAAGTGAAATCCCTCTTAAGCTTGCAATAAATAATGTGAAATCAAGGTTAGCATGTGCATCTTCTAAGGAAATTGATTTGAGGTAGGAGGAATGACAAAGGAAATTCATCAGAAGGGATTTTTGGGAAGTATGTGAAGGGGATAATCTTGATAGATTTCCTTAAGGACTCAGGATGATCTTAAAGTTCTAAGAAAATTTTAAACTGCATTGAGAGAAAAGAGCTAGGAAAGTTGAGCCAAGGAAATTTTTTTCAATCATGACAATGCACCTGCTCATTTTTGAGGGTAACTTTCATCTCACAGCCATGATATCACCCCAACAGATTTCTTTTTTGTTATCTATAATTAGAAAACATTGGAAAGGACCATGATTTGCATCTCTAGGGGGATGCCAAAATTTCCATTTGGATATGGTCTAAATCAGAGTGTTGAATTCTTTGGGGAAGGGTTAGAAAAATGAAAATGCTTCTTACGAGTACAGACTTAGAGGACTTGTCAAGAAACAAAAGTATCACAGTTTAATATCTCTTATTATTAAATATTTCTATGATTTGTAGAAATACTTTTTTACACTTACTCATGCCTTTGATCATGAAAGAAAAATCTATTTGAACAAACAACTAGGTATATACATTTTCAGGCAAATGATTCTGAAAGAAGAAAGCAAAAGATGGAATTATGCTAAAACAATATAAGGCTGTGTAAAGTGGAGTTTGGGACAAAATTGCTAAAAAGGACTCTTAAAAATGTATAATTTTATTTAATTGTGCCATATGTATCCAACATAAAGTTTGCTATTTTAAATATCTTCAGGTGTACAATTCAGGGATACTATATTAATAGACAACGAAAAAGGAATCAGCTGCTCATTTGGGAGGAAATAGCTACTGAAACCTTATGCATAGCTTCAAAACATTGTCAGACACTGAAGGCCTAATGAATGAAAGCAGAACATTATTAATGATAATGCTGGAGGGTGGGCCCCTCAGATCCACGGACATTTGAAATGTGGCTGAAGAAGAGCTGCTTTCTCAGAGTGGAGTGGATCATGGTGTTGTGAATGGAGTAAAGCCTGGGAGAGTGAAGGAAGGCTTCAGGATCTTCATTTACTGATGGGGCATGACTCAAAGTAAGAAGAAACAATGGCAACAATCTGTTAGTGATTGGAACTTGGTATATGAGAAATTTGAATCTAGAAAAATTCCAAGTGGTCAAAAATGAAATAGAACCCATACAGAGCAATGTCCTAGATATTAATGAGTTGAAATGGACTGGCATTGGCCACATTGAATCAGAAAATAATGACTTACTATGCCGAGAATAGAGAATAACATAACCAAGAGGAATGCTGTGACATTCATTGTCAAAAAGGATATTGAAGTGTCAGCCATGAAGTACAATGCTGCCTGTGATAGGATTATATGTATCCACCATCAAGGAAATTCAATCAATACAACTACTATTCAAAAGTATGCACCAACCACAAAATAGAATGATGTAGAAACTGGAAAATTCTATAAACAACGTTAGTCAGAAATTGATCAAACATGTAATCAAGATGCATTGATAATTATTGACAATTGGAATGCAAAAAGTAGAAAATAGCGTGTTGGAGATAGAAACAAACTGGAGACCGAATGAAAGACTTTTGCAGAACAAACAATTTCTTCATAACAAATAATTTTTTTTCCTACAACACAGAAGGCAAGTATGCACATGGACTTCTCCAGATGACATACACAGAAATCAAGTTGACTACATATGTGTGAACACACAATGGAGAACATCAATATCAGCCACTGAGGCCAGACCAAGGGCTGACTGTGGCCATCAATTGCTCATGCGTAAGTTCAGGTTAACATTGAAAAAAATTAAAACAAATCCATGAGAGCCAAACTATGACCTTGAGGCTACCCTACCTGAATTTTGAGAGCATCTCAAATATAGATTTGACTCATTGGACACTAGTGACAGAAGACCCAATGAGCTGTGGGAGGACATCATTCATGAAGAAAGCCAAAGGTCATTAAAAAGACAAGAACGATAGAAAAGATCAAAGTGGATGTCAGAAGAAAATCTGAAACTTGCTCTTAATTGTAGCGTAGCTAAAGGAAGTGGAAGAAATGACGAAGTCAAAGAGTATAATAGCACATTATACTCTTCTCCAATTCTTCTCCAATTTCAAAGAGCAATTGGAGAAGAAAAAGCCCAATATTATAATAAAATGTGCAAAGATATAAAGTGAGAAAACAAAAAGAACACACTCAGTATATCTTAGACCAAAAGAACTGAAAGAAAATAAATCAAGCTTTGAGTTGCAATATTGAAAGATTTTATGGGAAAAATATTGAATGATTCAGAAAACATCAAAGCAAGATGGAACGACTACACAGAGTAACTGTATCAAAAAGAACTAGTTGACCTACCAGTTCAAGAGGTAGCATACGAACAAGAACCCATGGCACTGAAGGAAGAAGCTCAAGCTGCATTGAAACATTAGCCAAAAGCAAGGCTCCATGTCTTGCTTGAATACCAACTGAAATGTTTCAACAAGCTGATGAAGCACTCAACGGGAGGCACGTACTGGTCTACATCAGAAAATTGGGAAAACAGCTACTTGGCCAACGGACTGGAAGAGATCCATATTTGTACCCCTTCTAAAGGAAGGTGATTCAACCAAATGCTCAAACATTATAACAATATCCCTTGCAAGTAAAATTTTTGCTGAAGAATTGCCAACAAAGGTTGCAGCAGTACATCGTTAGGGAGCTGCCAGAGGTTCAGGCCAGATTCAGTAGAGGACGTGGAACAAGGGATGTCAGTGTTAATGCCAGATAAACCTTGGCTGAAAGCGGCGAATACCAGAAAGATGTTTACTTGTGTTTTCTTGACTATGCCAATAAATTCAACTGTGTGGATCACAACAAACTATGGTTAATCCTGAGAAGAATGGGAATTCCAGAACAACTCATTGTGCTCATGCAAAACTTGTACATGGCTCACGAAGTAGTTGTGTGTGTGAAAAGAACAGGGAATAATTTAACATCAGGAAAAGTGTGCATCAGGGTTGTATCTTCTCACCATACTTATTCAATCTGTATGCTCAGCACATCTTAAAAATGCTGGATTATCTGAAGAGTGAGGCATCAGTATTAGAGCAAAAACAACCTGTGGTATGCTTGAAAGATGAAGCAACCTTGCTTGCTTAAAATGAGGAAGCCTTGAATCACTTGCTGATGAAGGTCAAGAATTTCAACCTTAAGTATGGATTATGATTTATGGTAAAGAAGATCAAAGTCCTCACAATTGGGCCAATAGGTACCATCATGATAAATGTTGAAAAGGTCGAAGTTGTCAAGCATTTCATCTTACTAGACCCACAGTCATTGTTCATGTAAGCAGCCGTCAAGAGGTCAAAAGATGGTGTTGCATTAGGTAAATCTACTGCACAAGACCTCTAAACCATGTGGAAAAGCAAGGATGTTACTCTGCCACATAAGTTGCTCATGACCCAAGCTATGGTATTTTCAAATGCCTCATCTGCATGTGAACATTGGGCATTGGATAAGGAAGACTGAAGATGAATCGATGCATTTGAATTGCAATGCTGGAGAAGAATATTGAAAACACCAGGCACCGCAAAAAGGGCAAACCAATCTTTCTTGGAAAAATACAGTCAGAGTTCTCCTTAGAAGCGCGGATGGGGAAACTTCATCTTATCTTTTTAACATGTCAGAGAGATCAGTCCTGGAGAAAGACATCAAGCTTGGTAAAGTGGAGGGCCAGAGAAAAGGAGGAAGGCCCTCTGGGAGATGGATTGATGCGGCGGTTGCAACCATGGACTCAGATGTAGGAACAATTGTGAGGATGGCACAAGACCAGGCAGGATTTTGTTCTGTTGTTCATAGGTTTGCTATGGGTTGAAACCAACTGGATGGCACCTAACAACAACTACACTTATATCAATAACCTGTTATCTTTGAAACGTTCCCATCATTCCAAACAGAACACCAGTATCCAATGCATGAAAACTATCCAATATTTGAAAGAGCCCTGATGGCATAGTGGCTATGCTTTGGCCTGCTAACTACAAAGTCACCAGTTTGGAACCACTAGCCTCTCTGTCATAGAAAGATGAGACTTTCTACTTCTGTAAAGAGTTAAGTCTCAGAAACCTACAGGGGCAGTTCTACACTTCCATTTAGGTCGCCATAAGTCAGAATTTACTCAATGGTAATGAATTTGGTTTAATCCAATACATGACCCTGGTGGTGTAATGGGTTATGCACTGGGTTACTAAGTGAGTAGTTCGAAACCACTAGTTGTTACATATATGAAAAAGGATGAGGCTTTCTACTCCTGTAAAGATTTACAGTCTTAGAAACTCACAGTCTGTTCTATGGAGTCTCTATGAGTTAGAATCAGCTCTATGGCATTTGCATTTGTTTTACATATACATATTCCATTTTGTTTATCCATTTGCCTATTGATAAGCAAAATTTCCCCCACCTTTTGACTATTGTAAATAATGCTACAAAGAATATTGGAATGCAAATATCTGTTTAGGTTCCTGCTTTCAATTCTTTTGGAAGGATATCTAGGACTGGAATATCTGGGTCATATGGTAATACTATATTTAAGTTTTTGTAAAAATAGTCATGTGCTTTTTCAGAGCAGCTACACAATTTCTCCATGCCCTTGTCAGCACCTATTGTGTTCTACTTTGTATCTCTTTTATTTCTCCAATATGTTTTTTTATTTAGGTGATTTTTGTACTCAGTGATTTTGATTTATTCCACATTTCTTTTGTGTATATTTAAATTTTATTTTCATTTTAATAACCATATGAATTAAAGTTGAGAACCTTAATTTATAACAATATAATATTTTATTAGTCTGGGTTGACTAGCGAAACAAATCCAGAGACACTCATATATGTGTAAGAGAGAGTTTTATATCAAAGAGTAATTGTATATTAAAAAAAATCCCGGCCCAGTCAAGATCAAGTCCATAAATCTGATATTAGCCCTTATGTCTGATACCAGTCTGTAAATTCCTCTTCAGAAACATGCAACACATGCAATGATGCCAAATGCAGGAAGATCACAGGCTTGTGGATGGAAAGTCTTGTGGATCTAGTGGCAGTGGAAGCATCTCAGCATTGGTGTGGGTCTCCACTTTCCTCCTGCTTCAGAGCTCTGGCTGGGATCAGTGTGGCTCCATGTGTCTTTTCTGCAGGAAGACAAATCAGAGCCTGTTTTTCCGGCCTCCAGGGAGAAAGACAGGAATTCCCAGAATCCTCAGGAGAAGGCCATGCCCACACAGAGGCATTACCTGATTGGCTATGATGTGATTGACAGGCTAGACCCCACCCCTTCACTCAAGTTCACAGAAGATTATGTAACTGCCACAAATGTGAAGTTATTTTAATTCAGTTGCTTTTGTTCATTCAGTTGAATGGGTTACAATTCACAGCTACCCAATGTAAAACAAAAGAAGCACTGCCTGGGCCTCTGCCACCTTCACAATTGTGGTTATGTTTGAGCACATTGTTGCAGCCACTGTATGTCCATTGCATTAAGAGTCTTCCTCTTTTTCATTAATCCTCCATTTTGCCAAGTACGATGTCCTCTAGGTACAGATATCTCCTAATAGTATGTCCAGAATATGTGAGACAATTTCTTCATCCCTGCTTCTAAAGGGCATTCTGGCTGTGCTTCTTCCAAGGCAGATTTGTTTGTTCATCTAGTAGCTCATGGTATATTCACTATTCTTCTCCAACACCATAATTTAAAGTGATCAATTCTTTTCCAGTATTCTTCAATTGTTTAGGTTTACCATGCATGTGGGGTGATTGAACATACGATAACCTGGGTCGGGTGATCTCAAAGAGATATTTTTGCTTTTTTAATACTTTAAGAGTTCTTTTGCAACATATTTGTCCAGTGCAATATATCATTTGATTTCTTGACTGCTACTTCCTGAACATTGATTGTGAATTTAAGTCAACTAAAATCCTTGACAAGCTCAATCTTTTCTCCGTTTATCCTGATGGTGTTTAGTAATCCAGTTGAGGATACAAAAAAACTGTGTTGAGGTATAATATATGCTGCAAGTTATAGTCTTTGATCTTCATCAGTAAGTGTTTCAAGTGCTCTGTGATTTCTGCAAGCAAGGTTATTGCATCTGCACATTATGGTTATTAATTTGCCTTCCTCCAATTCTCATGTGCTTTGTTTGGACAGTTCAGGTACTCAGACTGTTTGCTCAGATTAAGCATGTACAGTGAAAAGATAGAACTCTGATGCACACCTTTTCTGAATTTTAACTAAACCCAAACCAAACTCACTGGCATCGAGTCATTGCGGACTCATAGGGACCCCTCTGTGGACTTCCAAGTCTGTAACTGTTTATGGTAGTAAAAAGTGCAGGCTTTTGCCTTGGGAGCTGCTGGTGGTTTTGGACTGTGAGCCATGTGGATCACAGCCTAACTCATAATAACTATGCCACCAGCTCCTGGAATTTTAACTACAAAGTATCAATTTGTTATTACTATATAGCTTTATCGCTTCCTTTCATGTCATTATAAATTACATTTTATACATTATGTGTCTAATACAATAAAAAAACTCCAACTCACTGCCATTGAGTTGATTTCCACAAATAGTGACCCTGTCAGACGGAATAGAACTGCATTTGTGAATTTCCAAAACTGTAAATCTTTAGTAAGTAGAAAGCCTCATCTTTGTCCTGCCAAGTGGTTTGAACTGGTGACCTTGAGGTTAGTAGCCCAACACAGATCCTACTATACCACCAGGGCACCCTAATATTATAAACTTATAATATTTTATGTATTTTATTTTCAAATCATTGTAGGCATAGCTACTAGAGTTATAAGCCAGAGGTATAATACTACTGACTTTTACATTTATAATAAAATGACTTTTACTGGAAAAGACATAGAGAAAAGAACTAGCAGGCAAAAGACATTTGTAGAGGCATAAATATAGGCATGCACATATATTAATATATTAATATATAATGATAGGGATGCAGGTACATATATATATAAATAAATAAATGTTAAGCATTAAAGTAGCAGATGGGTATTTTGTCTCTACTTAAGTACTCTCTCAATGCAAGAACACTTTGTTCTAATAACTTGGCATTTTGTGATGCTCACCTTCCTGACATGATCGCTGAAGACAAAATGGGTGCATAAGCAAATGTGGTGAAGAAAGCTGATGGTGCCTGGCTATTAAAAGATATAGCATCTGGGATCTTAAAGGCTTGAAGTTAAACTAGCAGCCATCTAGCAGGGAAGCAACAAAGCCCACTTGGAAGAAGCATACCAGCCTGCTTGATCACAAGGTGTCGACGGGATCAGGTATCAGGCATCAGAAGACCACAAACAAACAAACAAATATATTGATGCAAATGATTGGGGTCATCGTGGAGACCCAAAACCTATCTGTAGGCAATTGTACATTCCCTCCCAGAAGGGTCACGGGAAGGAATGAGTCAGCCAGGGTGCAGCATAGCACCGACAGAACACACAACATTCCACTAGTTCTTTAATGCTTCCTCACCCCACTATCATGACCCCAATTCTACCTTACAAATCCTGCTAGACCAGAGCATGTACTGGTACAGATAAGAGCTCTTGACACACGGAATCCAGGACAGATAAACCCCTCAGGAGCAGTAATGGGAGCTGGATACCATTATGGTAGGGGGAAGGTAGGGGAAGAAAGGAGAACCGACTACAATGATCAATGTAGTAAACTCTCCACCCCCCCACCCCCCAGGGGGACTAACAACAGAAATGTGGGCAAAGAGAGACAGCGGACAGTGTTCAATAGGAAAATAATAATAATTTATATTTTATCAGATGTCCATGAGGGTGGGCGGGTTGGGGAAGAAGGGAAAAAAGTGGAGCTGATACCAAGGGCTCGAGCAGAAAGAAAATGTTTTGAAAATGATGATGGCAGCATTTGTACAAATGTGTTTGATACAATTGATATATAAATTGTTATAAGGGCTGTAAGAGCCCCTATAAAATGATTTTTAATTAAAATTACTTTTACTGGACTCTTAAACTATATATATTTAGATTATTTAGTGTATTTTCTATTGTTCTATCATTTAAATCCAAAGGACCTTTTTCAGGATTTCTTGTATGGAAGGTCCTGTGGTAGGGAACTATATAAGGTTTTGTTTATCTGGAAAAGACATTTTATTGAATACATAAAAGCTTTCCACTATGTGGCTCATTCTCACTAATTATGAATAACTTTGGAAAGAATGGTGATTTTATAATATTTAATTGTGCTTATGAGGAACATAAAACAAGAGACAATCATTTAAAAAAAGGTATATTACCTGTTTTAAATTCAGAAAAGAGATATGTTAGTGCTATATCCTTTAACATACCTATTTGCATTAAACCTGTGGTTCTCCACCTGTGGGTCATGACCCCTTTGGGGATTGAACAACCCTTTCACAGGAGTCGCCAGATTCATAACAGTAGCAAAATTACAATGATAAAGTAGCAATGAAATTAATTTTATGGTTGGGGTCACCACAACATGAGGAACTGTATTAAAGGGTCATGGCATTAGGAAGTTTGCGAACCACTCCATTAAACAGTGTGAGGGTGGCCAATATGACCTTGTCTGTCTTTCTTATTGCCAGGTAACAAGGGCCAGACATTCTTCATTGCTTCATCCTTTTTCCCTACTCTGATACCAACAGTTCCTCCTATAACATTAAACTTCTATGCTGAGTTCAATAATTCTTTGCAATTCCCACACAGAACTCACAGATAATAATCACAATTATGGGGATTTATTAGGGAAGTTAATAGGTTACCACAAGTGAGGATCAGTGAACAGTAAGGATACTGTTATTGGTCCATAGCAATGCCTTTCATCAGCCAACAGTCAAGGCTCTGGTCTTCAGTATCTCAACCACAGGTTCCTTTTACCTCTGCCTCCATGGACCAGGACCTGTACCCCTGTCTCAGTCACACAGTCTCTGCACTGCTCCTCTGTTCTGCCTGGCCTCTGGTTTCAGTTTGGTTCCTTTTTTCTGTCCCATAGTCTCCTTGACCACTGCCACTTCCCTTCCAATGTCAAAGGTACATTTCTATGACCTAGATGGCTCTTATATACAGAGGAATAGCTTTGATGGAGGTGTACTTTTTGTCTTTTAGACCATACCCCCATGGGAAATGAAGGGTGGTGTCTTAGACCACACCCTCTAGTAAAGTAGAGTCTAAAGATACCCCCAAGGAAACAAAGGGGGTGATTTGGTTCACATCCTCTATTAAGGTCAAGAATCAACCTCATCTAAACATTAATATAACAGAGGATTCCCTCCAAAATGGGCTTATAGCCACAGGTATAGAAATATAATACATCTCATAAGTAATTATGGCTGGAAGGGCCATATTAATTGACTATATCTCACTATTCAATCTGTTGGTATGGTGGTTTAGCATTTGGCTCCTGCCTGGAAGGTTAGAGGTTCAAATCCATCGTCACTGCACTGGAGAAAGGTGCAACTGTCTACTTCTGTAAAGTTACACTATTGGTAACCCTATGAGGCCGTCCTAGTCTGTCTTATAGGCTTGCTATTGATGGTAATGTGTTTGGGTTTGGTTTCAGTATACAGTGTGCATGCTGAGCAAGTAATCTGGGAATTGGGATTATATAAAGAACTATGCAATTCATAGAAATGTAAATCAATGTTTTCTTCAAATATTCCTTCCACTTATTTACTCTAGCTTTTCCACCGAGGACTTCATTTGCATATGCACCAGTAGACTTTGTGTCCCACCTGTCCCGTAGGTTTTGTACTCTTTGCTCATTTTATTCTAATTTTATTCATGCATCATTTTCCTGCTTAGCTTTATTTCTTTATCTGTGTTTTCCTTAAGAGAGCTGTTTAAAAAGTTTGTCTAGTAAGTCTATCATCTGAGTTTCTTAAGTATGGTCTCTGTTACTTTATTTTGTTCTTTGAGAATCTGTTAAAGAGGTATTGCATTTTAGTTTTAAAAGTTTAACCTTCATGTTTGATACTACGGTATATTTTAAAAGATAAGGGTTAATTCTATTTTTTGTCAATATTTGGGCAACAACCTACAAGGGAGATGTCAATGAGCTTCAAAATACTCGAAATTTTGACAGTGCAAAGCTTTGAATCTCTGCTTATTGAAAATAAGCTATTAATACAGTTTATGTCTGAATTACTTTGCCTAGGAGCTATGCTATGCCTGTTTATGTTGAATTTATAATATTTTTATATTACAACATAGGTGTTTATTCTCATCCTATTCTTTGCAGCAATTATTCTATAAATCTAAAAGCAAGACTTTTTATTTAGCCCTGTTAATCTTTGTTTCATTTATATGTTGTTTTTTAAGATCTCCAGAATTTTGGATAGTGTTTAAATTCTTATTATTCCTTCTAGTCTTTTTTACCTACAAATTTAATAAGCAGGTTTTATTGTTTTCAATCTACCAAAGGACTAGATAATTTGTGTTACTCTCCCCTACACCACTCAATATCTGTTGTCCTACACATATGCATTAAAAAATGGTACAGTTCTAGTTACTGGTCATATAGTAGTCAATAAAGGGACAGAGTCTTTACCTGGACCTTAAGTGCATTCTTGTAGGACAGAATACAATAAATATGTAAGCGAAAGAATCCAAAGTGATGTGAGGAAAAGACAGCACAGAGAAGGGATAGAACAGATAAAAGGATGATTTGTTCTTGTTATTTGATGTTGAGTGGGATTTGACCCTAAGTTTACCAGAATAAAATACTGCTTGGTCCTGAACATTCTCATCATTTTTCTTGGATCCATTCATTAAGCCACTGTATCAATCCATGTCACTGAGAGTCCTCTTTTTTTACTGTCCTTTACATCAGCAAGCATGATGTCCTTTTCCAGGTACTGGATCCTCCTTATCACATGTCTGAAGTACCTGAGCCAAAGTCTCACCATCCTCAATTCAAATGCCTCAAAAACAAATGCCTTTATTTGTTTGCTATTCTGACAGCTCATGATATAATCCCCCCTTTTTGCCGAACATCGTAATTCAAATGAATCATTGCTTTTTCTGTCTTCCTTATTCATTGTCCAGCTTTTGCAGGCATGTAAGGCAATTGAAAATGCTATGGCTGTTTGTCAGGAGCACCTGAGTCTGCAAAATGATATCTTTGCTTTTTAACACTTTAAGATCTGCAACAGCAGATTTGCTCAATGTGGAATATTTTTTACTTTACTTACTGCTGTTTTTATAGGTGTTGATTGTGAATCCAAGTTAAATAAAATCCCTGACAGATTCATTATTTTCTCCATCTATCATGATTTTGATTACTGGTTCATCTGTAAGAATCTTTGTTTTTGCTCAGGTATAATCCATACTGAAGCTTCCAGTCTCTGATCTTCATCAGTAGTCTTCTTCACATTCCTCAAGCCATATTGTGTTATCTGCATATTACATTAGGCATATCCTAATGCTGTGTTATTCTTCACATAACAAATCTTCTCAGATGATTTGCTCAGCATACACATTGAATAAATATGGTGAAAAGATACAACCCTGATGGAAATTTTTCTTGATTTAATTCATGCTGTTTTCCCTGAAAGAGCAATTTTGGGGCATTATTTTAAGGATATTGGTGCATAAAAGGGCATTTGAGAAGATAACATTCGAAAAGAGAATCTGTGTGATGTGAAGAAATATGCGATATGGATATCCAGGAGATGAGCTTTCCAAGAAGAAGCTATTGCAACTGTGTCAAGGTTCCCAAGTGGAAACAGACTTTCAAGAGGAAAAAGGAAGGGGGGAAAGCCATTGTAGGTGTATAAGAGGCAGGAAAGATGTGGGAAATATGACTGTGTGGGAAGCAGGTGGAGAGCTTTATGTGAGGTGAATGATCTGATTCCTATTTTGTAGATAACATTTTGACCTACACGTAAAAAAGTATCTGATAAGCACAAGAGTGGAAGGTGGGAAACCATATGGAATTTTTTTGCAGTAGTCAAAATTAGAGGTTACAGTGACCTTGACTAGTATAGTAGTGATGAAGAGATAATTAGTACGCAGAAGGGGCATATTTTGAAGGTACAGCATACACAATTTACTAATGAATTGAATATTGAGTGTAAAGGGAAAGAAAAATGTTAAATTGGGTGAATTTAATATTTAATTGCCTTCTTTTGTACTCTGGTTTTATAGAGATCTTTCCTTGGCAGCAAGGCTGTGAGGTATATGGTAGGTATTTTAAAAATGTGTTAATTAATCAGCAGTAGGTCTGTGTTCCTTGTTTTCATCTTTATCAGTCCTTTTTGAAATACTGCTGATTAAAATAGTTTCTCTTTGTTCCTGCTGGAAACACATTGATGCACACCCACGTAATTTTAACCTGGTTTACCACTGCAACTATATTTCTCATTTGAGCCTATCCCTATGCTGAAACTGCAAATTACTGATGGACTAATCCCTTGAAACTTGCATTCCGTCATTCAGTCAACAAGTACTGATTGATTTATCTCTATTGTGCTGCTTCTGGATTCTTCTAGATGCTTGGAATGAAATAATAAACAGGCTAAACAATTCTGCCTACATAGAGCTTATATTTGCAACAACTAAGTAAAAATATAGCGTATACTATGAAGAAAAGTAAACCAAGGAAAGGGATACAGTGAGTGTTGAGCATATTTAAGTTTCAAATTGGGAATGCTTCTTTTAAAGGGTTTCATTTGTGCAGAGCTTTGAATGAAGTGAAGGATTCTTTCATTCTGAGAACAGAAAGAGCAACAGTACAAAGGACCAGATGTATATATGAACTTGACTTGGTTACAAAATTGAGATAAGTCCAACGTGTTGGGATGTGTTGATGTGGACCAATGACTGTATCCTTACTGTTCACTGATCCTGATTTGTGGTGACTTATTAACTTCCTTAATAACCCCCTATAATTGTGATTCTGTGAGTTCTATGTGGCCATTGCAATGAATTATTGAACCCAGCATAGAAGTAAAGTACTTTGGAAGGAACTGTTGGTGTCAGTGTAGGTAAAGAAGTATCTAGAATAGAGAAATGCCTGATCCTGTCTCTTGGCAATAGGGAAGCCAGAGGAGGTCAGATAAAGCCACACCCATGCCATTTAATATAAATAGAGTGAAAGATATAAACCTGACACACATTCCTGCTCTTTAGGTTGAGTGAGTTAGTGGTATAGTGGTAGAAGATGAGGTCATAAAAATTGTGAAAGCTAAACAAATCATTTAGAGTTTGGGGTTGGGGAAGACATTTTTCATTTTATCCTATATATGACTATGAGCCATTAGACAGCATGAAACTGGTACTGGTTGGCATTTGTTTTTAAAAATCATTGTAGCCTGTCGGTAGATTGACTATAGAAGACTGAGGTTCTTCTCAGGGTTTTAAAGAAACCTTGACGGCGTTTCATTAGTCCTCAACATAAGCCCTTTATTTGTCAGTTTGCTTTCATCAAGGAGCTCTCATATGATAAATAATTTTACTTCGCTACCTTTGCCCCTTACTTCCCCCTTTAAAATAGTACCTTCCAGCCTTTCCTATCCACCATTCAAGATTCAATCACAACATATAATGCTTCTCAAACTATTCACACCTCACCAAGGATGCCTCCCTTCACCATTCTATGTAGCTCTTGTCTGTAATTCATGGCTGAGCACATGATCATGTACTTTATGCTGTTACTGTGAATATTTGATGTGTGTTGGTATTTTCTTCACAATCTTTAAGTCCTGTAATAGTGGAGAACTGGTGAATTATATATATCTCTCATGGCATCCAGCAAATTGTGGGAATGTATATAGTGAATATTTACTTATATAACATGTTACTTGAGATTGATTTCTATAATGATGTAATGATTACTCAGTAACTTCTGGTAAAACAGAGATTTAAATTAGGTGCATGGAATCTCTGACTTTATTCGCTTGCCTCCGTCACTATGCCACTTTAATTGAGTCGATTTTGACTCACAGCGACCCTATATGGTGGAGTGGAACTGCTTTCCAGTGTTTCTGAAGCTGTATGTCTTTACTAGACAGTTCTATCTTTCTTCAGAAGCAGTCCACCGCTTAACCCACTGTGCCACCAGGGTTGCAGCCTAAGTCACTAGAAGCAGGCAATTACATATAACAGAGCACTCATTCTTACTAAAACAATTAAAGACTCAAGAAAGGGTGACTTCTGGATTTTAATAGCATTGAATAATAGTGTTTCTTCGTCAAGTTGAACACTGACCACAAAAGTTAGCACTACCGTTATACAATCATTTGATCTTGGTAGCATGTATGAATTCCGCTGGAAGACTAGGAAGCACCTCTGAAAAGCTGGTATAGAACTACTATGGTTACAGGGAAAGGAGCCTTTGTCACAGGGGTTACGGCGCTAGACTGCCAACTAAAGGGTCTGTAGTTCAAACCCAGCAGCCGCTCCATGGGAGAAAGATGTGGCAGTGTGTTTCACTGGAGATTAATTACAGTCTTAGAAAACCCGTGGGACAGTTCTACTCTGTCCTAGAGGATCCTTATGAGTCAGAATCGACTGAAGAGCAATGCGTTTGGTTTGGAAAAACCACAGGGATGCTGGGAATTCACAGCTACTTAGGGAGAGAGCGCTTCAGAGAAGTCTGGCCATGAATTCAGCTGATTTGTGCAGGGAATAGGCAGCCCCATTGCAGGCAGCCATCTCTCCTTCCCCTCCCCACTCTTGGGTTCTGGGCTGAGGCCAGGGACTGTCCGGAGCTGATCTCGGGCTCCCATTGGCCGCTGTCTTTTGTGACGTCACGATCATGATGAGAATTGATGATCGGACACGCTGATTTCATTGTCTGTGGCGGCAGTGGAGACCCAGGAAAAATCTCGCCGAATCGGTCTGCCCCAGCACCGGCCTGATCTGGGATCTCCTGATCCCTCCGGTGACCACACCACGCCCCGAGGTAAGCACCCCACATGGGTGGGCGTGAAGGACGACGGAGGGGGGGCAAAGCACCCTGCTACTGCTCTGCCCAGTGGGGGGCCCAAAGGTTCCGCCGCCTGCAGAGGCAGCCAACATACTGGTGCAGCTTCTGGGGAGCCAACCGACTGCATTTACCCTTTGGGCAAAGGCTGGCGGCAGAGTGAGGTTGCAAATGAGATGAACACTAAGAGGCAGGGGACACTGCAAAAGCGAAAAGGGCCTTGCTAGCCGAGAGCACCACGCTTGGTATTCGTTTCAAGCGCCATAGTACAAAGGAGGTGGCGACGCTACCTCCGAAGAAGGGAAAAGAATGAATTCTACCGCTTCTAGATTTCGCTGGACAGTAGCTTTCTCACAGCCCTAACCAAACGCGAGGAAGGCTCGGCGCCTGCGCATTAGTTCCTTTCGAGGGGTGGGGCTCCGGGCGACGGGAATGGGGCTGGAGTTTGCGCAGGCGCTTTTCCACGTTCACTAGGAGAAATAAGGTTTAGCGACGTCAAGGCAGTGTGGAAAAGGTTCAGGTGATTCCAGCGCTGGCCAGTTGCCTTGAATCTAGCCATACTCAAACCAGCCTTAAAACGGTCCACATAAATTTTAGAAGGCAAATTCCCAAATTATAGATACACAGTTTAGAAGAATGGAGACGAAATTATTGACACGAGGAACCGTTTGGAAACAACAACAACAAAAAAAGCTAAAACATGTACTTATCCAAATGAATCCAACTTCAAGGAACCCTAATTTTAAGTGTTAGTTATTTTGAACTATCAGCTCTTTGGAGAAATTTAGGATGATATCCACTGTGTAGACTCAGTAAACCCTTTTCTGTTTTTTCCTTCTTGTAATAGTGTCTTATAAATCTTCAATTTCTATTTTAGATTTGGTGCTATTAGGTACTTCTGTTTTTCTGCTAGAACCACCAAAGTGGAATTCTATTTGGAGGAACTTTCTTTCTCTTTCATTGCGAGGGGCTGTATTACTCAGAAATTATGAGGGACAATCTGCTTGCTTGTCAATAGAGAAATTCGTATTATTAATTCAGTTTCACTATGTAATTATGGATTCCAGCCTAATCTAGAATCGTCTTCATTTCCTCGTAATTAAGAGATTATCAAGCCTTAGTGACATTTCTTTGGAAAACTTTCTCATATCATCCTTCGCTTATTCTACAATCTTATCACCAGGATCCTATACCCAGCCTTCACCTATGCCCCATCCATATCCCTGATGTTAGTCACTAACTTTCTCCAATTCATTTTGCCATAGTAATGGTCTATGAACATATCTTTCAGTAAGTCATTTTCTTTCAATAAAACTTTCTTAATTCTGTGTTTTCTATTGTGCCAAGACCAATCCCACCTGGATTTCAAAGGATTTCTTAATCTTACCTCATTTTACCACAGACCCCTTGTTTTATTCTATTCTTTGGTGCATGGCTCTTTTTAGTTCCTTCTGAACAATTTACCTCCAGAACTTTGTTCCTTGTACCACAGACACCTAAGATGTTATCTCTATTCTGATTCAAATACCTGTTTTGGAAGCTCAGTTCAACTTGCTCCTCTTCATAAGAGCCTTCCAACATTAAACCGACTGTTACTGATTTTCTTTTTGGAATTCCTACAGTAGTTCTTGTATTTGTCACTTACAGCCTGTTTTGTGTCGTTTTCTTATTTGTTCTTTGTGTCAGATCATTTTAAAACCTCAAATAGACTTTAAATATGTACTTAATGGTTGAAACAATATAATTTTCTTTTTTATCACCCTGTCCACAGTTCGTTTCTGACTAACTGAAATAGGTGTCGCTATAAATCTTATTTTTCCCACAGAAAATAATTCTTTGGGAAATGAACAAATATTGTTATGGGGATAACTCTATTCAAGGATATACTTCATAGATATGTTGGATTTGGTTCCAGGCCACCAAAATAAGTTAATAAAACTATAGAGTCACAAGAATTTTTTTTGGCTTCCCGGTGCATATGAAACTTATGTTTATCGTATACTTTATTATATTAAGTGTGCTTGCTTTATTAAAAAGCTTGAAATATTGTAAGAATTATCAAAATGTGACTCAGAAACACCAAATAAGCACATGGTGTTAGAAAAAATTGATAATCATTACTACCTTTATCAAAGCACGTTACTATAAGACTTCAGTTAAAAACAAAACAGAAACAAAAATGCAGTATCTGTGAAGCACAATAAAGCAAAGTACAATGAAGATATCTGCCTGGAAGTGAAACATTATTCATAATTGTCAGGCAAGAGAGTCTCTCTAAACAAAAACATAAATAACTGTTGAATTTTTAATTCTAACTCATAGCGAGCTTTTGCTAAGCAACCAAGTATTTAACCAGTGCATGATCAGGATTTCTTTGAGAGCTCCTCTAATGACAGAAAAAACCCTGACTATGTCAAGGAAAAGGCATCATTGAGGTTTCTTTGTAGTGAGTGGCCTCCAAATATATCATAACCTCATAAAAAGGCTCTGGTAACAGTATCACAGAGTTGGTATAGTCTGTAATGTTCTCTGTTTGAAAAATACTAAGAGGATTTTCCCTTATTCTGTGTTTCTATTTGATGACATTGCATTTGGTATCTTCCTTTTAAAATCTACCAATTACTCACTTTTTATTGCATTGTATCTTACAATTGTCTTCCATTGACTCAGTGATAGCTCCCATTTGCATATCTCTTCCATCAGAGCAAATCATTGTGATGGCTGCCATAATTTTTATTACATAGTAGTTGTCATACATCTTGGGCTTCCACGGAACTCAAGTTTTATTTGAAATAAAGTGTGATTTTAATTTAATATACAGACATTTTACAGATTTAACTTTGGTGCTCTTTCACTTTGAAGACCATCGAGGTTTGGAATTCAGGAAAATGGATATATAGCAATCCTGAAGGGTGTCATAACCTTAAATTTGAAAATTACTGAAATAGATTATTGTAAGTGAGCTATAAATTTTATATTTAGTGATAGATGATCCTTTCTCCTTGAGTTCTTTTCTTACTATGTATACAATGTAAATCTCCCTCATATATTTTAATTTGTACTTCATTTGCATAGTAAATAATGAGACTTTCCTAAACGAAGAGATAAAACTAGATGGATAAAGTGCTGAAGAATACACTTCTCACTTTAGACGGATTAAAATAAATTATGAAAAAATACAAGTGAGACATATATTTTAAAATTTATTTTATAGTTACTATCTGAATGAGAGAAAGGAATTAGATTTTTTCATTTAAATTGCAGAACTTGAATTGTAAGGACTTATTAGCAATAAGTCAATCTTCTAATTTTGCATATTACAAAGAAGCCCAGATAATTAAAATCTGTTATCAACACTGATGGGAAAAATGAGGCTTTTTACTTTCTCAAAGAGTTACAGCCTTGGAAACCCAAAGGGGCAGTTCTACCCAGTCCTATGATATATGTGTATATGTAAATTTAGCTTACTCTACTTTTAAAACTGTGCCATGTGTCCAGAAGGGATTATGTTTATGTACAGTGTAATCATTAATGAGATAAAAATATTTTACTTAATTGATTTTATAGTAGAGTCAGTAATGAGCGAAAATTGAAATTGATGGTGTGTTAACATACGTTCACTGAGATATGCTTGTTTGTAAGTACAGGGTGATAATTCTAGATAGAGATAATGCTGCATAAAAGCAGGGCTTTGGGGTTAGTATATTTCTGGAGTTGGTAAACTACATCTCATGAGTTACAGGTGGCTCTCGGTAAATACATGTAACTCTGAAGTTAAATTGAAAATTTGTAAAGGATATTATTCAGATAACAGTGGTTTCATTTTTTTTGTAAAAAATTATTTATGACTCTCGAATAATTTTTAAATTGTTGTGAGGGACAGGATTGACTCTTCTGTCTCAAAAGTTTGCAGACCTAAGGTATATTCAGCAGCTATTATTGATACCCTGATATCTTTCCATCCTGCATAAAATTTTCAGGAAATGCATTAAAACTAGTCTCAGCAAATGGAGAATCATTCTGCTTCCTAATAGCAGAAACTCTTGGATTAAACCAGAGATATATGTACATCCATGGCATATATAAATAAGATTATACCATGTCAATTAAAAACTACATTTTACATCTATTATCTATAAAGAAATCTGTAACAATTGCCCTATCTTCTTTGTTCTTCAGTTGTTTTACAAGTATAAGACTTTATACAATTAGGTTGATTTTTATAATCTCTAACCCTATTATTTGTTAGTGTGACAGAACTTTAGGTAAGTATCTCCTTAGCTTCTTTCTAGGCTCTTTTTTCTTTGAATTGAGTACAATCCCTTAAAAATTTTCTTTTGTAAAAAATGGTGGTGAAAAAATACATAACAAATCATACGCCATATCGACAATTTCTAAATGTACAATTCAGTGATATTGATTATACTCTTCAAGTTGTGCCCCATTTTTCCTATTATTTTCAAAATCATTCCACCTCCATTAACATTGATTTTGTGCTCCTGTAAACAAAAACTACCCCCTTCCCTCTTCATGTCTTCTCAGTAATTATCTGTGCTTTCTTGATATTCTTATGTTATATATAGACAGTATTTGTCCTTTTGTGACTGATGTAATGATGTTTTAAAGATTCATATTGTGAAATACATAAGGACTTCATTTCTCTTTATGGCTGCGTAATTGTGTGTATGTACCACATTTTGTTTACCGTTCATTTTTTGGTAGACATGTAGATTTTTTCACATTTTGTCTATTATGAAAAATGTACAATAAACATTGGTTTCTATTTGTGCATTTTTTAAGCCTCTTAAAACAACCAGGCAAACATATGACTCCTTCATGCCCAAAGTAGATGCTTTATGCATCCAGACGGTAATTTGCACATGGGCTCCAAATAGTCTTTGAATATTATTCCTATTATTATTGAATTTAAAGTTCTTCTTTTGTTTCCTTCACTTTTTCCCCTCTTCTACATCTTATATGGAAATGTTTAAGTAGGTTAAGTAAAAATTATAACTAATATACTGAGTATTTCCTGTGTGTCAGCTACTAGATAAAGACATTTGTATATATTGCATCATTGAATTCTCAGGGAAACACTATTAGTTAAGAACTATTAAGACTCTCATTTTGTGGATGAATAAAGCAATACAAGAGAAGTTAGGTAGCTTGTCCAAGGTCTTGTATCTAGGAAAGGGAGAGCCAAGACTTGGAGATAGGTGTCATCTGGAGTTTGTACTCTTAACAACTCTTGTTGTTGTTAAGTGTCATTGAGTCAGGTTCCACCCATAGTGATCTTCTGCACAATAGAACAAAACATTGCTCAGTATTGTGCCCTCCTCACAGTTGTTCCTCTGCTTGAGCCTATTGGTGCAGCCATCTCCCTGAGGACCTTCCTCTTTTTTTTTTCCCTGCCCCTCTACTTTATCAAACATGATATCCTTCGCCATGGATAGCCTGACATGTCCAAAGTATGCATGTAAGAAGTCTTATCATTCTTGCCTCTAAGGAGCACTCTGGCCTTACTTCTTTCAAGACAGATAATTTGTTCTTTTAACAGTCCTTCGGTGTTTTCAATATTCTTCTCCAGCACAATTCAAATGCATTGATTCTTCTTCAGTCTTCTTTATTCAATGCCCAACTTTCACATGCGTATGAGACAATGGAAGATACCATGACTTGGGTCAGGGGCACCTTAGTCTTCCAAGTCACATCCTTGCTTTTCAATACTCTAGAGAGTTATTGCATAGCAGATTTACCTAATGCATTTTGTCTTTTGATCTCTTTACTGCTGCTTTCACGAACATTGATTTGAATCCAAGCAAGACAACATCCCTGAAAACTGCAACCTTTTCTCCATTTATCATGATGTTACCTATTGGGCCAGTTGTGAGGATTTTGGTTTTATTTGCATTGAATCATAATCCATACTAGAGGATGCAAAACTTCATCTTCATCAGCAAATGCTTTAAGTCCTCCTCACTTTCAGCAAGCAAGGTTGTGGTATGTGCACATCTCAAGTTGTGAGTAGTAAGTCTTCCTCCAATCCTAATGATACATTCTTCTCAAATAAGCAAGCTTCTCTGATTATTTGGTCAGCATATGGTTGAATAAGTAGGATGAAAGGATACAACCCTGATGACACTTTTCCTGATTTTAAACCATGCACTATTCCTTTGTTTTGTTTAACAACTGTCTCTTGATCCTTGTCCAAGTTCTGCATGAGCACAATGAAATGTTCTGGAATTCTCAAGATTATCCAGAGTTTGTTATGTTCTACACAGTTGAATGCCTTGGCATAGTCAATAAAAGACAAGTAAATGTCTTTCTGGTATTCACTGTTTTTCAGCCAAGACCCATGTGACATCAGCAATCATATCCCATATTCCACCTCTTGCCTGTTAGTTTGTCATTCTGTTGTGGCTTGTTCGCTGCAATGACACTGGATACTCTGTCACTGATATTTCAAATGCCAACAAGGTCACCCAAAGTGAACAGGTTTCGGCATAAACAGTTACAGTATCAGAAACTCATAGTGACAGATCTACCCTGTCCTATAGGGTTGCTAGGAGTTCAGCATCAACTTGATGGCAGTAAGTTTGTCTTTTTGGTTTTTAAGTTATGAGCTATATTTATTCAATTTTTGAATGTGTGTGTGCATATCTAAGAAAATTCTAATATATATCTCTTTTTGAGCCTCTAAGTATTTTAGCACCATTTGGGCTTCAGGGGAAGGACTATTGGACTGACCTATAGTAGTTTCAATGGCATGAAACTATTTTTTACTCTTGCCAAGTATCAAGCGAAGATGAAAGTGTTTGTCTACTGGGTTTTACAAAAGGGAAAATTATAATATAATGTGTTTATACTATATTATGTATTACTTTTATATTTTATTTGGCTAACATAATCTACCTAATTTGTGTGTTATGGATACAATAATGGTGACATTTAGGAAATTAATTATCTAAGATCCATTCCCCAATAACTTTGCCCTTTCATAGATCAAGCTTTTACTAGCTAGAAATTGCCTCAACAAGGCAACCATTGGAAGAAATTCCAGACATTGTAAAATGTGGAGGAAAAAATAAATTTTTTGATTAGTGAAAAATATTACATTGGGTATTAGAATGTCCAGCCTTGACTCATCTCCATTATTTTAGCACAGTAGAATAACAACACTTTACATTTAATTTTTATGTTAGATATTGAAAATGGCCACTCAGTGGTATAAGCATATTCTTTACAGCACTATTCACAATAGTGAAGAGGTGTAAATAATTTAAATCTCCATGAGCAAATGAATGGATAAACAAAATATGGTATATCCATAGAATGGATTAGGCTGAATAAACACTTTATTGCCCTTTCCTGTTTCTAGAGGCTGCTTACATCCCTTGACTTGTTTTCCCCTTCCATATTTAAAGCTATCAATGGCTGGTTAAATCCTATATTTTTTCACTCCAACAGTAACTCCACTATTTCCCTCTTCCATATTTAAAAACCCTCGTAATTACATTGGATCACTGGTGGTGTAGTGCGTTCGTTACCTGTTGGAATGCTAACTACAAGGTCATAAGTTTCAATTTATCAGTCTCTCTATGGGAGAAAGGTGAACTTTTCTGTTCCCAGAAAGATTTATAGCTTGGGAAACACAAAGAGGCAGTTCTACTCTTTCCTATAGGATCATTATGAGTCAGAATATTGACTTGATCACAGTGAGCTTGTTTTTTTGAAAGAGATTATTTACACCTCTTCACTATTGTGAATAGTGCTGTAAAGAAGGCGGGAGGTGTATTACATTAGGCCAACTCACAAAAACTAAAATAATATCTCTATTGTAAGGGCTTCTGATTAGCAACCTTATTTCCATCTACAACATTATTGCACCTTTGTTATGTGACCTAACACTATCTGGAAATTACAATATAGACATCCTTGGGAGGCCATTATTTGTCTGCCTAGTTCAGGGATTTATGGCCTTTGGGGATGATGTCATCCGCTAATCTTTTTACTGAAGTAATCAGCCACTGATGCCTGTAGTTGATATTTAAGATCACCGTCAGCAAAGGCATATATTTAGTA
>NW_022111319.1:503174-505233 GCF_000313985.2 Echinops telfairi
ATGCTCTATAGATTGTCCTCAATTTTACAGTACAAGGAGTGTGCTTGATCACTAGAGTTTGTCGATACTGGATTGTTTCCACTGTGAGGTTCTTAAAACTTTTTCTCTTCATAATAAAGCAACTCATGTTAGAGGATAGAGATGTGTGGATGATGAATCAATAAATGTTAATAAAAATGTGTTAAGAATAACCTCTTACTAAAGTGAAATCACAGGGACATTTTCATTGAATCAACACAATGAACAATTTATTAGCAAATACTTTTCCAATGTGTTTCAATGAAACTTTTGTAGAACTTTTCTCAATAGTAAATTAAAATTCAAACTGCATTTTATATATACTAATGTAGAGTACTGAGGAGCCCTGGTGGCTTAGTGGTTACCAGCTGGGCTACTAACCACCAGGTCAACAGTTCAAAACTACCAGCCATTCCAGGAAAGGACAGGGCTTTCTACTCCTGTAAAGTCTTGGGAACTCACAAGGGCAGTTCTATCCTGTCCTATAGAGTTGCTGTCAGTTGGCATCGACTCTATGGTAATGAGTGTGATTAGTTTTAATACAGAATAATGACATTATTATGAAATTTTGGTACTTGATTCTTGTGGCGATGTTAAAAATATTTATTGGTTTGTGCAAGATAGGATTTACACATTGACTGGAAATTAGTGTCAAATAAAATGTAAAAATAAGCACAATTTTGTCAAAAGACATGAAGGGTCTTCAAATATTTCGTGGAAAAAACCTCATGTTTTTTCTTTTAATTCAATTTTTAAAGAACTTGTTGAAACCCTCTTATATATAGCTAAGTTGTTGTTACTCTTAAGTGGCATCAATTTGGTTCTGACCCATAGCGACTCTGTGAACAATAGAACAAGATACTGCAGGTCATTCTGCGCTATCTTTGCAATTATTCCTATGCTTGAGCCCATCATTGCAGCCACAGTGTCAATCCATCTCTTTAAGGGCCTTCCTCTTTTTCACTGACCCTCCACTTTACCAAGCATGATGTCTTTCTCTAAGGACTGGTCTCTCCTAATAACATGTCCAAAGTATGTAAGAAGAAGTCTTGCCATCCTTGACACTAAGGAGCACTCTGTCCGGACCTCTCCCAAGACAGATGTGTTTGTCCTTTTAGGAATCCATGGTAATTTCAACATTCTTCTCCAGCACTATAATTCAAGTGCTTCAGTTCTCCTTTGGTTTTCCTTATCCAATGTTTCCTTATCACATGCATATGATGCAATGGAAAATACCATGGCTTGGATCAGGCACACCTTAGTCCTCACAGTAATATCCTTGGTTTTCCGTACTCTACAGAGGTCTTGTTCAGCAGATTTACCTAATACAACTTGTCTTCTGACCTTTTCACTGCTGCTTCCGTGAGCACGGTTGTGTATCCAAGTAAGACAAAGTCCTTGATAGCTAAGGGGGTGTTACATACTATTGTTCATCAATTGACATATAATCTGTGGGGGCATGTACAATTTGAATTGTATAAAACCAAAACCAAACTTACTGATATTAAATTAATTCCAATTCATAATGATCATATAAGACAGAGTAGAACTGCTCCTTTGTGTTTTTGAAAATTAACCTTTACAGGAGTAGAGAGACTCATCTTTGTCCTGTGGGGCCACTGATGAGTTCAAATAGCTGACCTTGGATACCAGCTCAATTCATTGTCCAGCAGGGCTCCATGGATTGTATGAAAGCAGAGCTCAGCTGTCCAGTTGAGATCCTGTTAATGCTTCTGTTGTCCATCTGAACATCTTTTAAAAATTGATCTCTTTGTTTTATTATACTACAAGCTAGCCTTGATATTTGGATTTCTGATAAGGTTCATAGGTATTTTTAAAAATAATGAAATGTGTAATAAAGACATTTCATTAGAGCTAATAAATTGTTTATAAAAAATAATTTGCGATTCAGATTATCGTACCTGTCATGAAATGAAATTGACCAACTGATTTTGATAGTGCTTGTGCTTTTCTAAAATTGTAAGCATGTAAACATTAGAGCTATAACTATAGAGATATAGATAACTAGATGTGTTTCTTT
>NW_022111319.1:506369-511665 GCF_000313985.2 Echinops telfairi
CATGTAGAATATGAGGCAGTTTTGTGAGGTAAGTGTACAATTTATTTGTTCTCTGAGGAAGTAATACATGAAATTATGAAGAGCTCTTTCTGATTCATATTTCCATCTAAGTATTGTTGATGTTAGGTCCCACTGATTCGGTTCTGACCCATAGTGACCCTGTGTACAATTATTCCTATGCTTGAGTCCATTTTTTTCAGCCACTATATCAGTCTATCTCAAAAAGACGGCCTTCCTCTTTTTCAATGCCTCTCTACTTTACCGAGTATATGATGTCTTTTTCCAAGAACTGGTCTCTCTTGACAACATGTCCAAAGTGTATGAGATGAAGTTTTTTCTTCTATGCCTTCAAGGAGCACTCTGGATGTATTTCTTCTAAGACAGATTTGCTTCTTCTTTTGGCAGTCCATGGAAAGTAGCCACTGAAAGTTTTATACATAGAATTGAAATATTGTCCATATAAGTAATACATACTAATTATAATTATTAAAGGGAAATACATATGTATATATAATACATCTCAGTAATTATAGCCCAGTAAGCAGATAATGATTATTCTTTAATAGTATTAAAACAGACAAGATCCTTTTTTACTAGACCTTAAGTTAAAATATGCTGAAATTTACTTATTTATTGCATTATCTGCAAATTCTGGCAAGTTATTTGTAGAATAGCTGAAGAGGGAGAAATATTTTTTGTAAAATTAAGATCATTAAATGTAAATGACAGAATAAAGTAACAGCTTCTGAGAACATATTTACAATAGAAATTATTTTACATATTATCAAATGTTTTTAGGCTTAAATGTCAATTCATTACGTGCCGTCTATTCCCATGAACAGTTACCCACAGGGGGTCACTATGAGTCACGATTAAGTCCATTGCAGTGAGTTTGGAGTTTGGTTAGGTTTATTTAATTGAACATTTACTAAACTGAAGTTTAACAACTTAGTTTTTAATAAAATCCACCAAGTTAAATATTTCGCTCTTTTATTTGCAATATGAAATTTACATAAAAAGTTCTATAGAGGCATCTTCATATGGGGGGTTGCTTCAAAAAGTTCATGGAGAAATGGAGTTAAAAGATAATGGAATTCTTACATGGATTTTTATTTGAAGAACCCTTATATGTGGACATCATGCCTATTGTCCTACTTAATTCTTAATTTTTGCATTTTCCAACATTTCAACATTCCAACTCTCATTAAATAGCGTTCACCGGGCCAGTTTTCCTTTTGCATGATAGCATAGCAACAAACCACACTCACTGCCATTGTGTTGTTGCTGACTCACAGCGACCCTGTAAGACAGGGTTAACAGCCCCTGCGAGTTTCCAAGACTGTAACTCTTTATGGGATTAGAAAGCTCCATTTTTGTCCCAGTGTGGCTGGTGGTTTCAGACTGCTGACTTTGCAGTTATTAGCCTAATGTGTAAACACTATTCTACCAGGGCTCCTGCATGATAATATAATAAGATATATTTCATGTATTTGAGGTTTATAAACAAATAGTATGGGGATAGATTGATGTATTTTAAAATATTATTCCCAATAACACTGAGTAGTTGGTTATATAATGTGTAATTATATTAAATTACCAATACATTCTGTTTTTAAAAGTTTATTAATTGGGATTGGATACATATATCATATCATTCTATAGTTGAATCATGTCAAGTAGAATTGTACAATTGCTACCACCATCAGTTTCCAAGCATTCTTTTTCTACATGGACTCCTTGACATTGCCTCCTTTTTTCCTCCTCCCTCCTCATTGCACCTCCCTCCCTCCAAAACCCTTATTCTACTTGCTCTCCCTATATATTCATCAATCCTCAGTCTCATAAACTGAAAAACAGAAAAGCATATAACACAACTTCAAGAGGGTGACCTCCAATGCCATAACACCTCTGAGATACACCCTAATATGAACAAGCAAAACCCAAACAAAACAATACAAACTAAAAATACAGAAAATATTGGAAACCAGATCAGGTCCAGCCTTCATCATAGGGGAGGGTCTATTGACAACATTTTAACAGTTCAAGTCAGATTTATGCCTTTGATCTTCTATACACATCTCTCCAAAGCACTCTCTTTAGTAACCATTTTCCTCCCATCCCTTAATTGTAGCTAGAGGGAGTTCTCTGGAGACTTATTTTCCATGTAGTTCACAAATGGATCTAGGGCTCCCACTTCCCTCCAGGCTTCTGTACAGTGGATCCTCACAATTTAGGCTCTGATACTAATCTCTCCTTCAGTTTTGGATTATATTTTTAGCCTCCTTCTTTGACTGATGATGTGTGCTTCTTTCATGTGGACTTAGTTGACATCTCACTTAGATGGCTGCTTGTTTGGAGATAAGCCTTTAAGACTCCAGATGCTATTTTATCTGATCGCTGGGCACCATCTAAATCCTTCACTGCATTTTGCTATAGCACCCATATCTTCTCTGTTCCCTTCCTGGGGCCACGTATTCAGCAGGCCTATGATGTAAAAACTAATTGTTCTTCATTTGGAGCTAGGATTTATTGCGAGCCCCAAACCCATTTCTGGATCTATGGGTTTTTTTTTCTTTTCTTTTCATTTGTTATTTTCTGGGAATTAATACATATGTGATATCATTCCATAGTTCAATCACATCAAGCAGAATCATATGACTGCTTCCATAATCAGTTTCCAAACATACTTTTCCTTCCAGGACTGCTTGATACCCATCTCCCTTTTATCGCCACCCCCCTGAACATCCTCTTTGAAACCCTTGTCCATTTTCTATCCTTGTAGACATTTTCTATAACACATCATCATCAGACAAGTATTTTGATAAAGAGAAATCATGTGATGATGAGTAGGAAAGGTTTTACAGCCTCATTTTCCAGATCTGAAAACCAAAGTTCAACAGGTAAATTGTCTTGCTAAGGTCACAAGACTAATAAATAGTTAAGCTTAATATGAGCAAAGAATCCTTGAATCCCAAAGTACTGTAACTCTTCCACTCCAAGAAAATCCTTTGCTTACAGTCATAATAGAGTAACAGAAACAGTAACTAACCCCTGATTTAAAATACATAATTATATATCATTCAATTCCACTTATGCACAAACTTCTTGAAGATCTTGTATACACATACAGACACACTGTGTGTGTGGTGCTTCAAAAATATGTTGGAAAATTCCATTATATTTTAATTTCATTTTTGAAGTCCCCTTATATGTGATCCTGGTGATGCAGTAGAGTAAGCACCGAACTGCTAAAGAAAAGGTTGCCAGTTTGAACCCACCATCTGGTCTGAGGAAGAAAGATGAGGCAGTTGGCTTCTGTAAAGATTTACAATCTCAGAAACCCTATTGGCAGTTCTATTCTATTATACAACATTTATGGTCTCTATCAGTCAGACTCAACTCGATGGCCATGGAATTGAGTTTTGTGGGGACATTTAACTATATCTCTCTATATCTAATATAGAAGAAAAATACACTTTACCCATTGAATAAATGGCAGCACTGGGCTGTGATTCCTGAAAGAAACAAATAATATTATGTCACCACTCTGAGTGCCACAATTCACTGTCTAGAAAGATTTTCCAGGCCACAGCCGAGGGAGAGGAAATTCAAAGAGTGGAGCAGTTGAGGAGACAGAGTTAAGAGTTCAGAGGGGACAATATGGCTAGAAGTTTAGCAAAAAGTACTGGAAGAGAGAAGATGCACAGAGAGATGAAAACTGTATAGAACAAACTCTGAAGACTTGCAGATGGACCACTGGCCTGTAAGTGTATTGAGGCCAGGGAAAGGATCAACCAAAAATTATTAGAGGAACAAATCCTTAAAGTTCACACAGGGATCGTAATAGTTTATGTTTCCACTAGCCACACAGAAAAACAGCATAAATTATGCAGAAGCAAATAAAGCCTTCAGAAGGATACTGGAGCAAACTAGCTCTAGAATAAAGGCAATTTGGGATTTGCCTAACAAAAACGGACAGCAAACCACAAAAGGATTAAAGTAACTACATCCCAGAAGATAAATTTGTGATATCAGGCATTAAATGTAATCTTACCAAAATAAGTACATTTACTAAGCATGAAAAAAAAAGTATGGAAACCAACTATAGAAATCAAATGGGGAAAAAGCAAACCAGAGCTTATAGAAGTAGCAAAGAACAATAGACTTAAAACAACTATTGTAACTATAGTCCACATATTCATAAAAGTAAATAAAAGCTCAAATAAATATAGAAATGCAATATCCATTAAGAGGCCCAGTAAAAATTGAAGATATCAAATTGTGCTATATGAGATGGTAATACACTGGATAGTTCTAACAACAATATATTAGATAGTGCAGAAGAAATTAATGAAGACATACATATAGAACTTATCCAAAATTAAAAGGAAAAAGAAAAACATGCAGAAAAAATAATATAGGAAATTTTAGCTGTGGGACAATATTAAACAACCTAAAATACATATTTTGTAGTCGCAAATAGGGGAGGGAAGAAAAAGCTTTAAAATTAACACCTGGGAATTTTCCCAATTTGATGAAAATGATAAACTTACATAACCAGGAAGTTCAACAACCCCCCAAAGAAGAAACATGATGAAAATGACACAAAATATTTCTGTTGAAATACAGAGAAAAAGAGAAAACTTTAATAACAGTGAGAGGGGTGAAAAGCACATCACCTATCGGGAAACACACGTAGGATGATGGGAGATATTTCTTGGAAAACAATGCAACTCTGAATAAAGTCTGTTAACCAAGAACTCTATATCCTAAAGTAAAGCCAAAGATATATATGTATATATTTCTTTTTCTCACTGATACAAAAGCTGAACAAAATGCACCACTAGCTGACTTAAAATTCAAAGAAATGTAAAAGGACTACAATATTATAATTTAGACCTGTTAAATGAAATGAAAAATACTGAAAATTTAAAAAGGCAAGTAAATTGAAAATATTTTATTTTCTTCAATCACTTTTAAAAAAGATCATTCACTATTTGAACATTTAAAAAAATTTATTGGGGTTTTACAGCAAACATAAAAAGAATTATGAAAAGAATAGTACAACACTTAATGTGAGAAAATAGCTTACTATTGTAATTTTTTTACACTTTTTTATATATATCATGGTGGTGAGTTAAAAATGTATACCATATCACTAATACAACCATTATAAAGCAAGAAAATACAGTTGTAGAATAAATATATAATATAGAACCATTGAGTGGTGATACCGCAAGGGAGGAAGGAAGGGGAGGTCGGGTAGAAAAAGGGAACTGATTACAAGGATCTACAT
>NW_022111319.1:511982-519059 GCF_000313985.2 Echinops telfairi
ATATATATATATATAGAACCATCATGAAAAAAATTATCCTGTAAGGATAAGAACAGACTAAGAACAGAATACAGAGAAATGGTTGGCTGTCCATTTCGGAGGAAGTAGCCAATGAAAACCTTTATGCATATCTTCAAAACATTGTCATATAATGAAGGCCTGCAGAATGGAACCAGAACATTGTTGGAGATAGTGTTGGAGAATGGGCACCTCAGATCAGAAAGCATTTGAAATGGGACTGAGGGGGAGCTCCTTTCTCTAAGTAGAATTGACTACAGTGATGGGAATAAAATAAAACCTGTGATTGTGGAGCCTATGGAATCTTCATTTGCTGATGGGACACAACTCAAGAAAGAAAGACAAGATCAAAGTGGATGTCAAAGACTGAAACTTGCTCTTAATCATAGAGTAGCTACGGCAAATTGAAGAAATGATCAAAGTCAAAGAAATCAATACAAAAGTTCAAAGAGCAGCTTGAGAAGACAAAGTTAAATTTTACAGTGAAATGTGCACAGCCCTAAGAGTTAGAAAACCGAAAAAGAAGAACGTGCTCAGCATATATTAAACTGAAAGAACTGAAAAATAAATAAAATGCAATCCTTGAGTTGCAACATTGCAAATTCTATACACAAAATATTGAAAGATGCATGAAATAGCAAAAGAAGATGGAAATAATACACAGTCACCATACTTTTAAAAAAAACGAGTGGACATTCTGCCATTTCAGGTAGCATGTGAGCAAGAACGAATGGCACTGAAGGAAGCACTTACTCATTTGTGCCTGGAAATTTGGAAAAGAGCTCCTTGGCCAATTGACTGGAAGATATCCATATTTGTACTCATTACAAAGAAAGGTGAACCAACAGAATGTTCAAATTATAGAACAATATGGTTGCTATCACATGCAAGTAAAATTTTCCTGCAGATATCCAACAACGGTTTCAGCAGTGCATTGACAGGTTTCTGCCAGTGGTTCAAGCTGGATTCAGAAGAAGACATGGGACAAGGAATATTCTTGCTGATATCAGAATGATCTTGGTTGAAAGCAGAGAACACAAGAAAGATGTTTACTTGCGTTTTATTGACTATGCCAAGGCATTCAACTCTGTAGATCATAAGAAACTGTGGATAACCTTGAGAAGAATGGGGATTTCAGAACACGTCATGGTACTCTTGTAGAACCTGTACACGGATCAAAAGGGAGTTTGTGAGAACAGAGCAAGAGAATACTGCATTGTATAAAATCAGAAAAGTTGCGCTTTGGGATTGTATTCACGCACCATAGCAAATAATCAGAGAAGTTTGATTATATGAAGGAGAATGCAGACTCAGGGTTGGAGGAAGGCTTATTAACAACCTGAGATATGCATGTGATGCAACCTTGTTTGCTGAAAATGAGGAGGACTTGAAACACTTGCCGATGGAGATCAAGGATTACAGCCTTCCGTATGGATTACAACTCAATGTAAAGAGGACCGAAATCCTCACAAGTGAACAAATAGTTAACATCATGATAAATGGAGGAAAGATGGAAGTTGTTAGGAATTTTGTTTTGTTTGGATTGACCATCAGTGCTCATGGAAGCAGCAGTCAAGGAATCAAAAGATTCGTTGTATTAGGTAAATCTGCTGCAAAAGACCTCTTTAGAGTGTTGAAAAGCAAGGATGTTACTTGGAGACCTCGGGTGCCCCTGTCCCAAGCCATGGGTCATATTTTCTGTTGCCTCATATGCATGTGAAAGTTAGACATTGAATAAGTAGGACTGAAGAAGAATCAATGTGTCTGAATTGCAGCGCTGGAGAGAATACTGTCCAAAGGACAAACAAATCTATTTTGAAGAGGTATGGCCAGATTGCTCCTTTGGGGCAGTGATGGGGAGACTTTGTCTTACATACTTTGGACCTAGTGCCAGGAGAGACCAGTCTCTATAGGAGGACATCATGCTTGTTAGAGGGGCAATAAAAAAAAGGGGAAGACCCTCCACAAAATGTATTGACATGTGGTTGCAACAATGGACTCAAGCATTGGAACAATCATGAGGATGACGAAATATCAGGCAGTGTTTCTGTTTTGCATAGGTTTGCTCTGGTTTGGAACTGACTCAATGGCACCTCACAACAGCAACAATATGTTTCTAACCATATTAAATGCAAAAAGATGTAGACACACCAATTAAATGTAAACAGTTTCTTTTCTTTTCTTTTTTAATCATTTTATTGGGGCTCATACAACTCTTATCACAATCCATACATACATCAATTGTGTAAAGCACATTTGTACATTCATTGCCCTCATCATTCTCAAAACATTTCCTCTCCACTTAAGCCCCTGGCATCAGGTCCTCATTTTTCCCCCTCCCTTCCCCCCTCCCCCTCCCTCATGAACTCTTGATAATTTATAAATTATTATTTTGTCACATGTTACACTGTCCAACGTCTCACTTCACCCACTGTTCTGTTGTCTGTCCCCCAGGAAGGAGGTTATATGTAGATCAACTTCATACTCTCTCCAAGTAACCTCTTTTAAATATAAAAACATGGAAAGGTCAAGAAACATTAATTAAAAACCATATTACTTGAAATATTACTCAAAAGAAAGCTTAACTATATTAATATCCAATAAAGAACATTTCTGAAAATACTATTAGCAATAAATCAAGTAAATCATATTGATAATATGGATACATTTCTGGTGTAGTGGGTTGGGTATTGGGCTGCTAACCACAAGGTCAGTAGTTCAAACCCAACAACCACTCTGCCAGAAGAAAGATAAGGCTTTCCTCTCATCTAAAATCTTACTGTTTTGGAAACCTGCAGGGGCAGTTCTAACCTGCCATGTAGGATCAATATGAGTAGGATACAACTCCATGCACTGACTTTCATTTTCCTTTATGAAGAGAAAATAAAAACCCTAAAGATGTATATAATTAATTACAGTTTTAAAATATATGAAACAAAACTGATAAAACAAGCAGTATAAATTGATTAATGCATGAATAAATTCAAAGACTTTAACACCTTCTCTTAGTAAATTGTTAAGACAAAAGCAAAAAAGAGAAACCCCCAAAACCCTCAATATCTTAGTTTCAATTCTGACTTATAGTAACTCTATAGGAAAAAGAGGCCTGCACTTATGGGTTTCTGACTCTATACATTTTTATCAGAGCAGACTGTCTCATTTTTCTACCATGGAGCAGCTAGTGGATTTGAACTGCTGACCTTGCACTTAGCAGCCCAACACATTATGCCACTAGAGTTCCTTTTGTTAAAGACAATTAGATGGAAAATGAATGACTATATAAGACTTGAACAACACTATCAATGAACAGGACCTACTTGACATTTATCATATATTTGATGGAACTACAGCTGAATGCACATTCTTTTCAAGTGGACATAGAAAAACTGACCAAGACAGACCATATTCTGAGCCATAAAGCAAACTTCACCAAACATATGTGACTACACACTATTTAACAATTTGCCTTCTCTTTCTCTCACGCCCTTAGTAGTCTTCAGAGAATATTTCGCTCTCTGTGTAGATCTATTCTTGACTTTTTATAGTGGTGGTCTCATTCAGTATTTGTCCTTTTATGATTGACTTATTTCTGGGTTCATTCATGTTATGCGGTGTTTTGCAGATTTGTTGTTATTCTTTAATTTTGTGTATTATTTTATGTGCTATACTTTGCATATCCATTCATGAATTGTTTCCATTTTTTGCTTATTGTGAATAGTGCTGCAATGAACATGGGTGAGCATAAAAAGGTTTTTTTTAAATAGATGGAGGATATTCTGTGATCACAATTGAATAAAACAAGAAGTCAATTACAGAAGAATATCTGGGAAATTCCCAATTGTTTGGAAACTAAACAGCACACTTACAAGTAATTATTGGGTCAAAGAAGAAACCAAAGACAAATAGAATGTACTTTGAAATGTTTGAAAATAAAACACAACATATCATGGTTGCTACAGCAAATTGTGGTGAAGAAGGCAGATGGTGACTGGCTATTAAAAATAAATAAAAGTGTCTGGGGTCTTAAAGATATGTATTCAAAGAAGCATCCATTTAAGTGAGGTGTCAACTAAGTCCACCTGGAAGAAGCACACCAACCTCTGTTACCCAAAGATGACAAATAACTAAATCCAAATATGATGGAGGGAAAGCTATCAGAACCTAAATTGTGAATGCCCAATTTGTATAAGGCTATGGAGGACAGTGGGAACCCAAAATCCAACTACAGAGAACCTATTCAGATTAAGCCTTTGGCATATCCCTTTTGACCACAGTTGAGGGATGCTATTCTGTTGCCTTGCTATCAGAAAGGTTATTGTAAACTCGATTATAGTGTATAGAACTTAGGTATGATGTGATAACTGGTCATTTGATCCCCCTCTCTACCCATTCTGGATTTGTTCTAGGTTTAAATATTTTTTGTTTGTTTCTAGCGGAGGTTTTCTCTTTGGCTTATTTGACTATTGCCAGTAGTCTTTTCTTTCATATATATATATATATATATATATGAAATATCTGTATCTGTTTGTATCCTAGTTTATGAAACAGAGAAGTGACAGGTGTATAGAGATAATAATTGATGTAATAGCTTACTGGGGATACAGGGGTGAGGTTGAGAGAAATTGGGGAGCAAAAATGAATATGGCAGGAGGAAAGATGCACTAGAACTGATTGTGGTTATGCACACACAACTCTTTAAATATGTCTGAACTATGTAAGCTTATGATATGTGAGTTACATCTCAATAAAATTATTGGGGGGAAAACACAGCATGTGAAAATACTTGGAACACAGTTGTATCAGTACTTAGTAATTTAGAGCATTGCACATCTACACTAGAAAAGACAAAAGCTAAAAAAATCAATGACTTGAACTTTACCATAAGAAATTGTAAGTAAAAGAGCAAACTAAACACAAAACAAGTAGAAGGAATGACATAATAAATAAAAGAGCTGAAATAAATCAAATGGAAAACAGAAAATCAGTAGTGAAATACAATAAAATACAAAACTGGCTCTTTTTAAAAAGACTGAACAGCAAAAAAAAAGAGAGAAGACTCATCTTACCAATATCAAGATGAGAGGTAGCATATAATAAGTATATATTACAGAAAGGAGGCACTGCTTCCCAATATCATTAAAATACAGATCCAACAAATAACTTAGAGAAAATGGACACGTTTCTTTAAAATACAACAAGAGCAACAACAAAACCCATTCAAGGAAAAATACAATACCGGAGTATTATACAGCTATTACATACCATGAATTTGTAATTAAAAGTCTTCTTTGTTGGAAGATTTATGCAGGCCCAAATAGTTTCGTTGGTGAATTATACAAAACACCTAAGAAAAAATACACTTTTTTCAGAATTATCTATTATACAACATGTTAAATATGAGAAAAATAATGCATCCATTTTGCACCTTAATGATATATGCCTAGCAGTCACAAATGCAGGTGAAAGGGGAGAGTATCTCTGACTTGTGATGGTCGTGTCATATATAAAATTGATGAGTTATGATTCTTATTGATCTGGCAGTTAAGTAATAATATAGTTTCACACTTTTGTAGTGATGTAGTCATCCTTAATTTTGTGATATGATGTAGTCGCCTTCCATTTTCTCATAATGCTGAGTTTTGCATAATGATGGAACTATGCCAAGAAGTGCGGAGTGGGGTTGTTAATTCAAAATCTAAACAAACTTTTAAAAGAATTCAAGAGGAGGTAACACGTCACAATTTATTTGAGCTTTTACTAAGTCCTAGACATTGTTTTGTTCTTGTTGTTGTTGTTAATTTCCATCAAATTGGTTCCAACTCATAATGACCCTATGTATTGCATACTGAAAATTACCCAGTCCTATTCTATCCTTATAATTTGTTGTTATGTTTGAATCAGTTATAGTCACTGTGTCCATCCATCTCATTGAAAGTCTTCCTCTTTCATTGATTCTCTATGTTATCAATCATGATGCTTTTTTCCAGGGACTATTTTGGAAGGTAGTAAAGAAAATGACAAAGGACTTTAATTTATTGTTTTGTAGGAGCTTATATTATAGTAAGATGAAGCTAAAGATCCTTGTTCTTATGTCATACTCTCAATTTTACCAAAATGGCGGGGGGGGGGGAGCAAAGTAAATTATCCTACATTGTGCAAACAGTTGAATGCAAAACCTTTCCTTGGTACAAATCAACAGTGGTGAACTTGGCCTATTGACTTCCCATTGTATATTATTAGAACACTGAAATCAATAAAATGACACCAGTGTTAATGTATATTCATGCAATCCAAAAGCTCCAAGTTTCTGCACCAACTTCATTCCTCTCCCAATCCAAATCCCATTGCATCTGAGTTAATAATAATTTAACATATTATCTAATGTTTTTGTTTGTCTTATTTATATATTATTAAACAAAAGAGGTTACAGCTGTTTCATTTATTAAACTAGTGTCTTAAATTATATTTCATGAAAACCATGTTTTATTCCAGTACTGCATAGTGTGCAGAAGGAAATAGCCATTTTAATTTACCAGGTCTTCACTAGAGGAGCTCAGTAATAATCCTTCACTCAGTAAAATCCTCCAACAAACTTAGCAAACTTACAAAGTTTCCAAATTAATATCCAAACAATCTAGTTAAGGCTGATTCTGACGGATCTTCTTAAATATTTCTTGCCTTTAACCAGATTGTTGTTAGTTGCCATTGAGTCAATTCTGATTCAAGGTGCCCTCAATATGTACTGAATAGAAATGGTCCATAGAATTTTCAAGACACATTTTGGAAGCATGTTGCTAGGACTTACTTCTGAGCCACCTCCTGGGTGAATTTGAACCACTAACCTACCTTGAGGTTCGTGGCCTAACCATTAGCATGACTGGAGACCTTTACCAGATTAGTAGAAACAATTAAGAATGAAAAACTTCAGCCCATAGATCTATTTCCCCATCTTCATATATAAGTATATTTGCATATGTACATGTATTTATCTAGATCTCTATAAATGCCCTTTGCCTCCCAGCTCTTTCCTCTATTTCCCTTGACTTTCCTCCTGTCCCA
>NW_022111319.1:520485-542248 GCF_000313985.2 Echinops telfairi
GGGGAGGGAGGGGAAAAAATGAGGACCTGATGCTGGGGGCTTAAGTGGAGAGGAAATGTTTTGAGAATGATGAGGGAAATGAATGTACAAATGTGCTGTACACAATTGATGTATGTATGGATTTTGATAAGGGTCGTATGAGCTCCTAATAAAACAATTAAAAAGAAAAAAAAGGAAAAACTTCAGCAAATTAGAAAAGTAAGAAGAAAAGTTTAAAGGCAAGTCCATTGACAGCATGACAAATGACAGCTAAGAAAGTGAGAGACAAACTGTAAAAATCAGATGCAATAACCTAAAAATCATTTTAATGAGTTTTCCAACAATTACTAGAGCATTTTTTAATAAATTATGTTTATATTAATGAGTCTGCCTTATAAAGGACATTTTATTTGTTTTTTCATGCTTTGAAGAGTGCTTATAGTATTTCAGAAATAGTTTTTGAGATAGTTAAGACTTATGAAAAATTAAGTTTAATTGCTTGAAAAGATATATACTTTAGCTTTCCAAAATGAGACTCTCTTTCCAAGCCATCTTAGAAATTTGAACATAGTGATAAACCATAAAATTATTTTCCCACTAAATTATACTTGATAAGTAACAGTATATATTTACACATGAAACATGCATTAGCATGATGAGGAAAATTTCTATTTATTGAATGCCTGGAAATTATCTAAGTCTATGCAGAAGAAGCACGCCAGTTTTGTGTGATCTAAAATTTTCAAATGGCCAGAGGACAGAGTGATATTAGAGCTTGAATTCTGAACACCCATTTTGCAGGTGGCTAAGGATGACAGTGAAAACCCCAAATCCACTTGCAGAGCCCCCATGTTTATTAAACTGCTATTGAATTCCCTCAGACCATCGAACAACGATGTGAACAGACTTGTTCACAAACAATGTGAATTGGAAACTGGGGAACTGCAGATATTGTTTGGTTTAAATTTAATATCTTACTATTTGTTTTCCTTTTTGATCCATATTAACTTGTCCTGATTGTATGACTTACAACTTTCTTTTGACATGAGAGTTTTCTGTGCTTTATTTGATTGCTGTTTCTTTTTTTTTCATTGCATGTGATATACTTTATTGGAAATCCAGGATAGGTAAACCTAAAGAGACAGCAGCTAGATTAATGGTTCCTTGAGGTTACTACAAGGAAGGTTGAGAGGGACAGGATATGATAATAACAATTTATGTAAGAATGAAGGAAGTGTTCCCAAATGACTGTGGCAATGGTTGCACAACTCTTAGATGTATTTGAACCATTGATTTATATGATATATGAATTATATATCAATGAAACAATAAAAAAGTAAATAATCGGAAATGTAATATATATTAATCTGCAATATTAATATGAATATATTAGATATCTTCATTTTATATATATTATATATAGAGATATCTTCAAAATGTTTTCTGAACTTTATTCAGAAGTGTAGTTATTCCTATTTTCACTTTATGAGCTCTGAGGAAAACATAAAAATAATTCTTTTTTTTTTTTTAAGATTCTCAACTCAAAATATTAGCCCTGCCATTTTTTTGTCAGTTTCTTGTACTGTGGTGGCTTGCTATGATGCTAGAAAATATGCCTCTAGAACTTCAAATACCAGCAATCACCCACAATGGACAGGTTTTACTTTTCTTACTGAACTTCATGTTAGAGTTTTGTATGGCTTACTGTATGGCTTCAGTTAAGAGTTTTGCTGCAGTGACTGGGAGTAATAATTTAGAAATTGTAGAGGAAAATCCATTTTTCAGACCAGAGACCTATGAAAAGAGAGCCTTGAGGGATGTTGAGTGTGTGGAGAATTCTGGAGTGGAAAAACTGGGGAAAATAGTAGTAGTGTATATGAATGCCCACATAGTTCACTCATTCGTGAGCTACTGTGTACAGAACAAGTACAAGCAATATAAAAAGGCTTTAAAAACGCAACTTACCTTGGAGCTTCTACCCAGGCAGTATGTGTGTGAACAGTCAATGCGGCATAATGCTTTTACAATTACTCACTTTGTCTACTGGAGTCAAAACAGAACTTGCAGCTTGAACCTGACACAGTTGATTGCCTGATAATTTTCCTGTACAAATCAATGTTCTCCAGGGTATTTAAGCTATAATGATATCAAAAATATTCTATATAGAGTTTAAACAGATCCCAATCCTACTATGACTCTGATATTGGACTTACTAGAAACTGTAACCCATTGCCTAAAAATTAACACCTTAAGAAGGGATAGAATGATATAAACTCTTCACAGAGTTAAAACCTATAAAACAGAATCAAATGAAACTTCTAGAAATGACTAAGTAGATAAAATATTTTAATTTATCGTATGGACTCAATAGAAGAATGATAGTAACAGTCCAAATAGTCCATGAAGCTGATGATAAATGAGTAAAAAGTAGTCATTCTGAGAAGCAAAGATAGTGAGGAAACATCTCATAGTGTTGAGGGAAAAGAGTTGTCAACCCAGAGTTCCATAGTCAATGAAAATATATGTCAGAAATAATTGTGAAAGAAAGGTGTTCACAATTTAAAGAAAGTTGCTCTGAAGTAAATATTGAAAGAAATTCTTCAGCCTGAAGGAAAACGATACCGTAGGGAACTTTAGAACTTTGATAATAAAGGACATGCAATATAAATAGTAAATATTAGGTCATATATAAAACAATATTTTTTCCTCCTGATTCCTTAAAAAATATTCCCCAAAGTTGCCTCCCTGGCAATTAAAAGGTTTTGGAGTACTCCCATAATCCATGATAAAATTCAGGTATCTGATTTTGAAGCCCCCTGGATCATTCCAGCAGCCCTCAAAGGGTGGTATTGCTCACTTTGCGAAACACTACTTTACAGTTTAAGAAAGGGTTTTTATGGGCTATACAATGACAAACACTATCTCATTTTATATAAGGAACTTCAGCATTACAGGATTTTGTTACTGAGGTAGCCCAAAACCAATTGTCCAAGGATACCGAGGGACGACTGCATAAAAAGGACAATATGAAACACATGGGGTTTATTCCAGTAATTAGAGGTTGGTCCAACATTAAAAAATGAATCTGTGTAATTCACTATATTAAAAGATTAAAGAAGAAAATGTATACAAGCATCACAAATATAAGAAGAAATATATGATGGGATAACAGAATTCCACATTCATTCATAATAATAGTGAAAATAACAATATTTAGAACGCTTGAGTTTATAAGAAAAAGGAAGCTTCTTTAGCCTGTTAAAGGGCTACAATAGAATGGCTATGGCTAGCATCAGTGGAGTACTTTATGTTGATAAACAAAATTATTTCACTCTAAGATAATGAACAAACCAAGTATATCTATTCATACAGATCTTATTCAGCTACTATAGATCTTAGTGCATCTAAGTGAAGTGTCAACTAAGTCCACATGGAAGAATCACACCAGCCTGTGTGATTCAAGGATTGTGAATAATAAAATTCAAATCCAAAGGAAGAAATTGTATCAAAGTTTAAATTATAAACACCTTATTTGTAGAAGGTTATAGATGTCAGTGGAATCCCAAAATCCATTTGCAGGGTCCCTTCTGGTGAATCCCCTCTGAACATAGTCCAGGTACATGAATAGCCTTGTTGTCAGAGAGCATTGTAAAGTCAATTATGGCAGATGTACTTAGGTTAAAATGTAAGACGATCTCCCTTTTGCCCCTTTTAAAAGTTGTTTCAGTTTCTGGTATTTTCTTTTCTTTTTGATTGAAGCTCTCTATGTTTTGACTAGTGACAGTTGTTGGGTTTTCTATTGGTGTTTTTATGAATTTCCTATATATGAAATCCAGGACAGGTAAGTGGATAAAGACAGTAACGTGTTAGTCTGGGTTGACTAGAGAAACAAATTTATAGACACTCATATGTGTATAAGAAAGATATTTATATACAAGAGCAATTGAATATTGAGAAAACATCCCAGCCCAGTCCAGATCAAGTCCTTAAGTCCGATATTAGCCCATATGTCCACTACCAACCTATACAGTCTTCTTTAGACTCACAAAACACATGGAATGATGCCAAATGCAGGAAGATCACAGGCCACTAGGTAGGAAGTCTTGTGGATCCAGTGGCGGTAGAAGCATCTCAGAGCTGGCATGGGTCTCCACATCCTCTTCCAGTCCCGGGATCTGGCTGAATCAGCATAGCCACGTCAGCAAAGCTCCATCAGGCTCATCATCAGTAATGTCTCACAGGGAGTCCCACCTCCAATGAGCTATTTATATCCTTATGACCTCCAAATGAGGTCATCAAGATGCAAGCTGATTGACAGGCTAAATCCTACCCCTTCACTCTTAAGTCTCAAATTGACAACAGATTATGTAACTACCAAAGACCACCCCTTGTCAATGTGACACTTTCATACAACTCTTTAGCCATATATAATTTTGAAACAAACAATAATAAAATCATATCTGTACCTAACAAGATAAAACTAAAATGCATACAATTCAATATGTGCAACCCTTGTATAAACATAACATTCTATCTATAAGTGAACAAAAGAAAAGTATCCTATGCCTAACAATTGCAGTTAAGTAACACCTATACCTTAATCCTATAATCCTATGAATATATTCCCCCACCTATGAAAGTTTTTAAACCAACTACTTCATGCCTTTATGCCCCCAATTTTGGGTTTCCAATTTCTATTCTGCCCACTTACATCAATCCAGTGCTCTGAGGAGACAATCATATTCTTTAATGTGAAGAATCTCCATTCCAGTTGGAACCTTGGGAATCTGCATCCATAAACAAAGTCAAATCTGGACAGGCCGTTCATAAAGTCAGCTGCAATATGCTCCAGTTCACAGGCTCAAATATCTTCTCTTCATCTGGTCAGATTCTGGTCAACCCAATGTGGGCTCCTTCACTTAGACTCACGAGGGTGTCCATTGGTTGCCTCACCTTTAGACCATTGACCCATCACAAATGTGCTAGGTCATGAGCTTCAGACCAGTCAACCTCTCTCATTTTCTCCTTTAGTTCCTGTAAACCAGGTCCACGGGTGACAGTGGCCAGACTCAACCTGTCTCTCTATTGCTGCTTTTCCCCCACTTACACTCAACAAGTGGATCCAGGTGATCACCTAGCAAGCATTTCAGACCGCCCACAGGCTCCCTTAACATTCATTCCTAGAGAGGAGTTTTCTTCATGGTTCCAGATTTTTTGCAGCTTCTGACAAAAACTACTAGTTCAAAATTTTTTAAAAATCCAGAGTTCCTTTTTGCCCCTTCAATCTGTCAACAGCCCCCTAGGCAAGTCTCTTCACCTTTGAATGTTGTAAACACTCAAGACACTGGGTGGGGCTTATCTTTTCAGAGCCTTCATTCAGGCATGTCCTAAACCCATTAAAAGATCCAATTTTAATGGTTGAAGACAAGTGTGCTTACAAGCACTCTGTTTTCATATTTCCAAATAATTGTTTCTATCAATCATTATATCAATAACAATAAGCAGAAGAGATCAATATAAACAAAGTAGAACCAGATCCTAAACTCAGTTCTTAAAACAGTCAAGTTCAATCCTTATTTGCTTATCTTAATCCTTATCTAAACTATTCTATTGATACAAAATATGGGATTAGGCTTCTGACAACATCAATCCAGAGCCAGGCTTTCTGTCAGCCATTTTGACCTTCTGTCAGCTATTTTCATTAAGCGGCTCTGAAAAATTCAAGGGGCGATTTGGTCCCCTGAGCTCAAAATATACCTTAATAACATTTATGTCTTGCTATTTCAAACAGGAATATCCCAAAACTACAACCAATCAAAATAATCCAAACTTTAACTTCTCATATTCTTTTCAGAAAACAATCCAGTAAACTGCATGGCCATATCTGACCTCTGCCTAGCCTAAAAAGAAAACTACCATGAGACAGAAGTCAAACAAACATCCACTCCCCATCTTTATGATTTGTTTCTCTAGTACCCCACTCCCAAGGTACCATAATGTGCTATTCTGGGTTGACTAAAGAAATAAATTTATAGACACTCACATGTGTATAAGAAAGAGCTTTATATACAAGAGCAATTGAATATTGAGAAAACATTCCAGCACAGTCTAGATCAAGTCCATAAATCCAATATTAGTCCATATGTATTAATTCCTCTTCAGAGTCACGAAACACATGCAACGATCTTGAATGCAGGAAGATCACAGGCCAGTGGGTGGAAAGTCTTGTGCATCCAGTGGTGGTAGAAGCATCTCAGCATTGGCGTGGGTCTCCACGTGGCTCCTCCAACTCCAGGGTTCTGGCTGTATCAGCATAGCTCCATCAAGCTTGTCATCAGTAATGTTTCACAGGGAGTGATCTGTGTTCCACCTCCAGCAAGCTGTTTATCTCATTAGCACCTCCAAATGAGGTCATCAAATTGCAACCTGATTGCCTTCACTCGTAAGTCTCAAATTGACAACAGATTATGTAACTACCACACTGGTTGATAATTGCCTAGGGTCATGGCAGGGAAGGATGAGGGAAAGGGGAAGCTAACAACAATGAGTAAGAGAAGAAAATGTTCTGAAATTGTAGTGGTGATTTCAGAAATCTTACTATGTGTAATAGCTAGATGATTTCATGGCAACCTGAATTTCTATGAAAGCGCAGAGGCAGAATCCAACCCATCAATCAACCTGATGATGCCTCCTGGGGGCTGTGACCTTTTTATATGTGGGGAACCTGCGAACGTCCTTTTCTCTCTTTGACTTCTTTTTCCTGTTTGCTGGGACTCTGCCAAAAATCCTGAAAGCTGTTGGTGCCCTGACATATTTCCAACAACCTTGGATACACACAACTGCACCCATTAGCCTATGATCTTCTGTTTCCCAGTTCACCATCCTGGCATATGGCTATGGGAATCTGAAGAGGGCCTTATGGGATAGCATTGAACTTAGGGACTTGAGTTGGACTGGGCTGAGATGCCATTCTTTTGATACAAAATTCTTCTTGATATAAAGCTCTTTCTTATACATATATGAATATCACTAGATTTTTTTCCCTGTAGACAACCCATCATAACCCAATATGATTAAGTGATTAAATTGTATGATAGGTGAAGTATATTCCAATAAAACTATTAAAAGAAAAACTTAGTTTCTTTTCTGGCTAAGTATGTATTTATTTTGTATGTATTTACACATTTTGTATGTATTTTGTATGTATTTACCACATTTTGTTTATCCATACATCCATTGATGAGCATTTAGGTTGTTTTCACCCTTTTCCTATGGTGGATAATGCCACAGTTAACATTGGTGTGCATATGTCTGTTTCAGTTCTGCATTTGTTTAAGTCTGTTCCTAGCAGTGTAATTGCTGAGTCATATGATAGTACTAGTTTTCATTAACACAGTTTTTTAGGCATCACCACAGTTTTCCACAATGACATATCATTCTGCATTCCAACCAACAATAGAAAAGAGTTCCAATTACCCCACACCCTTATAAACATGTATTATTTTCTGGTTTCTTTTTTTTTTTAATCTTGGTCATCACAGTGGGAGTAACATAGTATCTCATGTGATTTAAATTTGCATCTCACTGCTTACCAATGCTGTTGAGTATTATTTCATGTGTTTGCTGGCCATTTTAACATCCTCTTTGGTGAAATGTCTGTTCAAGACCTTTGCCCACTTTTTATTGGATTATTTGTCATTTTGTTGTTAAGTTTTCAAAGTTCTATATATATTTTGGGGGTTAAGATATTTTTAGTTGTGTTTTTTTAAATCTGTTCTTGCAGTAAGTAATTTGTCTTTTTCATTTTTAAAATATGGTCTATTGATATTTGGTTTCTTAGTTTGGAAGATTTGGGTCATAATTCCATGGTATATACAAGTTAATTGGCCAATTTCATGTTCAGTGCTTCTGTTCTACCTCCTAGTGTGCTGTGTATTGTCTAGGGTTGCAATAGTTGGCAAGCAAACATCCATGGTATAATTAATCTCTTATTTACCTGTAACAGCAGAGGAAGGAGAGCCGGAAAGAGGGTGGGAAAAGGAATGTGTGGCTCCATGAATAGTTACCTCATTTGCCAAAAAAATACCCCAGCAAACCTAGATGATGATCAGTTACCATTGCCTAAATTCTTTTTTTTATTAAAAGATGTTTTTATTGGGGACTCTTACAACTCTTGTTGCAATCATACACCAATTGCATCAGGCATGTTTGTACATATGTTGCCTTCATTCTTTTTTGACATTTACTTTCTATTGAGCCCTTGGTATCAGCTCCTCTTTTATTCCCTTCCTCCTCCACTACCCTCATAACCCCTTGCTAGATTATAAATTATTTTTATTTTCATATCTCATGCCAACCGTTGTCTCCCTTCCCCCATGTTTTCTGTTGTTCTTCCCCCTGGAGAGGGATATATGGTTATGTGTCCATGATTGAGATCGGTTCCGCCTTTCTCCCTTCCTACACTCCTTCCCCCTACCCTTCTAGTATCACTATTCCCACTCTTGTTCCTGGATTCCATGTGTGAGCCCCTATTTCTATCTATATCTGTGTGCATGCTCTAGTGTAGTCTAAATTGAGAAGCAGCACTGGGCTCATGATAGTTGAGGGGGTGAGGAAGTCTTAAGGAACCATAGGAATATAGTGTGTTTCATTAATGCTTTATGGTACCCTGGTTGACTCATCATTTCCCTGTGGCCCATCTGTGGGGGGATTGTTCCATTGTCTACAGCTGGCCATTGGGTCACTGCTCCAACCCCCCTCATTCTCAACAATATGTTTTTGTTTGTTTGTTTGTTATGTGTCTTCTGATGCCTGTTACCCAGTTCCAATGACTCCTCATTATCACACCTGTCATGTGCTTCTTCAATGTGGACTTGTTGCTTCTCTGCTGAATGGCCGCTTGTTTAATTTAAAGACTTTGAGACTCCAGATGCTATATCTTTTAACAGCCGGGCACCATTTGCCTTCTTCACATTTGCTTATGCACCCATTTTGTCTTCAGCTATTTTGTCTGGAGGGTGAGTATCTCAGACTGCCAATTTGTTAGAACAAAGTGTTCTTGTATTGAGGGAGGGGCTGAGCAGAGGCCCGAAGTCCATCTGTCACCTCAGTGTATTGCCATATAAATATATGTACAAAGGCCAATACCTCTATTTTTGTGGATTAATGTATTTACATATGACACGTCTATGGTTATACCACTATTTATTGCTTTGCTTCCTAGGTTCTTCCTCTGTTTCCTTTTACCTTTCTCCTGCCCCACCATCACTTTCCCCCTAATTTTGCCTCTTGGTACTTACTCTTAGCTAGTTTGCTGTTGCTATGAGACCCCCCTGGATCCCTGTATCGTCCTTGTTGTTGATTCTAATTCCATAGTTGTTCCCCTGTCTATGGCCTTGCCTGCTAACCACACCCTTCCCTGCCACCCTTACCCCCTATGTCCCCCGAGTACTGTTCATCCCGCTGCTTTCTCCTTGGGCTTATTTCCCATGCCTGTCTTATATAAGTAGGCAAACCAACTATGGCATAGACCTAAAAAAAAAAAAAGATTGAAAAAGAAAAGGAGAAGAAAAAAAAGAGAGAGAGAAGAAATAGGCATAATTCCAGATCTGTTCACTGACCTTCATGATTATCTCTTCACTGGATGTGGGAGAACTCCAGGAGCTGTCCCTCCTACCCTGGAGTCCATTTTTGGGGCTCTTCGGGGCCTTTATAGTTTTTCTTTGCTCCAGTTGCTGTTCTGTTATGTTCCTTTCTTGGTTTGCCCTGCTCTGGGGGGTTCAGACTGCACTACCTCCCCACCATGTGACTCCAGAATTGTCCTCTGTCGCAGTCTGCTCCAGTAAGCGGAGAACATGACAGGAGCTGTCGTCAGCCCCACAGTCCCCTCTGTGTACCATCAGCTCCCCACAGGGACATCGTCCTCTGGGCCTGGTGTGCCACCATAGTGTCCAGTCCGGTTGTCCCTTTCCCTTCTTACTTCCTGGTCTGCTTCCATGTGTGTGTGGCTTGCTGGCCTCTCTCCCCAACCTGTAGGTTTAGTGTAGTTCTCTGTCACACCTATTTCTAGGGAGGGGTCAGTTTGGCTCTGGTTGGGGCCAAACTTGAGCCCTCTCTTTTCATGCATTCCTCCATGTGGCCATGTTGCGCTCATGGTTTGGTGCCTCATGGTAGGTTCTTCATGCCCACTCCCAATTATGTGGAGACAAAACCAATACTCTCCCCCTGGGTGGGTGAGTGCCCTGCTCCTCCCATGCCATCATCTCACTTTCTCCCCCCTGACTTTTTCTCCCTCCTTCCTTTCCCCTTCTTTGTGTTGGATCAATATATACCTCCTTGGGTTTGGTCTAACCTCCTCCCGACTTGCTGTACCTCAACCCAAATTCTGTGATATAGGGAGCTTCTCTTCTATACCTACTGTGCTGATTACACATACCTCAGGGAACTCATGTTATACTTCTCCTTTTGTGATTGGCTGAACTTGCTTAGCATAATTTTCTCCAACTCTTCCCTTGAAACGATGTGTTTCGTGTGATCATCGGTGCTTTTGAATGATGCATAGTACTCCGTTGTGTGTATGTGTCAGAGTTTACTGATCCACTCACCTACCAATGGGAATTTAGGTTGTTTGCAAATCTACGATTGTGAATTGTGCCGCAATAAACATTGGAGCGTATATGACTGGTCGTGGTTTATTTCTTGCCTCTTCTAGGTATATGCCCAGTAGAGGGATAACTGGGTTATAAGGTAGAAAATGGAAAATTCCATTTTCTTTAAGTATCACCAGATTGCTTTCCATAAAGTCTGTACATATATACAAGACCACCAGCAGTGGAGGAGAATTCCTATCTCTCCACATCACCTACAACATTTGTTGCTCTCTAATTTTCTGATTTGGGCTAGCCTCAAGGGTGTTAGGTGGTCTCTCATGGTTGTTTTGATTTGCATTTGCATCTGATGGCTAAAGAACGGGAGCATTTTCTCGTATGTTTATTGGCCATACGGGTCTCAGGCAAGTGAAACTTCTTTTCATTTCTTTTGCCCAATTTTTCAATGGTTTAACTGTTTTCCTCTTTTTGCAGACAAGGAGAGTATTGTGAATTTTTGTAATAAGCCCTTTGTCCATTGTGTCATTGCTAAAAATCCTCTCCCAGTCTGTGGGTCGCCTTGTTACTCTCTTGGTAAAGTCTTTTGACGCACACAGGTGTTTTATCCTTATTAAATCCCACTTGTCGATTTCAGGTTCCCCTGTGTGTGTAACCTGCCCTAATAGAGTTAGCCATTTTATTCCCTGGGCCAAGGTTCTTAGGTTTCTCCCGATTCCTTCACTAATGGTCCTAATGCTTTGGGGTTTTACTTCTAGGTCCGGGATCCACCTTGAGTTTGTTCTTGTGCATGGGGTGAGGTAGACATCTTGCTTCAATTTTCTACATGTGGATATCCATTGTTTCCAGCACCACTTGTTAAATAGGGCATCGCCCTACTACTAGATGCTTTGGGGGCCATTGTTGAAGATCAGTTGTCTATATGCTACTGGATTTATTTCTGGGTTTTCTGTTCTTTTCCATTGGTCTGAGTATTTATTGTTATGCTAGCAACATGCTGTTTTGACCACCGAGGCTGTGTAGTAGGTGATAAAACCAGGTAAAGCGAGCCCTCTGACTTTGTCCTTCTTCTTGAGTTCTCTGCTAATTCTGGGCTTCTTCCCTCTCCATATGACATTGTTGGTCAGTTTTCCCAATTCCCTGAAGAAGGTTATTGGTATTTGAAAATGCCTTGGGTAGGATAGACATATTTACTACATTGAGTCTTCCAGTCCATAGTCTTCCATTTGTGGAGGTTGCTTTTGATTTCCTATAGTAGGCTCTTGTAGTTTTCCTTGTATAGGTCTTTTGTTTTTGTCGTTAAATAAATCCCTAGATATTTCCATTTGTTCTTGGCTGTTGTAAAGGGTACTGCCTTCTTGATCTCTTCTTCCATGGTCTTGTCCGATGTATATAGCAAACCAATAGACTTCCGTTGATCTTGTATCCTGAAACTCTACCATATTCCTCTATTGCTGTCAGTAGCCCAGTGGTGGAGCTTTGGGGATTTTCAATGTACAGAATCATGTTGTCTGCAAATAGTGATAGTTTCCTCCTCTTCCAGTTGGATACTTTTAATTCCCTTCCCCCATCTTATGTTGTTAACTAGGACCTTCCATACATAGTCGAATGGAAGTGGGGACAAGGGGCACCCTTGTCTGATCCCCTTTTTCAGTGAATTGTTTTCATCTTTTCTCCATTGACAATGATGTTGCTGTTGGCTTTTCGTAGATAGCTTGTATTAACTTGAGGAATTGTCCTTCCATTCCTATCTTCCCGAGTGTTTTAATTAGGAATGGGTGTTGGATGTTGTCACATGCTTTTTCTGCATCTATCGATATTATCATGTGATTCTTATACTTTTTTCTTATCAATGTGGTGTACAATATAGATGGATTTTCGGAGGTTAAACCATCCTTGCATCCCTGAGATGAATCTCACCAGATCATGGTGGATAATATGTTTTATACACTTTTGTATTCTATTGGCCATTATCTAGTTAAGCATTTTTGCATCTATGTTCATTGGAGATATTGGTTTGTAGTTCTCTGTTCCTGTAGGATCCTTGCCCTGTTTGGGTAACAAAGGTATACTGGCTTCGTAAAATGAGTTTGAATGATTGCCATCCTTTTCTACGCTCTAGAATAATTTGTAGAGGATTGCTGTCAGGTCTTCCCTGAATGCTTGGTAGAATTCTCCTGTGAAGCTGTCTAGCACAGTTGCTTTTTTGGTTGGTAGTTCCTTGATAGCCGTATGTATTTCATCATTTGCTATGGGTCTGTTCAGGTTATTGACCTCTATCTGGGAAAATCTAGGTAGGGGGTGTTTTTCAAAGTATTTGTCGATGTCTTCAATGTTGTTGGATTTATTAGAATACTAACTTTCCTGATTACCTTTTAATCTCATTGGGGTCTGTTGTGATTTCTACTATCTCATCCCTCATCCTGGCTATTTATTATTTAGTTTTGCCAGAGATTTGTTGATTCTGTTGAACCTTTCAAAGAACCAGATTTTTTGCTGTACAGACTTTTTGCATTGTTCTCTTGTCTTCCCACTGTTTTAACTTTGCCCTAATTTTTATTATTTTTTTCTTTTACTATTGCAGGGGTTGTTCTGTTGACTATGTTCTAGTTGCTGGAGGTATTGTGATAGAGGATCTTTCATAAGTCTCTTCCTTTTCATCTATGCACTTACTGCTATCAAGCTACTTCTGATAACTGCTTTTGCAGTATCCCACAGGTTTTGATACATTGTTTCTCATTCTCATTAGTTTCTAGAAACTCCCTAAACTCCTCTCTAATATGATGACTACCCATTCCTGTCGCTGAAGATCATTATTCATCCTCCAATTGTTTGCCCTTGATTTTCTGGTTGTCCTTTTATTGATCTCCAGCTTTATGGCATGGTGATCCAAGAAGGACGTCTGAGTAATCTCTATGTGTTTGAATTTACTCAGGCTGGACTTGTGCCCCAGCATGTGATCAGTTTTCAAGAATGAGCCATACACGGTTGAGAAGAACATGACTTTTTTTGTGTTTGGATGGAAAGCTCTATATATGTCTATCAGATTAAGTTGCCTAATTGTAGTGTTTGGCTCTTTGCTGAGCTTCCTTCCCAATGATCTATCTTTCTCTCTTCCTTTTATGCACCTTTTTGAGAGTGGTGCCTTAAAGTCACCTACTATAATTGTTGAATCTGTGATTATTGTTTTCATGTTTTGAATAGTTTGATAGATTTTACAGGTCTCTCATTAGGCATATATATATTTATTATCCTCACTGGTTCCTGGTTAACTGATCCTTTGAACATTATATAGTGCCCCTCCTTATTATCTCTTTTTATGGTTTCAACCTTCAGGTCAATTTTGTCTGAGATTATTATTGCAACTCCTCCTTTTTTTTAAGTTGCCGTTCGCTTGGTATATTTTCTGCCAGCTTTTAATTATTAGTTTATTCTTGTCTGCGAGCTTAAGATTGGTCTCTTGCAGGCAACAGATTGTTTGGTTATTTTTTTCAAGCCAGTCTGCAAGCCTTTTTATTTTAGAGTGGGAATTGAGACCGTTAACATTTAGAGTTATTATCACGATCTGTGGATTCATTAGTGACATCTCGTGTCTTTTATGTTGGGTGTTTTCCCATCTCCCTTCATATCATTGTGCTGTGTCTTTGGGGGGCAGGCTTCTTTTCTCTCTGAGGTAATGTTATCTTGATGATTGTTATCGGCCCCTTGGCCTCTGGTTGGATTGGGCTATATGGTGTTCTCCTGCTTGTGCTTGGTGTATGTTGGTATTCTGGCCATAGTGATTCTGCAAGGATCTTCTGAAGGGCTGGGTGTCTTATGGCGCATTCTTTGAGTTTTTCCTTATCCTGTAAGAACCCTCATCTCCCCTTATATCTTAATAGATAATTGGGCAGGGTAGAGGATTCTTGGGGAGGTGTTTTTTTCTTTCAGCTTTTGGAAGATGCTACTCCACTCTTTCCTCCTCTTCATGGTTTCTGTTGATAAGTCTGAGCATATTCTCACCTGAGAGCCATTGTATGTGACTGTCTTCCTTTCTCTTGCTGTTCTTAAAGTTTTCTCTTTTTCCTCAAAGTATGATAGTTTAACTATTATGTACCTTGGTGAGATCTTCCTGGGGTTTAGTCTAATTGGTGTCCTCTCTGCTTCCTGTAGGAAGTTTTTTTGTCTAGAAATTCCCTTGTTAGTTTAGCTGTCAACTTCTTCACTGTGTCTTCTTCTGGTAGACCAATAATTTGGATGCTGTTCCTATTCATAGCATCTGTCATTGATCTCAGGTTTCCTTCCGCCTCTTTTATTATCTTGTTTGACTGTATTTCTCATTTGCTGAGGTCTGCCTGATTGTCTTTGAGATCACTGATACAATTTTCATTGTCCTCTAGTCTGTTCATGAAATCTGTGATCTTGTGTGTAGCTCCTATTACTTCATCTGTTAGCTCCTGTATTTCCCTGTGGTGTGTGGACTTCATCTCCTCTATCATTGCATCCTTTTTCTGCTTAGTTTCCCTCATATCCTGTATTACTCCAAGCAGCTTTCTGACAATTTCTTTTCATGGCAGATCCATGTCAGATTCTTCTATGAGAGTTGTAGCTCTGCTGTTGTGGCTTGTCTTTCTAGTTTTCTTGTAGGAATAAATGTAGTATGCTGCTGTTTATGTGAATATTTTGAAGAGCTGGGTGCCATATACCTGGGAGACCAAGGGGCTCTGTATTCTTTCTATGTGTGACTGGAAATGGTGTTTTCAAGGGCTGCATTTGGCCTATTATGGAGGTGAGTCAAACTGCTGTGTAGGCAGGTGCCTCTGTGACTCAGTGGTCAACAGTGATGAGGGGCATCAGAGACTAGAGTGAGGCTGTTGACTATATGTATGTCCCTTGGCTTAGTTGGTCTGGGTTTTCAGGTCCTGATTTTCAGCCCACCCTTTTATATATATTATATATAAATATATAAAATTTATAGGCACCTAATAAAGGACAATGGTGGGGGAGGCCTTGCTGCCATGGGAGGGTGTGCTGAACGAAGGCGGGAACAACCCCACTGCCGCTGGTGCAGGTACAGGGGGAGAGTCTCTGCAGGGTGGAGGTTGAGAGCACTGGTGGGTGCAGCTGTGGGGAACTCAGTATGACTCCTGGATAGCTCCAGGTACAGTGATAGGGCTGTGAGGGACCAATGGGCTGCATTGGGGTCTAAGGTGGTGTGGCTGGTATGGGCTGGGGAGCTCCTAAAACCAGGTCACTGATCCCCCGGGTTCCAGAGATAGGCTAGATTTGGGGGAAGGATGCCTTCTGGATCAGGAATGTACGTTCCACTGTCGCACTCATGTGGCGCTCACCACGCAGTCTGGCAGAGGCCCGGACAGCTGCTATCCATGCCTTTGTGGAAAGGGACGCTTGCCACATGGGCTGGGGAAGGCCTTGGTAGCTGCTATGTGCAACTACGGGGAATGTGGCACTTGGCGTGCTGCACTGTGCAGGCAGGGAATGGCGGGCGCTGGTAGGAGCCATGGTGCTGGGGAAATTGCAGGCCAGAAGTGGCGGGCACCACTCCACATAGACTGGGATAGGCTTGGGCTGTGACAAACCGAGGCGCCCTGGAAGTGGCGGGCACCATGCCCCATTGACACAGCACAATCGTGCAGGGGTGGAGGTGTCCCAGACACTTGTCCTGTTTGCCCCTGCAGCTTCAGGTGATCAACCTTGCTGTAGGTCAGGCCCTGGGGCCCTGGGTGGCTGTTTGAAGGGACCAGAGCTTGTCGGCAGAATTGCCACCTCATGGAGAGAGGGGAACCGTGGGAGAAGGGAGCAGCTCCTCAAGGAGGGTGCTGCGAGTGGACAACTGCTATGTGGTGATCAAGCCACAGCTTTGGGAAGCTCAACATGAAAGTCATCCAGTTCCTGGGATGGTGACCAGGCCAGCAGGTAGGGGGACACTGGCGGGTGGTGACCAAGGCATGCAGAAACCACACAGCTGACAAGAAATCCCTGGTATATGGACCCAGATCTCTGGGACTTTGGAGCAAGGAAGATGTAAGGTAAGGTCACCTCCTAGACATGGGGTGGGGGGCTCATGTCTTCTTGGGTATGTTCCCACTCATCATAATTCTTTAATTTGACCTCCTAGACACCAGGCTCACTGATCTCCTGAGCTCCCCATATAAGCTGCCTACCTGGGTGCCATCTTGAAGCTCCTCCCAATTGCCTAAAATTTTAATCAAAGATGCTATAGGATAACCTTGAGAAAAGAGATAAAATACAAAACAGAATTTGAATTTACAATAGAACCCCTATTTTCTGGAGCCTGGAGGCTGAGTAAACCCCAATCAATTGTCTTATGATAATCTTTATTTTTATCAGAACTTTAAAATCTCTAGTTTACTTTTAACAAACACCACTTGATGCTTGACTCATAGATTTTATATTAATATTTGTCTACAGCATAATTTTCTTATGAAATGAAGGAATACAATTTAGTCAAACCAAATGAAACCATAATCATCTGAATTGTCTGTAAACTACTATTAGCTAAATTTATAACTGAATTTTCTTATTATAACAAAAGTTTTAAATGCAGAAAGCACAAGAATAAACCATGTAGACTCTAGAAGATATTTGATCTAGCCAATTTAGTAGGTGGACTTTCAAGAAGTCTGAGGCACAACTAACAGAGAGCTTTTGTGCAAACTACAATAAATATAGCCAAAAGAAATAATGTATTTTAAACAAAACCTGGAAAAGAGTTCACTGTAAAAAATACTATTAAAATAGTTCTACATAAGATTTATTTTATTTTTTTAATCATTTTATTGGGGGCTTGTACAACTCTTATCACAATCCATCCATCCATCCATTGTGTCAAGCACATTTGTACATTTGTTGCCATCATCATTCTCAAAACATTTGCTTTCTGCTTGAGCCCTTGGTATCAGCTCCTCATTTTCCCCCATCCCTCCCCACTCCTCCCCTGCATAAGATATTTTTAAAGAATAAACCTTAACCTAAAAATTCTGCTCAACTTCCAGCAATATGGTTGACAGACCCTCTCCTTCCAGGACCAATCTATCAAATGAAACAGATGCAAATGTTAATCCTGGAACCCTGAGCTCCAGACGAACGGATTGATCAATGGACTAAATATTGACTAGGAGAAGAACCTCAATGAAGAAACAGAATAGTGAATTGTCAACTGGCCTGAAGCACCATGGCTGTAACAGCTCCACTTGCACAGAACTAGTGTAAGTCCCACCCTGTGGGTTAGAGCCCTGATGCGCCATTTCCCCACAGAAAGGAGCACGTGATAGAATATCAGAACAGCATACAGTACAGTGTCAAACGAGTATGTTGTAACCAGTCGCCTTGGGTAGGAAAGAGCTGTTTTCAAAACCACTTGCCTTGTCTCCAGATGCTCCCTGGGTTTCTCAGAATTTGTTTCTCGGAAAAGACACCCTGAATTCAGTCACCATCTGAACCTCCATGAATTATTTCCGGATCAGGTCCCCAACTCCAGGTAACAGGTAGGCTGGGAGGAATTCTATCTGAAACTAAGGCTTCCTAACCCCTCACCACTATTCCCCAAACCATAACTAACAGAAGATATACTTGGAAGAAAGAACAAAAAGCACAGGGACAAATTGGTGAAGAGTCGTCAGAATAAAACTTCCCTAACACTAGGAAAGAAAAGAGATGTGTCCAAGAAGCTGAATAATATTCATCAAATCATATTTACATCAACCTTTCCAAACAGAAGGACAAGGAAAGTATCCTGAAAGAAATTCTAGTAAAAAGAAAAGAAAAGTTACATATAATGGGGAACCAATAAAAGTAAACTCTGATTTCCCAGCAGAAACCTTGAAGCCAAGGCTGTAATGGGAAAACATGTATATAAACCACAGGGGGAAAATTGCCAATCAAGAATCATATAACCAGCAAAATTGTCTTCAAATAAGATAGTGAACTTATGGCATTTCCTGGTAAACATAAATTAAAGGAATTTGTATAAACCAGAACACACTTAAAAGAGAAAATAAAAGGAGTTAGACAAACAACAGTAGACAACATGCAATTAGCATACATGAAAACAGGAGAAAGAAGCATAGAAAAAAGAACAATGATACATTCATAAAAGTGGAACACACACACACTTCACTGTCATTGAGTGATTCTGACTCTATAAGGCAAAGTAGAAATGCTTCCCTTGGTTTGTGAGCTTGTAACTGTTTACAGGCATAGAAAGCCTCATCACTCTCCCACAGAGTGTCTGGTAGATTCTGACATCAAACTATGCCAAATAATTCCACTGGATGTAAATGGTTTAAATGCCCCAGGTAAGAGACAGATAGATAGTAGCATAATGGGTAAGAAAACACTGTCTGCAACTGAATGCATTATAAACAAAGACAAAAATAGACTAAAAATCAAAGTATGAGAAAATATGTATCAAGCTAATGGTAATCAAAAAAGAAAGAGCAGGAGTGACAATATTCAGTTTGGGTAAAATAGACCTTAAGGCAAAACCCAGCAATGAAACCATGGAGGGCATTAGATAATGACGGAAGAGTCAATTGAATAAGAGGGCATAACTACAATAAATATCTATGCATCCAATGAAAGAGCCTCAAAGTACTCTCATAGACTCGAGAAGAGAAATAGACAACTCTACAATGTTGTAGGACACTTTAATACACCACTTTTGATGAAAGATAGAACACATAGAAAGCAACTTAACAAAGGCCTAGAAGATTTAAAGAACACCATTAACCAACTTGACTTTATACATAGACATATACCAAACAATAAGTTCACAAACAGCACAATGCACATTCCGTTCCAGCGCACCTGAAACATTATCCAGAATTGACTATATGTTAGTCCACAAAACAAAGCTCAATAAATTTAAGACACATTGAAATACTACAAAGCATCTTCTCAAATCAAAATGCTTTAACATTAGAAAACATGAAACCAAGGGAAAAAATTCAAATACATGGACATTGGATACTCCCTACTTAAAATCTACTGGGTAACAGAAAAAAAATTTTAAATGAAAAGTTAAATGTCCATAAATCAAATGAGAATAAAAAACCAACATACCAGAGCATTTGGGCAGGTACTCCCACTACCCCTGCCGCAGGTCGCAGCAGCTTGGTTGGTGGGCAGAGCAACAGGGCAACCCCACTTCAAGAAAGCTCTTGGTGCCAAGCAGTCCGCAGGCATCTGGCAGTGCCCTTCCCCCAGCCAAGATGCCCAAAAGGAAGGTCAGCTAGGCTGAAGGGGCGGTGAAGGAGGAGCCCAAGTGGAGATCAGCTAGGTTATCTGTGTAACCTGTGCCTGCAAAAGTGGAGATGAAGCCAAAAGCAACAGGAAAGGATAAATTTTCAGACAAAAATGTGCAAGCAAAAGGGAAAAGGGGAGCAAACATAGAACAGGCTGAAGCAGCTAACCAAGAACCTAAAATGTTACCTGCCGAAAATGGAGAAATGAGAAATGAAGAGAATCCAGCCTCTGACGAAGCAGGAGAAAAAGAAGCCAAATCTGGTTAATGTTTATCTACCATGTCTTATCAATGGGCCCTATTATCTCCATTTTTGTACAGTCCAGAGGAGTATTTTCATCAACTATTTTGTTAATGTAAATTTTCAGTAGCTCTAGAAACATTTTTAAGAAGAAGGAAATCCCACTTCTTCCCCACCTAATTTTTTTCAAGTGTAAATGCTTTTTTGAAAAATGTGAAATCATTTACTTGTTATTGTTTTGGTACAACCGGAAAATAGTGGGATGCTGAATTGTGGGAAGATTTGACTGTCCGGGGTATCATGGCATGGGGGCAGTTTGACAATTTGGAGTCACTATCATGCATTTATCCGACTTGAACATTTAACATTCATTTCCATGCTGTTGTTGTCTTTAACAGCATTGTGTCCTAAATCCAATCTGTCATCATAGGCTTTCTTATCATCTGAATTGTGTGCATTCTGTAACACTTTTTGTCATGGCATTTTGGACATGTCAGAGGAGAAAATTCCCTGGAAAAGGCACCAGGTGTAGTAAAATAGAGGCACAGCAAAAAAGAGGAAGACCCTTAACAAGATGGATAGAAACAGCAGCTCCAACAATGAGTCGAACATTAAGAACAATTGTGAGGATGGAAAAAGGAATGGCAGTGTTTAGTTCTGTTGCACATGAGGTCCCTATGAGTCAGAGCCAACTTGATGGCACCCAAAAACAACACCACACAAAGTGATCTACAGATAAAATGCAATCCTGGTTTCAACATCATTCTTTAACTAGATTAAAGAGACATTAACCACTAACTGTATATGAAAAGGAAAGACACACCAGATAAGCCGAGCAATACTAATGAAGAAGAACAACGTTAGAGGCTTCTCAATTTTGAATCGCAAAACTTGCTATACAGCCCAGGTAATCAAAAGCACCTGTTACTGGTACAAACACAAACTTATAAGTCACTGAGATAGATTTGAGAACCCAAAAGTAAACAGACTCACCTGTAAGCAGTTATTTTTATCAAAGGGCCCAAACACATTAAATGGGGGAATAGAAACTCTTTAAAATGGTGCTTGCAAAACTGGTTAGCAATTTTAGGAAAACATGAAAGGACACATATTTCACAAAGACAAACTCAAGATGGATCTAAAACCTGAATGTAAAACCTAGAACTATAAAGATCATTAATGTTTAAAAATGAATGGATACGAACATAGGGGACATAATACATGCCATACACGCCCTTGTGTTAGACTAGGTTGAATAGAGAAACAATTCTAGTAATGCTCATATGTGTATGAGAGAGCCTTATATCAAGAAGTAATTATATATCAAGCAAACATCCCAGTGTAGCCCAACTTAAGTCCATAGTCCAATACTAGTCCATAACTCCCTCTTCAGACTCACACAACTAGATGAGTGATGAAAAATGCAGGAAGATCACAGGTGGATGGGTGAAAGGTCTTGTGGATCTATTGGGGGTGGAAGCTTCACAGGGCTCTGGCAGGTCTCAGAGTGGCTCATCAACAGGAAGGTAAAATCAGAGAGGAGGATGTTCACATCCACAAGGAGGCACCATCAGGCTGTAACCTGACTGACTGACTAGACTTCACCTCTAGACTTTTATATCTTGAGGTTGACCCGAAATTATGTAACTACTACAACCCTATTAAGCATAATGG
>NW_022111319.1:542668-550798 GCF_000313985.2 Echinops telfairi
AAAAAAATTTATTCAACACCTCAACAAGAAAAATAAGTAAACCAATTTTAAAATGAGCAGAGAACATAATCAAATATTCAACAACAATGAAAACAATAATGAGCTATCACTTCATTTAGTATTAATAGCAAAGTTAAAATTAAAACAAAAAACTAATGCTCGTGAATCTACAGAGACACTTGAAGCCCCGTGCATGTAAAATGGTGCAATCACTGTGAAAACCTGTATGTTACTTTCTCAGAAATTTAAGAATAGAAATAACTTAAGTTCCAGCAATCTTTCTATTTGGTACACATCCTAGAGAAATAAGAGCTGTACACAAGTAAATATATGAATATATCCATTTTAATTGCAGTTCTATTCACAATAGCAAAAAGGTGGAAATGACCTAAATGCTCACAGTGGAAAAATATATTGATAATATTTGGTGCATACACACAATGCAATATTAAGCAACGTTAAAGAATAACAGTGAATCTTAAAAGCACCTGGATGAACCTGGAGTACATTATGCTAAGTGGAATGAGTCAATTGTACGAGACCTCTACTATAAAATTGAAGAAAAGATGTTCTCAGTGAAAGAAACATTCATTGATGAAGCCCTGGTGTTGTGGTGGTTGTGGGTTGGCTGTGATCCGCATGGTCAACAGCTCAAAATCAGCAGCAGCTCTGTGGAAGAAAATCTGGACTTGCTATTTCTGTAAATAGTTATAGCATGTATGGATTGTGATAAGAGTTGTACAAGCCCCCAATAAAATGATTTTTAAAAGAAACATTTTCCAAAAGTATGCCAATTAAATTCATTCCAATGTGCATTTAATAAGATATATATATTAAAGATGTTAAAATGCATATACATTCATAGTCTGACAGGTTAATTTTATAGAGTTGAATTGGTTTTGAAAAATTTTGTGAGGGTGAAACAGGAAGCAAATGTTTTGAGAATGATGATGGCAACAAATATACAAATGTGCTTGACACAATGGATGTATGTACGGATTGTGATAAGAGTTGTACGAGCCCCCAATAAAATTATTTAAAAAAAATAGTTATAGCCATGGAAACCCACAGGGGGTCGCTCAGATGCAGCATTGACTCAATGCCAGGGAGAGAGAGAGAGAAGAAGGAGATGAAGTCACTGGTTGGAAGGTAAATTGAGTGTGAACTTAAGTAAAGGAGAAGACAATATACAATTAGAGGAATGTTAGCACAAAATTATAGAGGTGGTTGAAAGTGAAAGAGGTAAATACTGTGATAGACACAATCCTGCACTAATGGTTGTTTGTGAATACATGTTTGAATAGACATACAGGCTAAACAGTTGTGGAAAAGTGACTGGGATTATACCCAGATGTTTGTTCATGTTTATGTTTATATTTGTGTTTATGTATATGTATTTGACAAAGGATATATATATATATGTATATATATATGTATATACACACACACACATTTACCATTGCTGCAAATACTGTATATTCATGAATGTGGTAGAGCATGCAAGGGACAAAATTATGAAACTTCTCAGACATAAGCAAATGCCATGAGAAAATGAGTCCACTGGGACTGTGGACTCAAGACCATAGCTTCAGGGACAACAAGTTCAAGTGGCATAACATAGTTTATAAAAGATAATATTCTTAAAAAAAAAGAAAAAAAAAGATAATATTCTACACCTTACTTTGATGAGTAGCACTGGAGTCTTAAAAGCTTGTGAGCAGCCCATTAAGGTGCAACTATCGGTCTCTCTCTGTCTGGAGGAAAGAAGAGCGATGAAAATTAAAAGCTATTTGGGAGGAATTAGACTATCTCCACAATCTGGAAACCAGAAGTACTAGATGGTGTCCAGCTACCACTACAAACTACTCTAAAAAGGATCGTATTAGAAAGTTCTGGTTAGAGTGGAAGAAGAAATTGGAACAAAACTCAAACTCATAGAGATCCGAATTACTAATCCCCAAGAATATGGCACTTAGTCACCTTTCAGTTCTAGTACTGAACTAACACCTATATTAGAATAATCAACATTTAAGATCAAATGGGTGACATTTAACCAAGAAAAACGTTTAGATGGCTAGGAAAGAAGGAGGAATAGAAAAATGAAACATAGGAGGGAGTAGTTACAGTAAATTATGGTAAATTGAGGGGATTGCAATAGATGAGATGAAACAAAATGTGTATGAATTGTTGAGTATCAAATTGATGATCAGCTCTGCAAACCTTCACCTAATTCACAATACTTTAACAAGCTTTCCTCAAATCTTCTTAAAACTAGGAATTTACATTAACTAGTAAAAAATGTTTTCCTTGAGCATTGTGCACATTTATAGATACTATCTATAAGAGATCAAATTGATAATTACAACTCAAGACAAAGTTCCTCTGTGTATATTCTAAACAAAACAACAAACAATAAAATGATCTCTACTTAAAAAATTCATTTTACTCATAAAACAGTCCCCCAAACCAGGAAATAGGCATAAGTTTAGCAGAATATGTTCTGATGCTATATACTGAAAAACCACACACTGCCAAGAAAGAGAGGAAATGATATATGATAAAATAAATCAAATAAGACGTGATAATTGGAAAAATAGACCATTTCCATGCATTGGAAGACAGAATATTGTGACAAATGGATCTATTTGAGTTAATACAATCCTGACTTAATCCCTGCAAGACTTTGTAAGCATTGTCAAAGGATTTCCAAATTCATATAGAAATGTAAAGGACATGAAATAGCAAAATTAACTTTGAAAAGCTACAACACAGTTCCACAATTCACAATCCCTGATACAAAATTTGCTATAATACTACACTAATTAACCCAGTCTGGTATTGGTAAAATGACTTACCAAAGGAACACAAACGTATGCACAGATGTAGGTATAGAACCCACCAGCCATTCCAAGGGGTTAACATGAAACACTGATTCGGAAAAGATTTACAGCCTTGGAAACTCTATGGTCAGTTATATTGCTTACTAAAGGATCACTATGAATCAGGAGGTTTAGTATATTTCCAAGTGACTTTTAACTAGTAGGGAAAGGCAATTTAAACGGGAAAAAAATGCAGTTTTTTCCATTTATGCTGCGGGAACAATTGGATATCCACATATTAAAAAAGCAAAAAAGGAACAAAGGAAAAAGTTGACCCATACTTCGCGAATCATACATCTAAATGTAAATACAAAAGTATAAAATTCCTAGAAGATAACATGAAAAAAGTATTATGACCTTGGGTTGAGCACAGTTTTTAGACAGAACATCAAGAGCACAGTCCATAAAAGAAAAAATAACAATATTTAAATACTATGTTTTGTGAAACAGATTTAAAATAAAGTAATATTTCAGCCTACACATTCAGATAAAGCATTTACTATATATAATACCTTGTATTGAGACTATATACAGAACCCTTCAAAGTCAAAAAGTCAATAATAAAGTTAAAACCTCAATTTAAAAGTTGGCAAAATACTTGAACACATACTTTTAAAAAGAAGATATATCGAAGACAAATATGTACATTAAAAGTTGCACAATTCCATTAATATTTGGGAAACAAAAACTGAAATTACAGATATACATTTATTAGAATGAACAAACTTTAACATACAAAAAATCCTGACAGTAACAAACACTGCCAAGAAAGAGAGGAAATGAAATTTTTATAGAGTTTTGATAGGTATGTATTAGAGCTATGGTGTTATTTTTGTTTTCTCTTTAAACTTTTTATTGTGAATTAGGTGGAGATTGCCCTTTCAGATAATCAATTTAAAGTATTTCCCATACCTCCACATAGCTTTCCTAAGCACTTTTAATTTCTCTTCTCCTTGTAGAATACTGTCGTCCCCTTCACTCAAGTTAACAACGATCTTAGCTATAGCTTTCCCTTTCCCCTTGTCACAGTAACCATCAAAGCTTGTTTCATTTATTATGAAAACCTTTGTCTTGATTTTTCCTTATAACAATGGTCTCATGCCATATTTGTCCTTTTGTATCAGCATCGCATTCTCCAGGACTACCCATACCAAGAGTTGTTCACATTTTCATCATTCTTTTCTAGCAATGCATAATGTTCACTTTTAAAAATTCATTTTAGTGGTGGTTCTTGCAGCTCTTATCACAATCCATCCATCCATCCATTGTGTCAAGCACATTTGTACATATATTACCATCATCATTTTCTATCTACTTTAGCCCTAGGTATTAGCTCATTTTTTCCCTCCATTCCCCACTCTCCCTCCCTCATGAACCCTTGATAATTTATAAATTATTACTTTTACTTTTTTCATGTCTTACACTGACCGCTTTCTCCCTTCACCCACTTTTCTGTTGTTTGTTCCACCTGGGAGGGGGTTATATGTAGATCACTGTGATCTGTTCCCCCTTTCTCCTCCCACCGTCTCCTTCCCTTCCTGGTATCACTATCTCATTATTGGTCCTGGGAGGTTTATCTGTCCTGGATTCCCTGTGTTGCAAGCTCTTATCAGTACCAGTATACATTCTCAGGTCTAGCCAGATTTGTAAGGTAGAATTAGGGTCATGATAGTGGGGGGAGTAAGCATTAATGAGCTAGAGGAATTTTGTATGTTTCATTGGTGCTGTACTGCACCCTGACTAGCGGCTGATCTCGTCCTTGTGACCCTTCTGTAAGAGGTTGCCCAATTGTCTACAGATAGGCTTTGGATATCTACTCCACCCTCTTCCTCATTCACATTGATATGGTTTTTTGTTCTGGGTCTTTGATGACTGATACCTGATCCCTTCAACACCTCGTGATCACACAGGCTGGTGTGCTTCTTCCATGTGGGCTTGGTTGCTTTGAGCTAGATGGTCGCTTGTTTATTTTCAAGCCTTTAAGACCCCAGATGCTATATCTTTTGATAGCCAGGCACCATCCTCTCTCTTTACCAATGTGAGACCCTCTTTTGGGGATCTCAATGATTAATAATAAAGAAATTAACCACCAGAGTTCGAATTAAAGAGTCCTGTTTTTCTGGCCAGAGACTGCCTCAGCCCAACGTAGGGGCTTGAGAAAGCAGCCCCTTCCCCCAATCGAGTTGGGTACTTATACTTTCACAATTTTACACAAAGGCAATTAATTAATCTACAATTTTACATAAGGCTTAATTAAGCAGTTACAGCATCAGTCTTCACAGAGTTCACTCCCTCACTCCCTTCAGCTCTCACTTGCAGCCTTATCTCAGGATGGCTGGAGCTCTGTAGGATGTCAGGTGTTATCCTGAGGCGTTCTGTTTTGTTAGCAAGACTTGCCTTTCATATGGTATATTATGGGTGTGCCTAATGCAAACAAGATAGCATTATTTAGGCCTGGAAATGTTTACAGAGGTGACATAGTATTAGTTAGGCTTAGATTGGATTCTCACCACATTTGTTTATGCACTCATTTTGTCTTCAGCGATCCTGTCCGGAAGGTGAGCATCACAGAATGCCAGGTTATTAGAACAAAGTGTTCTTGCATTGAAGGAGTACTTGAGGAGAGGCCCACCGCCAGTCTGCTGCCTTAATACTTAACATATAAGTATAAGCACATAGATCTATTTCCCTATCGTTATATAAAAATATATTTACTATATACATTCCTGTATTTAGACCTCTATAAATGTCCTTTGCCTCCTAGTTCTTTCCTCTTTTTCCTTTTCCTTTCCTCTTGTCTCACTATCATGTTTGACCTTCATTTGGCTTTCAGTAATTACTCTTGGTTACATTGCAGTTGATTAAACCCCACCAAGCAACCTACACCATCCCAGCCCTCTATTTTAGATCACTTGTTGTTTCCTTGTCCCTGGATTTGTTGGCACCCTCTTTACTTTCCCCTGCCTCCACCTCTCCCATGTCCCCCCAGAACCATCGGGTCCGTTGTTTTCTTCTCCAGATTATTATCCCGCCTATTTTTATCTAGATAGACATACAAAAACAATAAGAAGCACCAAAGCAAAACAACAAAAAATAAAACAAAACAACAACAAAAAAGAAAAGCCTATAAATAATTCCTGGTCTGTTTGCTGACCTTTAGGAGGTTTTTTGTGGTTGAGGCTGATGGGGTGCCACAAGCTGGCCCCAAAGTCTGTATTTGGTATTCCTCGGGGACTTCAACAATTCATAATATTATGTTGTGTATATGTACCAATGTTTATTTATCCATTCGTCAACTGATAGGCATTTAGATTGTTTCTCTCTTCTTACTATTGTGAACAGTGCTGTGATGACCGTGGATATACATGTAACTGTCCATCTTCTGGTTAAATATAGTAATTTTTTATAAACTGGAAAATGGGATTTTAAAAAGTGTGCTAGTACTTGTTAGTTTATGTCAATGTGTGTCTCATTGAGAAAAGTGGAGCAGAGTATTGTGTGATAGTGGTGGGTGGGGTAGATGGAGATAATATCTGATGATCTACCAGGTTCATTTATTGACCCACTATATAATATAGGGAAAGTGCAGCAGACTGATGTTATTGTGTTTATAACAAAGGGCCCTTGGCTTGGCATCATTCCATTTCCCTACTAGCAGGGAAATGATCTATTAGTATAGGAACTGTGCCCCTACAGAAAGGGTCCCATGGGGAAAAAGTGGGGAGGCATGAAGATTCTGAGCCTTGCCATGCCACACGATCTGCCCTCCATGCAGGGTCCTAGGTAGTAAATAGGCTGTAGCAATGGAGGTATGAGGTGAAGAGGGGAGGCATCTAATTTCTAATCAGGGGGAGGTCAGGAGGAAGTAAATCCAAGCACCAGCAAGTTTACAAGTTGGAGAGAGAAGAAGCCTTCAAGACTTGCTGCTGTACCAAATTCTGAGTTCACTGTGGGTAAAGGGCATTTTGTGGTTTTAGAAGCAAACTTACAAAAACAATAAAAAATAATTTATGAATCACCCAGAATTCAGGTCACATGTCTGATTTCTCAGGGCAAAGGTCCCTACCTGTTAGATTGTGGCTGAGACTGCCTGAACTTGATAGGAAGTTCTAGCTGGTGGAAATGTTTTTTTCATTGAGATTTTTCTCTGTTTCATTTGTTTGTTTTTTGTATATTTTTTTCATAGGAAATCCAGAATAGGTAAATCTATAGACAATAATTGGATGGATAGTTTCTTAGGGTTATGTCAGAAGTGGTTGGGTGGAGGAAATGAGGAATATGGCAGTTACATAATCTCCTCTCAGCTTGTGAAGAGTGGAGTCTAGCCTGACAATCGGGTCACAGCTTGATGACCTCATTTGGAGACACTATGGAGATAAATAGTTCTCTGAAGGTGGGACACATACACACTCTCTGGGTGACATTCCTATTGACAAACCACATGGAGTTATGCTGATAGAGCCCAGGCCCTGGAGCTGGAGGAGCCACGCAGAGACACATGCCAGTTCGAGATGCTTCCATTGCCACTGGATACACAAGACTTTCTGCCCACTGGCCTGTGATCTATCTGCCTGTATTCGGCATCATTGCATGGCTGCATGAGTCTGAAGAAGAATTTATAAACTAGTAATGGACATATGGGCTAATATTGGATTTATGGACTTGACCTTGACCTGGATTTTTTTAATGTACAATTGCTCTTTGATATAAAGTTCTGTCTTACACACATATGAATCTCGCTAGATTTGTTTCTCTAGTCTACCCGGATTAACACAGGAAACTAATAATAATGAGTAAAAAAGAAGAAAATGTTATAAAATTGATTGTGGTGATGATTGCAGTCCTCTTTTTAATATATGTAAATTTTTGGAGGTTTATCTGTCCTGGATTCCCTGTGTTTCCAGTTCCTATCAGTACCAATGTACATCCTCTGGTCTAGCCAGATTTGTAAGGTACAATTAGGATCATGATAGTGGGGGGAAGAAACACTTAATAATTAGAGGAAAGTTGTATGTTTCATCGTTGCTACCCTGCAACCTGACTGGCTCGTCTCTTACCCACAACCCTTCAGTAAGGGGGTGTCTAGTGACCTACAGAAAGGCTTTGGATCTTCACTCTGCACTCACCCTCATTTGCAATTATATGATTTTTTGTTCTTTGATACCTGACACCTGATCCCTTCGAGAACTCATGGTCACACAGGCTGGTGTGCTTCTTCCATGTGGGCTTTGTTGCTTCTGAGCTAGATGGC
>NW_022111319.1:551905-570729 GCF_000313985.2 Echinops telfairi
TTTGTGGGGTGGAGGACTTTGTGGACTGGTGCTGGGTTAATGGGTTAATGTTGGACTTGTGGGCTTGGGCAGCATTGGGTTGGGATGTTTTCATGATGCACACTTTCTTTACATAAAACTTTCTTATACATGAGTTGCTGTGGATTTGTTTCTCTAAAGTACCTAGACTAATACATTAGCTGTAAGCAAAATACAAATCAAACCAATAATGCGATATCTCTTCACACCAGCAGTGATAACAAAGTTTAAAAACAGAGAAATGTAACAAATGCCAGAGAGGATGTGGAGAGATTGGAACACTCATATACTGCTTGTTGGATTGTAGAATTATACATCCCTTTCTTAAACAGTTACAAATAGAAATGTCGTATAACCATGCAAGCTGTATACTCAGTATATCCCAAATAAATGAAGAACAAACTATGAACAGATATACCCACACCCATTTTTTTTGTAGTGTTATCTACTGTAGCAAAAAAGATAGAAACAACAAAAATGCCCACCTGTGGAGGAATGAATAAATAAACTCTGGAACATATATTCAATGGATTATTATGCATTGCCAGAAGACAATTATGAAAGTGTCAAATACTTTATGACATGGACTAATTTTGAAGATATTGTGCTCAGAAAAATTAGTCAATCTTATTAAGAGTAATACTACACGATACTATTATTATAAAAGCTAAAACTAAGAAAAATTGTTTCACACAGAGGAAACTGTTTTAAAGCCTACACCTTGACCAAATATAAGGGAAGAGGGACAAGAAAGGAAGAGAGAGGGAAAAATAGGTTACATAGAAGAAAAGATGTTTGTTGGTCAACTGGATGTCTTCTTCAGTGAGCTGTCTGTTCATGTCCTCTGCCAATTTTTAAATTGTATTATTCATTTTTTTTGTTGACTTATTGAGAAATCAGGCCATTTTCCAATGTGTCATTGCCAATGTTTGCAAATATGCATATGTAAAATATGCATATTTTAATACATATTTATTCCTATTTTTAGAAAGTTCCATTAATCTATTTTGTCTTGTGTAAAATTTTTATTATGCATGGTAGTAGTGTGTTTATGCCCTGAATTAGTGCCTTTGTGTCCATTTCTATTTTTCTCATTGATGATCTTTATAGCTCTGAGATTTATATTTAGGTTTTAAATTCATTTTGAATCCATTTTTGTGTATGGGATAAAATATTGTTCTGGATTTATTCTTATGAAGATGGAAAGCCAATTTTGTCAGACCCACTTGTTGAATAGACTGTCTCTTACTCATTTAATGATTTTTTTTGCCACATGTAAAAGTTTGTCTGTAGGTAGATGGATTTATTCCTAAGTTTTCCATTGTACCAGTATCAGGCAATTTTGTCTACTGTGGCTGTATAAATGTTTTGAGGATGGGAACTAATAGACCTCCTGTTTTGCTGTTCTGCTTAAGTAATGCTTTGCTTATCCTGAGTCTATCATTTTCGTATAATGTTGGTAATATGTTTAATATGGTTTTACATTCCTTTAAAGAATGATATTGGGATTTGGATAGGAATTATAGTATATTTTTAGAATGTTTGGGTAGTATTAACATTTTCACAGAGTTAAGCATTCATATCCATGAACATTCTCTTATTTTAAGGTTAATATTGCTTGATACAAGATTCTTGTTTTTGTGATCATGAGGTGTCGATGAGATTACATATCAGGCATCAAAGATCCAAAACAAAACAAACAAATAAACAAAAATCATATCAATGGGAATGAGGGGGAAGGCTGAGTAGAGACTCAAAGCCCATCAGTAGTCAATTGGACACCCCCTGTCAGAAGGGCCACAAGGAAGAGAAGAATCAGTCAGGATGCAGTATAGCACCGACAAAACACACAACCTTCCTCTAAATCTTTATTGCTTCCAACCCCCCCCCCCTACCATGAGCCCAATGCTGTCTTACAAATCTGGCTAGACAAGAACATGTATAGTGGTACTGATATGGGCTCGCAACACACGGAATCCAGAATAGATAAACCCCAAACCAGGTCAATAAGGGGAGCAGTGATACTTGGAGGTTAAGGGTAAGGGGGTGGGGGGAGTAAGGGGGTACCAATCACAATAATCGACGTATGAACCCCCCTTCCCAGGGAGATGGACATCAGAAAAGTGGGTAAAATGAGACAGTAGTTGGTGTAAGACATGAAAAAAGAAAAAAAAGAATAATTTATAAATTATCAAGGGGACATGGGGGAAAGAGGGTAGGGGAGGGAGGGGGAAAATGAGGAGTTGATAAAAGAAAAAATGATTCTTGTTTAGCAGGTTTTGTCTTTCTTTGTTTTGTACCAGTCATTCTATTGCATGGTTCTTGCTGAAATTTTTGAGTTTATTCTTATCGGTTCCCCTTTGTAGACAACTCCCCACCCCAGGTTCTCTCAAGATTATCTTCTCGTCCTTAGTATTCGATAGTTTGTCTTTGTTAGGTTGTGATGCTTTTCTTTGGGGTCACTACTGTTTGAGATCGGTTCCATTCCTTGAATAGCTATTTTCTCCTCTTTTGTGATGTTAAGAAAGTTTTCGTCCAGAAGGTCTGGTACTATTTTATATGTGGATTTTTGTTTGTTTGTTCCTGGTCTGGAATTCCAATGAGATATAAGTTGTTCCTCCTTGTAGTGTCCCACAGAATTCTTTGGTTTTCTTCAGTTTTTTTTTCCTTTTCGCTGAAGTTTTTTCACTGGAGATTGAAATAGAAAGTTTCTTATTTGGCTTTCCAGTGCATCAGTTCTACCGCTGTGTGAAATGTTCTCTTATTATATTATTTTTCTATTAATCTTCTATACTTCTGTTTGCTTAGTTATGCTTTAGTTTTTTGTATGGCTTCTAATTTTCATTTTTTTTGTGTGTGTGTAGCCATCTCAATCTTTTGTTCATCCATTGATGGTAACGGAATATCATTTTCTAAAATATTTCCCCTTATAGTTCCATTGTCTTTTCTTCATGAGGAAGATATTTTGGCTCTGCATATTGATCACGTGTTTGCGTCTGATTGCTTGCTTTCTCTTGTAGACTGAGGTTGACTTTTGTCTCTGAGAAATCATGATACAATGTTAGGCTAGGAAGGTGGCTGGGGCATTTAGGAATAGCTGACTCCATCACGTGGTGTGAGAAATCATGATACAATGTTAGGCTAGGAAGGTGGCTGGGGCATTTAGGAGTAGTTGACTCCATCACGTGGTGTGAGAGAGGAATAGTAACAACAGCAAAATAAAAATCAAACTCCAGCAACAATGATTTAAAGTACAAAAACCTCTCAGTGCTGTCAGATCAATTCCGCCTCCTAGCGACCCTATATGACAGAGTGCAACTGCCCCTAATTTTGTCCATGGTGGCAACTTTTGATGGGAGTAGAAAGCCTTATTTTTCACCCATGAAACTGTTGATGGTTTTCAACTAATGACCTTGTAGTTATAAGCCCAATGTGTAATCACTACACTTCCAGGGCTCCCTCCAACATCAATGCGAGTGGCAGGAAATAAAAAAGGAACAGAATAAAATAAAGTAGTGAACAACCACATGACGAGAACCCCCACCCCCACCACACAAACACACACATACACCCCTACACACACACTCAGTACACTAAGAAACAGCAGCTGCTTTCTACTTTTCAGTCAGCAGTGTGTGCTTATCAGAGAGCTGTCCAGATTTTGCACAGTTATATTGTATTCAGCAGTAAGTGAGGGTAGAATCTGGAATATTTTCTGGTTAGCAATTAGTTGGCTGGAGTTAGAGACTATTATTACCCTCTCTTGTGTCTCTCTGCTGGTGGTTTATCAAAATATTAGAAAAACTAAACCGCAAAAAAAGAAAAAAGTAAAGACAAATTCCTGGCGACTGTGTTTTGCTCTGTCCAACAACTGACAAGGTGAGGTGTGGTTATTCTCCTTTGTTGTGGTTAGCAAGTTATCAAAATAAAGAAAGAAGGAAGGAGAAAGAAAAACAGCCCAGCCAGCCAACAGCTGATTTTGCTTTAGGGCAGGCAGTCCATGAGGTCAAAGCCTCTGCCCCCAGTGCTGGAGTCACATAGTTGGTCCCAGCGTCTGACATCTAGAGCTAGTAACTGGGCACCAAGGAGGCACTCTTGGAGAAGCTGAGCTGTTTCAGTCCCTCTTTGTTGGTTTCACTGTATTTCCCTTGCTGTCCCTGTTCGCACATGGCCTGTACTTTGTCAAGCTGTCCCCATTGCCTTGTATATGTAGAGGAAGGGACATAACCAGTCTTTGAATGCCCTATGAATGCCCTAGTCATTGTCCTGTTCAACTGAAAGGTGTAGAGAACCGGGTGGTGTCCATCTCTCTATTGTTGGCTCTGTGAGGTGGGAGGAGTTGTTCTGCTGGTAGTTGGCCTGGGAAGAGGTCTCAGGGCAATTGCTCAGTGCTGCAGGCAGAGTTGTTTGGTTCTGCCAAGCAGAGAATCAGATTATCGTTGATGAAAATTTGTGGATTCTGCCCCAGATTTCTTCTTTGCTATCCTTGGCCTGCCCAGCTACCCTTTCCTCAGAGGATCAGAGCTCCAAATTTCTCCTCTCCCTGTGCTTTCTGGCATCTTTGTTGTAGAGGGAACTAGTAGCACATCTGCTTACATCACCGTCTTTTACCAGAAGTCCATAATGTCAGATTTGAATTGTTGATGGTCTTAGTGGACTTATTCCACTTTCATAAAAAGTTTAGCAGCTTCTTATGAAGTCAAAAGTACACTTAATATATGACCCAGCAGTCAAATGTTCATAGCATATTTATTTATAATAGCAAAGAACTTGAACAAGTCGAATATCTTCAAGAATTAATGGATAAACAAACTGTGGTGCATTCATGTGATGGAATACTACTCAGTGGTACAAAAAACATACTACTGATATGCACACCAAATGAATTTCAAATGCATTATGTTAAGTGAAGTAGGATAGAGTCCAGGAAACTACAGTTTCTGAAAACCTTAAAATAATTAGAGAACAGACCATATTTGTGATTGCCTGAGATTAGGGTGACAAGAGGTATTGATTTATAAAGAGGTAGCACGGGGAAAATGTTTTTTTACTATGATGGAACAATTCCGTATTGTGTTTGGGGTGGTGGTTTTTTCCTAACAATATACTTTCGTTGGTGGTTCAAACCCATCAGGCACTGTGCAGAGCAATATGAGGATGTCTGCTTCTGTAAAGACTTACAGTGTCAGAAACACTGTGCTGCCATTCCACTGTAATGTTTAGGATCTTGGTATGTTGAAATACACGTGATAGTAGTGCTTATTTTGTCTGTTTGTTTACTTCTTTTTAATTCACAAAACTGTACATGCCAAAGAGTGAATTTTACTTTATGTACATTTAAAAGTAAATAATAAGAATGACTGAAAAAAGACAATGTTGACACAGCAGATGGAAGGGTCGGTGGCAGAGGGCAGTGCTTCAGGAGGTAAAGGTCTTTGCCCAAGTGTTATGCCTTGATCCTCTGGCTGTGCATTTATGGAATTTTTTCAGTATGCTGTAAATGGGGTCTTCAGAAATAAGATAGTATTAATTGCAAAATAAGTGTGCCTGCTACTTCTATTAGTATTCTACCAGAATCTTTACTAGTTCAGTGCAAAGAAAGCAATGTCCCAGCAGCTGTGCCACCTTAGTTTCTACATCTTCATCTAGGCAGCCAAGCCCTATATCAGATCGGTCACTTTTATCAAAATCTGCAGCATCTTCCCAAGGGACTAGTGTACTTCTGGACAAAGCAATACCTGAAACAGAAGATCTGTAAGGCCCATAGCAGAAGACCTGTTCCTTTTGAATGTGATTCTCTGTCTTCAATAGCTGATGGCAGCAGTAAGCTGAAAAAAACAAGTCTCTCTTTAGGAAAAAAGAAAGGAAATCAAAGAAAGAATCTCTGTTTTGTATACAGAAAGAAATTGTGACTTATTGGAGTTGGAGATGTGGAAATGTTTACTGTGGTGTGCATCATCACTCAGGTATATACGGTTGCTCTTAAAATTACAAAGTTGATGCTACTGAAAATATTGAAAAGAAAATCTAGTAGTTGTTGGTGAAAAGATCCAAAAGTTTTGAATTCCTGCTGAAATGCTAATTCGTTTGACTATCTGCAAACTAAAAATTGACTTGAGCTTATTTTCATGATTCTAGTCTTTACGAATGCAGAGAATTGTATCTTGCATAGACTTATTATGCATATTATTAAAAGAATGTATTTTTGCTTTTGTCTTGAAAATAACTAAGCATTTATTTCCATTGCAGTTTTCTGTGGCAGAAATGACTTAAGGAAATTTTAGAAGTATTATACTTTAAGATCATCTAAATTTTAATTGAGGATAGAGGGCTTTTCATAACATAAGGAAAGAAATTTTAAAGAGCTGTGAATTTTCCAGTTTTAAGCATATATTAATTGTGGTAGTGACATAATCTGTTGTCAATTTGAGATTTAAGAGTGAAGGGGTGGAGTTTAGCCTGTTAATCAGGTCACAGCTTGATGACCTCATTTGGATGCATTAAAGAGATAAATAGCTCATTGGAGGGGGGACACATGCTCACTCCCTGCGAGACATTGCTGATGACAAGCCTGATGGAGCTACACTGATGCAGCCAGAGCCCTGGAGCTGGAGGAGCCACGTGGAGACTCACACCACCACTGAGATGCTTCTACTGCCAAAAGACTTTCCACCCATTGGCCTGTGATCTTTCTGTATTCAACATCATTGCATGTGTTTTGTGAGTCTGATGAGGATTTTATAGATTGGTAGTGGACATCCGGGCTAATGTCGGACTATGGACTTGATCTGGCTGAGCTGGGATATTTTCTCCATATTCAATTGCTCTTGTATATAAAGTTCTCTCTTATACATGTATGAGTCTCCCTGGATTTGTTTCTCTAGCCTACCTGGACTAACCAATTATGGTACCATGGGAGTGGGGTATTAGAGAAAAAATAATAAAGATGGAGAGTGGATACTTGTTCGACCTCTGTCTCATAGTAGTTTTTCTTCTTTGGCTAGCCAGAGGTTAGATATGGCCATGCAGTTCACTTGGTTGTTTTCTGGAAAGAATATGGAAAGTTAAAGTTTATTTTGTTTGGTTGTGTCATTGATCATTCCTGCCTGAAGTGGCAAAAATGAATATGATTAATGCATATTTTGAGCGCAGAGGACCATGCTGCTTAGAGAAAATGGCTGACAGAAGGTCAAAATGGTTAACAAAAAGCCTGGCTCTGGCTTGATGCTAATCCCATACTTTGTATCAATGTAATAGTTTAGATAAGGATTGAACTTGAATGTTTTAAGAATCCAGTTTAGGATCTGATGCTACTTTGTTTATACTGATTTCTTCTGCTTATTGTTATTGATATAATGGTAATGTTATTGACATAATGATATTAGAAATGATTATTGGGAAGTATGAAAATAGAGAGCTTGTAAACCCAATTGTCTTCTGTCATTAAAATTGTGTTGTTAAATGGGTTAGGACATGCCTTCAAAGAAGTTCTCTGAAAGGATAAGCCCCGCACAGTGCTTTGGAATACTCAGGACATTTGCTTTCCAAGACACTTGCCTAGTGGGCTGTTGACAGATTGAAGAAAAAGGAACTTTTAGCTTTTTGAATCTTGAACTAGTGGTTTTTGTCAAAAGCTGGAAAAAATCTGTAGCCCTGAAGAAACTCTCCACTCTAGGACTGAACTGTTAAAGAGAGCCTGTGGGCAAGCTGAAATGCTTGCTAGGTGACCATCTGGATTCACTTGTTGAGTGGAAGTGAGAGAATTACAGCAATAAAAAGATGGGTTGAGTCTGGCCACTGACACCCATGGACCTGGTTGTCAGGGAGTAGAGGAGAAGATGAGAGCGGGTTAACTGGTCTGAAGTTCATGACCTAGCACAAGGGGGCTGGGCTTGTTGAGAATTTATGACAGTGCACATGGTCTACAGGCGAGGTGACAAATGGGCACCCTGATGAGGCTAAGTGAGGCAGCCCACATTGAGTTGGCCAGACCCTGACCAGATGAAGAGAAGATTTTTGAGCCTGTGACCTGGTGCATATTGCTGCTGACTTTATGAATGGCCTGTCCCAATTTGACTTTGCTTATGGATGCGGAGTTCACAAGGTTCCAACTGGAATGAAGATTCTTCACATCAAAGAATATGATTGTTTCCTCAGAGCACTGGGTTGATTTAACTGGGCAGAATAGAAATTGGCTTCCCAAAATTGGGCAGATAAAGGCATGAAGTGACTTGCTCACAACTTTCAAAAGTGGGTCAATAGGGTATTCATAGGGTTATAGGAATAAGGTGTAGGTGTTACTTAACTACAATTGTTAGGCATAGGATATTTTTGTTTTGTTCAAATATAGAATGTTATGTTTAAATGAGGGTTTCACATATTGAATTATATGCATTTTATTTTTATCCTGTTAGGTACAGATAAGATTTTAGTATTATTTGTTTGAATTATATATGGCTAAAGAGTTGTATGAAAGTGTCACATTGACAAGGGGTGGTCTGTGGTAGTTATATAATCTGTTGTCAATTTGATAAATAGCTCACTGGAGGTAGGACACAGGCATACTCTCTGTGAGACATTACTGACAATGAGCCTGATGGGCCTATGCTGATTCAGCCAGAGCCTGGGACTGGAGGAGCCATGTGGAGACCCACACCAGAGCTGAGATGCTTCTATTGCCACTGGATCCACAAGACTTTCCACCCACTGGCCTGTGATCATCCTGCATTTGGCATCGTTGTGTGTGTTTCGTGAGTCTGAAGAGGCATTTATAAATTGGTATTAGACATATGGGCTAATATTGGACTTATGGACTTGATCCTGACAGCGCTGGAATATTTTCTCAATATTCAATTGCTCTTATATATAAAGTTCTCTCATACGCATGAGTCTCCCTGGATTTTTTTCTCTAGTCTACCCAGACTAACACATTAATCTTCCAGTGTATGTTCTCACAGTGTATATGCATATATAGCTGTTGCCTGCAGTACATTTTCTCTTTTGATATAGCCTCTGAAGACACAACAGGTGTCTGTAATTCATTGTATCTTCAACATTATAGTTGTTTCTTTGTTTTATTAACAACCCTTAAACATACATTAACATAGCGTTTCTTTGTAACCATTCTTTATGTTTGAATAGTTTGTCACAGGAAAATGTGTGCTGATAAGATATACATTTTTGTGCTTTAATTTCTTTTTTATGAGTGAGGATTAAAAACTATATGGTATTGCATAAGTTATCTTTTCTCAATGGTTCATTAAAACACGGAATCCTAAAGCTTAGAGAGATCTTAGAAATCTCATACCTGAATATGATAGATAAGATGAAGGACCTAGTTATATTAAAAATATAAATATTTTACAACTCTGTGTTGCCTTACAATTAAAAATAAATTAGCGTGAATACCCTAACTTATCTATAACAACTCAGAATTTTAAACAGAATCCAACATTTTATAGACTAAAGTATGCAGAGCATCGTCATCTCAATAATTAACTAGTGCAGCTGAGAGTAGAACCAGATCTTCTTATTCTTATGGGCTTTTATGTGCTGAGTGCATTGCACAGTGAAGAGTATTAGAGTAGATATCTTCGGATAAGACTTTTTTGTTGTTTTTTGTATCCCAGTATGTAAACCCAACTATCCTCCCTACCTCAAACCAGTGGACCTCAATTTCTATGAAACCAATGAAATACCATGTTATCTTCAAAATCAGTTGGAACCTAACTTTAAAAACAAAGGTGCTTAACTTTCTTCCTAATTTGTTGTTAATGATTAGAAACATTGGCTGTGAAACCTTTCAATATCTCTCTATTTCACAGCTCAAGATAGCGAGTGGATAGGGATAATAGTAAGTTTTCTTGCCCTTGGTTTTATCTAATTTTTGTGGCAAATAATTAATTTGTAGAATTTTGAGAGAAAGATAATAGATCCATTGAGCAGAATTCTGTTGCTACTGATTTTATAGGAAAAATCGAGAGTCCCAGCATTGTATGGAGGCAGAATTGTAGTCTCCAAAAATCTGTTTAGTATTCAGTTATGTACCATATATTTCACTATTGATATTAGTGAGGAATGACTTGCTATGCTTTGTGAAGTGTATGTCATATGCTAAGAAGTGTAACAATTACACTTACAGCTAATATGAAAACATTCCTATATTATTAGGATATGTGTTAGGACAATCGTGGGACCCTCCCATACCTTACACAGTAGGCATTTTTTTTGGTAGTCACTGGTCTACAGAGAAGTATCAGAGCCCTTATTACACTGATTGTGTATCAGTAAATGGACATTTATCAACATCTTCAGAATCCATTCCAATATACCTTACTTTTAAAACCTCACAAAATTAGATAGAGAAGAATTTCGGGTGTTTGCCCTTCATATACTGGTTTCTCTCCTGATTTTGGTTGAACCATTTAGGAAAAAAAACCAAATAAACCCTTAAATTGTTCTGAAAGCTAGAAGACAAGATGATAAAGATTGCTTTGAAGGCTATTGTCCCAACCCACAGGTGCCAATTCCTTGACATTTTGCTCCAGTTGCAAATAATGGTTCTATACGTCTACATTTGGTGAATGAAAAACCCTTAAGAAAGATAGTGAAGATTTTGTTGCTTGTCTCTCTATGTTTCAAGGCATTCTCTAAAAAGGACACTTTGTGCAAATCTTCTTTGTGCTCTCTCTCACTTATGATCTTATTAACATTATATAGGGAAATACTTGTTTAGCAAGAAAGGAATCCAGATGAAGAAATCTCATTCGATACCTAGATGGCTTCATTGTTCAAAATACTTAGAGAAAGCTATTAATCTTTTATTTTAATTTCAGTGTATTTTTTGGTTTCCTATATGGTATGCTAGAAAGATTTCTGTTTGGTTTGAGTTGTAGTAATTTTTGCTGGTTTTTTTTCAATTATTTTGAAGCACTACGTTTCCTGGGAAAGTTTTTTCCCCCCTGTACTTTTGATAATAATAATTTCAGGTTGATAGCTTTTAACAATAACCTGAGATTGCTTTAATTCAGTTACAAGGAGCCTTCATTATAAAACATACTACTAGCACTATTGTTTTTAAAAAAAGGCTTAGGCTTGTCATGTATTTGTGATATTCCCAGAGTTATTTTTCATTAGTATATCTTGCCTCTTGACAGTTTGAACAAAACGTTTTGTTTTAAATTCTTATCTAATTATGGTAATTTTAATTTAACTTAAATGTTATTTATGGCTTATTTTTAGTATCAAATAAAAATACATTTAGCATATGCTTTTGAATTTTATTTATATCCTATATTTATTTAAATAATTATTTTACTTTTACTTAGTATTACTTAAAGTAAAGATGTTTACACAGTTACAAAATCTTCCTGCTCATTTTTAAGCTTCAAAGGAAAGGTTTAATTTAATATATATATATTAAAAAAAACCTTTATGTTGGATAGAGGAAATATTTTAAGAAAATACTCTTTTGTTCCAGAATCTGGCTGTAAGACCTTTAACATATGCCTTGCTTGACAAATAACAGCAAGCGTCCTTGTTGATAATTGACTGCAGATGGCTACTTCTATCACTGGCTTTACTAGCCATAAATATTTATTTCAGTGAAAGCCCTTTTCCTCCCAAACATTGACACTAAACAGATTGACACTAAACAGAGTTTGGTCTTTTCTCTTTGCTTTCTTCTTTTTGTCAAAACTTGTTCCATTTTCTGAGCAAAGTCAGTAACTTTGCAAAAGGTATATATATATATATATTTTTTTTTTTGAGAACCTCTCTCCCTTCAGCACACTAAATATTCTCCAGTACTAGAGAGTTATTTACTTAAAGAAATCTTGCAGCTTGGCTTGGAAGCAACTGAAATTGTATTGAAAATTAAAAGCATGCAAATTCTACACATACCCAATATTTATTCCAATTTTCAGAGTATCTTCTTTTATTTTTAGATGAATCTACGTTCTGTATTTACTGTAGAACAACAAAGGATTTTACAGCGTTATTATGAAAATGGGATGACAAATCAAAGTAAAAATTGCTTTCAGCTCATATTACAGTGTGCACAGGAGACTAAGCTGGACTTCAGTGTAGTCAGGGTAAGTATTGAGGTGTTCCACTCTCAAATTTATAGAATTTCATTACAAGTGAAGTGATATTTCTTAACATGAGAAATAAATATTCAGGGTATGAAGTCCTTAACTTTTATAAACAACTTCATTTCCCTGGCATAATAATATTAATTTTTGAGAGGTAGAGGGAGCTCATCTTTTAGTATGTATTTACTTGCTTCTACAAATTTCTTGGTAACTCTAAAACGTTGCAGTTGTAAACATTTCTTTAAAAATCCCAGTTCTGATTGGACTGATGGATTATAACAGGGCCTGCTTGATGTTTAACAGAGAGTTACTCATCTACTCTGGGACAGGACAATAGTTAGATTTGGAACTATTTGTATGGCCTCTGTCTCTATCACTCTTTCTCTCTTTTCTTTTGGTGTCTATCTATATAAGGTAGGGAGGATAAGCAATCCCAAGGAGACAGCAATGGGACCAACTCTTCTGTTCCAGGGACTGAGGGGTGGGGTGGGGCATGGGAGAGAAAGAGGTAATGACAGGGACAAGTGAATAGCAAGGGATATAAAATTGATGGTGAGGAGGGTGTAGCAATTGTGTTTGATCAATTGAAATGTATCTGAGAAAAATTACTGAGTAGCAAATGATGTTTAAACATGATATTGGGGTAGGAGGAAAGAACAAGAAAGTAAAAATTATATGTATAGGTATAAATGTAGATGTGCATATGTAAACATATATGTGTACATGTAATTATATAAAGTTAAGTGTATTTATACATATAGATTTATCTATACATATAAATACAACAAGGAAGCAGATGCACTTTGGGCCTCTCCTTAAATCTTGCCTCAGTACAAGAACGGTTTGTTCTAATACTGTGGCAATGTATTGCACTCACCTTCCTGACACAATTGCTGAAGACAAAATGGGTGCATAATCAAATGTGGTGAAGAAAGCTGATGGTGCCCACCTATTAAAAGATATGGCATCTGGGGTCTTAAAGGCTTGAAGTTAAACAAGTGGCCATCTATCTGGGCAGCAACAAAGCCCACATGGAAGAAGCACACCAACCTGTGTGACCATGAGGTGTCAATGGGAAGAGTTATCAGAAGTACAAAAATAAGCAATCAAATTTATGTGATGGAGCATGGACAAAGTGGAGACCCAAAACCCACCTGTAAAATAATTTGACAGTTCCTCACAGAAGAGCCACACAGAAGGGATGATATATCCAGGGTGCAGTATAACACTGATGAAACATGACTATCCTCTAGTTCTTTAATATTTCCTCCCATTACTATTATGGTCGTAGTTCTACCTAATTAATATTGTTAGAATTGTGTGTGTTCATTTGTATAAATAAGATTGTTCGATGCATAAAATCCAAGAAAGATAAACCCTTCAGAAATAGTAATGGGAGTAATGATTCCCTGAGGGTACAGGAAGAGAGGGGAGTGGACAGGGGAAGGGGGAACTGATAGCAATGATGAGTGTATAACCCCACTCGAGGGGAACAAATAACAGAATTGTAGGTGAATGGATACATTGGATGGTGTAAGATATGGCAATATATATTATATATAATATAATAATAAGGGTTCCTGAGGGGTAGGGGAGGGGAGGAAGGAGAAAAAGGGGAGTTGATATCAAAGAGTTCAAGAAGAAAGAAAATGTTTTGAAACTGATGGTGGCAGCAATTATATAATTATGCTTGATCTAATTGAATTATGGATTGTTATAATATCTGTAAGAGCTCCCAATAAAATGATGAAAGAAAGAAGTCCCAGTTCTTTGAACTAAAATATGTGCCTAGCATATTTTCTTGTTCTATTCTAATTTTTCATCAGACATTATGACTCAATATTTTTTATATTTTTAGGAAGGCATAGCCTTTTATAAATACCTCATCCTTTTTTCTAAGCAAAATGCATGCATTTAAATGGATTAGAAAGTAAGGAACAAGAAACTCAAAGGAGGGAGACTCCTTTATCACAACCATAGCCATTCAACTATGAAAACTCACTGCTGTTATCCGTTTGTGAAAGACAATGGTAGGTGATATAAAGAAGGGAAAAGGGTGCCAATAAAACTGTTGGGGGGAAAAAGAAGGGAAAAGCTAAATATATCTGAACTCATCATGGATATTATTGGGCACATATAGCCTTTCATATTTGAACATGCTACAAATTCTCTTGGCAAGAAATCTTAGGATTTTGAAGATTAGTAGATTTCCCATCATTGACAATTATTAGGCAAGTTTGGGAAAGAGAAAGGACATCAATTTTTTCTACAGGGTTACCTTCCAATGCTTTTAAGGTAAAAATCTTTTAGTAAGCAGAATTCTTTGAAGAATGCATTTCTTAATGATTAAACAATATATTTGCCTTCAAAGAAGGGATTATTTCACCAAGCATGTCTAGGACAAAAGCATACATAAGGTCTGTTTCATATTTGCTGAGCTCAGAAATAATACTCAGAAATATCTCCTATGAATGGTTATAGATGGCTTATTTGAAATACCTTAAGTAAACTTCAGAGAAGATTTTTAATTATCTTAGAAGAAGTAATGTCAAAATGTACATTTCAAGGTGAAGAGATTGCATTTCATATGTACAAATTTATTTTCCTTTTACAGTAATTTTCTTCTATTTTACCATGACTTAATACTGTAAAGGCCTTCACAGGCAGTTCTATTTTAGACTGTTAACTTTCATATTTCTAATTTATTGCTATATTTTAACTCCACCATTTTTGCTTGACTATGTGAGTTTTGAAACAGATTTATACATTTATGTGAACTCTAAAACAAACCAAAATGAAGATAAAATTCATGTAATATAACATTATAAGTAAAATGTTATATAAATAAGCAATTGTGTAAAGTAGATCCATTCATTGGATCCCTGAAGAGCCTAATTGTATAAAACTCCAGTCCTAACCTAAACAGGGAGTCCTATAAGGTAAGCAGTGAACTGCTAACTTCAAGGTCTGCGATTCAAAGCTGCTGGGAGAAAGATGAGGATAACTGTTCCTTTAAAATTTTACTGCCTCAGAAACCCTATCTATATCTATCTAGCTCCCTGTCTGTCTGTCACTCTATGTATCTATCTAGGTGCATATATATCTATATTCGGTCTCTGTGGGTTGGAATTGACTCAACAACAGTGGGTTGGACTTCTTATAATATTTAAATAATAGCACAATTCCGTGGCTTTTTCAGTCAGAAGAGGGGTTGTTTATAAACTCATCACTCCACGATTCCCCCTCTCATACTTTCATAGATAGATATACATTCTACTCAAAAGAGAGTTTTCTTTTGTATTTAAAATATAGTTTCCATCATGTTTTCACCTTAAAAGAATAAAAATCTCATGTACTAAAAAACTTGATCCCAATGAGACCTTACAAGGGTAAAAACATATGAACATGAACACATAAAGGGAGCAAAGGAGCAAGAGAACAAAGACGGTAGGAGAAAAAGAAAAAGAGGCTCAGAAAGAGCAAATATCCTTTTTAAAAACAGTTTTATTGGCACTTCATCCACATATCATAAAATTTAATTGTTCAATCATATCAAGAAGAGTTGTACAATCATTCCCACAATCAATTTTAGACCATTTTCTTCTTCTTTATATTCATTGTTATTCTTATAATTTTGTTTAAGTTGTCTTAAAGATATACACAACAAAACATTCTCAAACTCAACAACTTCTACATGTATAATTCAGTGCCATAGATTATGCTCCTCGTGTTGTACAACTATTATTGATATCCTTTTCCAAATTATTTCATCACCATTAACATAAACTACATGCTCCCTAAGCAATAACTTCTTCCTTCATCCATGCTAACCAAAGATAAAGTTTGGTTTACTTTTAAAAAACAATTGGTTACTTAATATAATATTCACATATCTTATGCTTCCATAGTTAAATCTCTCTTAAAAAGGGTTGTATATACATCATCATAATCAGTTTTAATGCTCCTTCCCCACTCCTGCATTCATTGTTAGCTCACCAATTCCCATCACCCTCTCCACTTTACCCTCACCGTGTCATTCCCCATGAACCATTGCATCAATTATTGTCTCTATGCATTCACTCCTTCAGTGCTTCCTAAACTGGGAAACCTAACAGAAACAATAAAAAACAAAACAGAAAGAAGAAAATAATACTAATAATATAAAGATTAAAGGAAATAAGAGCAAGAAAGAAAAGACCATGAACAATATTTTAAAAGCCAGATAAGAATTTTTTGTTGTGGAACAAGTGAGAAATATTTGAGCCTAGAAAAAATTCAGGTTGGGTTAAAGGGAGGTCAGCTGACCAAGTACCATATTGTACCATGCTTCAAACCACCATAATCAAGTTTACAATAATTTCTGTCTGACAGTAAAGCTGTTCTAGTCCCTAGCCTATGGCTATAGAGGACCAATCAGAGCCTTAATCTGACTAGATAGTCTGCAGATGGATTTTGGGCTACCACTGGTCTCCATAGCCTTTTACAAATTGGGTGTTCATAATTTAAGCCCTGATACATTTTCCTTTATCATATTTATATTTTGTTAACATCATCTTTGGATCACACAGGCTGGTGTGCCTCTTCCATGTGGACTTACTTGAGGCCTTGCTTAGATGGCTGTCTGTTTGAATACAAGCCTTTAAGACACTATTCACATTGATAGTCGGGTACAATTTGCTTTCTTCCCACACTTTGCTGTAGCACACTTATCTTCAGTAATCTCTTCTTGAAGGCTAGTATTGAACATGGCCATGTTATAAGTACTAACTCTTCTTGGATCGGGGCTAGAAATACATACGAGCCCAGAATCCATCTGCTTGTCCACGAGTTATAAATTAATCTGATTTACTTTGGTGGTCATATTATGACAAAAACGAAAATCAAAAAGAACAACAAAAACAAAAATAAACACCCCCAGCTACCCCCCTCCCCCCAAAAAACAAGAACCAAAAGAGAAAAGCATTGTCCATTATCCCACTGGGGTATAAATCGATTGCATTGATAACATCAGTAAATTATCAAATGGCATAGAATTTAAGGTACTGTTGATCTGAGGAATTTATGCGAGTGTAGTCTGTGAACTGCAATCCATGAGATTTTGCTTTGAACAGATTGATTTCTTAAGCGATTGAGCTCTGTTTACATTGAGCATGGGAGTTGGTGCTAGGAGAACATTCCCTGTATCGTTTCTTACAAGGGCAGATCCTTGCTTCTCAGATTAAAACCTGTCATATTAATGCCAGTTTTAATGCAAGCATTGAGATATTAAATATATGGTGGTTGTGAGTCCCCTTTCACTGAACACACACTGAGCCAGGGGTCCCACCCAAGGTCGAATGACTGCTGTTTCTACAGTCTTGGGGTGGCCATTATTTGGTTCCTCTGTGATCAGAGTATTTCAGTCCTAAGCCCAAGGGTACACACAGTTCGTTTTGAGGTTCATTCAATTGGGCTTCCACATCCTCCTAGTTAGTGGTCCTTGGGGGATGTCATTATAGCTTAGTCCATGGCGTGGTTCACCAAGAGTTGGGTAGAAACTTATTTGAAGGGTCTACCCAGGATCATTAAGCTGAGTTTATTCTTCATTTAGGTTCCCTACAATTATTGTTTAGCATCCCTTCCCGATATGACATTACTGCTCCCCATTTACCCAACATACCCACCAACCAAAAATTGCAGTGCCTCCTATGAAATGTAGATGCTTCCTTCTCCTGATCCTAACTGGATTTTCCAGTAAAGTTCTGCTCCAATTCCTGTGGAAGGCCTGTTTATTTGTTGCAGCTTTGTCTCCATGTTGTCTAGCATGAAGTGGATGGCCTTTTCTCTTTTCCATCATCTTGAAGGAGTGACCTCAGTCAATGTGAGGTCTCCTCTTTCAGTGTGATTCTTATGAAGTGCACATAGTGGAATAATAATGGTTTATGGCCAGTAGGTAGATATTTGTTTGAGAATGGGTTTCTAAAATTTGTTTAATTGGTGGTTTTCCTTATAGTAGTGCACTCAGACAATATTTGTCCTTTTGTGATTGACTGACTTCACTCAGCATAACGGTTTCCAAGTCCTTTCATGTCATGTGGTGTTGTATGCTTTCATCACTGTTCCTTAGGATGCATAATAATCCATTGTGTGCATGTACCATAGTTTCTTTATCCATTATTCTACTATTGGGCATTTGGGTTGCTTCTAGTTTCTTGCTATTGTGCACGGTGGTGATATAAATATGGGGTAGCATATATCCACTTGTGTTGTGCCTCTTATTTCTCTGGGGTATATTCCTAATAGTGGTTTTGCTGGATTGTATGGAATTTCAATTCTCAGTTGCTTTAAGTATCACCATATAATCTTCCATAGTGGTTGTATGTATTTAGAAGTCCACCAATAGTGTAGACAAGTTGCAGTCTTTCCAAATCCTCTCCAGCGTTTTGTTTTCTGTTTTTTTAATTGGACTAGCCTTGTGGGTGTGAAGTGGTATCTTAACTGTTTTAATTTGCATCCCTAATGACTAGTGATTGTGAGCAGTTTTCCATGTGTTTTTTAGCCTTTTGTGCTTCATTTTTAGTGAACTGTCTGGTCATATTTTTTTTCTCACTTCTTAATTTTATCTTCTGTTATTAAGCTGTTGTAGAGTTTTGGACATTTTGGTTATTAGATTCTTGTCAAATGTGTCATTGATAAAAATTTTTTCCCCAATCTGTGGGCTCTCATTTTACTCTC
>NW_022111319.1:570999-573216 GCF_000313985.2 Echinops telfairi
CTTCATTCTTCTGCATATGGAAATCAGGTTTGTCCAACACCATTTGTAGAAGAGGCTGTCTTTGTCCCTTTGGATATTTTAGGATCTTTGTCGAGGTCTTGTAAACTGATGGGTTTTCTCTTCTGATCCATTGGTCTACATAACTCTTGTTGTACCCGTAACATGGTGTTTTGGCTACTATGTGTATGTAGTCGTCTTTGTTTATCCTGGGTATTTTGCCTACCCATATGAAATTGGTAATTCATTTTCCCATTCCTTTAAAAGTATATTTGGGATTTGGATTTGGATTGTGTTGTATCTGTAAATTTGTTTAGGTAGTACTGACATTTTCACAATATTAAGTCTGCCTATCCATGACCACAGTATATTCTCCCATTTATTTAGGTACATTTTTGGTTTCTTGTAGTAATGTTCTCTAGTTTTCTCTGTATAGTTTTTTTTTTGTTTGTTTCTTTTGTTAGGTTTCTTCCTAAGTATTTATTGTAAATGATATTGTTTTCTTAATGTCTTTTTCATAGCTCTTTTTATTGGTAATCAGGAATCTGATGGATTTCTGATTGTTAAATTGTATCCGAGACAGCAAATTTCTAAGAGAGAGATGAAAAGGAATTTTTTCATATGCTTGAAATGGACTTATATGGCTCTAAAGACTCTAAATCCACTTCAGTTTTACTTTTCTTCCCTTTTTAGCCAGTCAAACAAATATTTAGATCTGAAGGGTTAGGTATCTGGAGGGTTTTAAAGTATCTAATTTTTTTTCCTGTTAAACGTCCATTTTGTTTGTCCCCCTCCCATTCTTCCCCTCACCCTATTCCCACCTCCATCCCTGGTTTCCTTGTAGCTATCAGTCTTTTCTATTGGTGTACAAACTACATTTCTTCTCTGTTTTTCCTTTTATTAATGGTGGTATCAAATATTTAGCTTAGTAAGATGGTCTGAGTTTGATAAGCATAATGTTGTCTGTCTTTGTCTGTGTCTTGTGGTGTTTAAGAGAATTATCTTTGTTTTTTTATTGAAGTATAAAATTCCATAGTATAAATGTGCCAGAGCTTATTTATCCTGCCCTTGATAGGTGTTTTTTTCCCCATGATTTTGTTATTGTGGAAATTGCAGCAGTAATCATAGTTGTACATATCTGTTGGTGTTGTACTCTTAATTTCTTTAAGGTGTATACCCAGTAGAAAGAGTGCTGGATCATAAAGTTTGGATTTGCATTTCTTTAAGAAAGCGCTATACTGATATCCATAATGTTTGTAGAATTTTACAGTCCTTCTAGCAATATAAAAGTGTTCTTATCTCTCCACATCCCCTCCAGCATTTTTTTAATTTTCTGTTTTATTTAATTCTTCCAGGAGTGTTGGGGTAAGGTGATATCTCACTGTTGTTTTAATTTGTATTTATCTTATTGCTCATGAACACAAATATTTCTTCATATGCCTGTTGGCCTGCCTGGCTGTCATCTTTGGTAAATTGTCTGTTCGTGTCTTGTGCCCATTTAAAAATTTTTCTCTAGATCTCGGAGATTAACTCTTTATCTGCTGTATCATTGGTAAGTATATTTTGCAGTCTGTGGATTCTTTGTTGACTCTTTTAATGAAATCTCTTGTTGTGCACAACTTCCGTATGTTCAGTAGGCCCTAGTTCTTTATGTTGTCTTCTATGGTGTGGATATTTTTCATCATTTTTGTTAGAATGTTTATGCCTTGTATTTGGGTCATTAAGTTTGTCCCTATTATTTCACTGATGGTTTTAATAATTGTGTGATTTGTATTTAGTTCTTTGAGCCATATAGAGTTCATTTTTGTACATGCTGTGTTTTATTCTTTCGAAGGTAAAGATCCAATTTTTCCTGCACCATTTATTGAAAAGGCTGTCTCTTTCCCATGTAAAGTGTTTTAGTTATTTGTTAAAATTTAGATCCCTAGATTCTGGGTTATATTTCTGGGTTTCTGTTTTAATCCATTTGTCTTCAATTGTTGTACCAGTACCAGTCTGTTTAGATTGTTGTGGCTATGTAGTAGGTTTTAAGTCTGGAAGAGAAAAGCTTCCTTCTTTGGTTTTCTATTTTAATAGTGTTTTATTTTTCCTAGGTTTCTTTTTCCCATTTAAGTTGGTAATTAGTTTTTCCATTTCCTCAAAACACTGTGGTGGGATGTGGATTACAATTGCTGTAAATTTGTAGAGTAATTTTGGGAATATTGATATTTTCATGATAGT
>NW_022111319.1:574261-588879 GCF_000313985.2 Echinops telfairi
GGAAGGTGGTCACACAATGATGGTTTTTGTTCTTTGGTGTCTGCTACCTGATCCCTTCAACACCTCGTGTTTGCATAGGCTCGTGTGCTTCTTCTCTGTGGGCTGTGTTGTTTCTGAGCTAGATGGCCGCTTGTTTGCCTACAAGCCTTTAAGACCCCAGACGCTGTATCTTTTGATAGCCGGGCACCAACAGCTTTCTTCACCACATTTGCTAATGCACACTTCTGTCTTCAGCGATCATGTCGGGAAGGTAGATATTATGAAATGACCGTTTAGGTGAGCAAGGTGCTCTTGTATTAAGGGAATGCGCATGAGGAGGCCCAATGCCCACCTGCCACCCTACCACCAAACCTATAATTATTTGCACCTAGGTCCGTTCCCCCTATAATCTTAGATATATTTACATATGTACATGTCCGTATTTAGGCTTATAATCTACTACACTGCCAAATTTTTCATCAAGTTCAAGCAATTGTCGAATTGAATCTTAGGGGTTCTCTCTAAATAGGTTATGTGGTCTGGAAATAAAGAAATTTTTTTCTTCTGTGCCAATATGGATATCCTTAATTTCTTTTTGATTTCTTTTGGCTCTAGATAAAACTTCCAGAATTATATTAAATAAAAGTCATGATAAAAGGGAATCTTGCCTAGTTGCCATTTGAAATGGAAGTGATTTCAATTTCTCTCCATTCAGTGAGATTCAGGCCATTGGTTGCCCAAAATGGCTTGTATTATGTTGAGAAATTTTCCTTCTATGCCTATTTTGGTGAGTCTTTAATTTTTAATCAGGAATGGATGTTGAATTTTATTAAGTGCCTTTTCTGCATTGATTGATATAATCATACGGCTCTTTTCCTTTATTTTGTTTATGTCATGAGTTATATTGATTATTTTTCTAATATTAAACAATGCTTGCATATTTGATACGATTTTCATTTGATCGTGATTTCTTTTTATCCTTATTTGAATTCTTTTGGCTAGGATTTTATTGAAGAACTTGCATCTATATTCATTAGAGATACTGGTCTGTAATTTTCAATTCTGGTGATGTCTTTGCCTGGTTTTGGTATCAGAGTTATAGTTGTTTCATTAAATGAATACGGTAATATATTGTTCATTTGTATATTGTAGAATAATTTTTATACAGTTATTATTAAGTCTTCTCTAAATGTTTGAAAGAATTCCCTAGTGAAACCATTTGGACCTGGACTTTTTGAGGTTTTAATATTTTTTTTAACGACTAGATCTATTTCTTCTCGTGTTATACGCTGGTTGAGTTTTCTACACCATTCTGTAGTACTTTAGGTAAATATTGCATTTCTAGAAATTTAAGCATTTCTTCTAGATTTTCAAATTTGAAGGAATACAATTTATATATTTTTATCACATTTGGTTCTTTTATAAAATCATTTAATTTCTTATTCATAGAATTTGCTTTTCTCATTCATTTACTTTGCTAGATTTACCAGTGGTTTATCAATTTTGTTAATATTTCCAAAGAACCAATATTTTTTGTCTTACTAATTTTTTTCTATAGTTTAAAAAATTTTCAGGTTCATTTATTTCTGCCCTAATCTTTATTATTTCTTTTCTTCTAGTATTTGATGGTTTGTTTTGCTGCATTTTTCCAATTGTAGTTGATGTGTTAAGGTGTTTGTTTTAATTCTTTCCTTATTGATGTGTGCAGATATTACTATAAACTACAAGGAATCTTTTGATTGTGTTCTTTATTTTTTCAATTATTCAATAGTTGTTGAATAAAGTATTATTGAATTTCCATGTATTTTTTTAGTTAATAATTCTCTGGTTGAGCTATAAGTTTACAGCATTATGATCTGAAAAGATGTTTGTATTATCTCAATGTTTTTGATTTATTGATCCTTGCTTTATGACCTAAAATTTGGTCTATTCTAAAATCGGTTCAGTAGATGCTAAAGAGGAAAGTGAAATGAATATTTGTTGGGTAAAGTGATCTGTAAATATTTATGAGATCCAGTTGTTTGCTTATTATTTGTTATTTTGTATGTTTTTATTTTCCCTTTATTTATTTATTTGTTTGTTTGTTTGTTTTATTGCTTGGGATTTAATAGATATATCATATCATTCCATATTTCAATCACGTTAGGACAATTGTACAATTGCTATCACAATCAGTTTCCAAACATTCTTTTTCTATATGGACTCCTTAACATCATCTCCCTTTTAGCCGCCCCCCCCCCCACTGTATCTCCCTCCTCCAGCACCCTTTATTCAACTTGCTGTTCCTATAGATTCATCAATCCAGGGTTTTATATGCTGAGAACAGAAAAGTATATAACACAGCTTCAAGAGGATGACCTCCAATGACATAACACCTCTCTAAGATACACTCTAATACGAAAAAGCAAAAGCCAAACAAAGTAATACAACCAAAAAATACAGAAAAATTTGGAAATCAGATCAGGTCCAGCCTGCATCATAGGGGGGAATCTATTATCAGTCTACTGGTCTGAGTGTCTATCATTTCATCAGTACCAGACTGTTTGCACAACTGTGACTGTATAGTAGGGTTTGAGGTCAGGTAGTGCAAGACCACTTACTGTGTTCTTCTTGTTGAGGAGTTCTTTGCCTATCCTGCCTGAGCTTCTTCCCTTTCCATATAAAGTTGGTAAAAAGTTTTTCCATTTCTTTAAAGAAATGGAATTTCGATCGGGATTGAATTGAATTTGTGTATTGTTTTAGGTAGTATTGACATTTTTACAATATTGAGTCTTCTGATCCATGAACACAGAATACTCTTCCATTTGTGTTGAGGCCTTTTGCTTTCTTGTAGTGGTGTTCTGCAGTTTTCTTCTCCACACAGTTCGCTTTGTTTTTTGGATTAGGTTTATTTCTAGTTATTTCAGGTTTTGCATGGCTATTATGAATGGTACTGATTTCCATGATATCTGTTCAGTATTCTCATCACTGGTATATAGGAATCCAATGGATTTCTGCTTGTTAATTTTGTATGCTGATATATTCTGTCAAACTTCTTTATCGTTCTATTGTGGGTCACTTAGGATTCTCAATTTATAAAATCATATTGTCTGCAAACAGCAAGAGTTTAACTTCCTTGTATCTTTTACATTTTTCATTTCGGTTGATCAATCTTTAGTTGAAAGTGAGGTTTTGAAGAATGCTACTATTGCCATAATATGATCTATTTCTCTCTTCATTTCAATAAGAATTTGAGTAATGTATTTTCATCAAAACGCATCAATGGTTTTTCATTTTGTACGTAAATATATTAATTATGGTTATAGTTTCTTGTTCTATATAGTGACCTTCTTTGCCTCTCATTATGTCATTAACTTTGATGTCTATTTTGTCTGAAGTAAATATTGCAACTCCAACTTCATTTTGACTGCCATTAGCTCCATATTTTTTGTTCCGATCCTTTCATTTTTAATCTATGGTTATCTTTAAATCCAAGGTGCATTTCTTGTAAACAGCATAGTAAGAGTCATGTATTTTTTAAAATCAATTCTATTAGTCTTTGTCTTTTAACTGGTCAATTTAGTACATTTACATTCAGTGATGTTATTGACAAATATGGATTTGTTGATGTCATTTTGTTATATTTTTTATGATGCTACTTGTTTTAGTTTTCATGATGATTTTTCACGTTGTCTTCCTGTTGTTATTTGCTTGTCCTCTTCACACTCTCTTTGCTTTTTCTGCATGTTTATCCTATTCTTTGTCTTGTTTATAAGGTTTTCATCTTCTTTGTTTTCTTGAAGTTTTAATTTTTTCTTTGTAGATTGTTTTTTGTGTGTGGGGTTTTCTTTTCAATTTCAAAGTAGTTTGTTGTATTTTGTGAATGGTTCAATATCTTCTCTGATCAAGGATTTATTGTCTGCTCTGCACCCTCTGATATTATTTACTTATTATTATCTTTATAGCATAATGTTGTCTACAGTTCTTTGTTTTAATATATTTGGTTATTTCATTCTGAGTAATCATTCAGTGGAATATTTGCTCCATGATCATTTATTTTTTTAATATTTTTTGGTTGCTCCCTTGGTGTTGTTATAGATTTTTCTGTCCATAGAATTCCTTTTTATATTTTTGTGAGGATGATCATGTTTTTATAAAATTACTTTCATTCTTCTTTTTCTGTAAATGTTTATATTACTCCCTCATATTATTAAAACTTTTATTCAAAAATCATTTTATTTGGGGCTCTTACAGCTCTTATAAGAATTCATACATGAGTTGTATCAAGCATATTTGTACATATGTTGCCATCATTATTTTCTAGACATTGACTTTCTATTGAGCCCTTGGTATCAGCTCCTCTTTTTTCCCTTCCTCCCTAGCCCCACCCTTGTGATCCCTTGATAAATTATAAATTATTATTTTCATATCTTACAACAACCACTGTCTCCCTTTTCCCATGGTTTCTGTTGTTCTACTCCTGGAAGCGAAGTGAGATGTAGTCATGTGTCGATCATTGTGATCGGTTCCCCCTTCCTCCCCTCCACTCCCCACTTTCCCCCTAAACTTCTGGTATTGCTATTCACATTCCTGTTCTTAGATTCCGTGTGTCATAGGCTCTTATCTCTTAGCTCTACCTATTATGCACATGTTCCAGTCTAGCCTGCAGTGAAAGGCAGTACTGGGGTCATGATAGTGGGTGTTGAGGAAGCCTTAAGGAACCAGAGGAGGATTGTGTGCTTCATAGGTGTTTTACTGCACCCTGATTGACTCATCCCTTCTCTGTGACCCCTCTCTGAGAGGATGTCCCATTGTTGACATATGGGCTTCCGGTCTCTGTCCCGACCCCCTTCATTCTCAACAATATGTTTTTTTTGTTTATTTTGGGTCTTCTGATGCCTGTTACCTGATCCCGTTGACACCTCATGCTCGCACAGGCTGGTGTGCTTCTTCCATGTGGGCTTGTTGCTTTTCTGCTGGCTGGCTGTTTGTTTAACTTCAAGCCTTTAAGACCCCAGACTCTATATCTTTTGATAGCCAGGCACCATCTGTTTTCTTCACCACACTTACTTGTGCACCCATTTTGTCTTCAGTGATTGTGCTGAGAGAGTGAGCATCACAGAATATCAGGTTGTTAGAACAAAATGTTCTTGCATTGAGGGAGGGCATGAGCAAAGACCCACTATTTCAGTGTGTTGAGGAATAATTTTTCCGGATTGGTTGGCAATTTTTTTCTTTTAATATTTTGAATATATCATTCCAGTGTCGTCTTGCATGAATGGTTTTGATGGAAAAATCTGAACTTATTCTGATTGCTTGACCTTTTATGTAATTCTTTTTTTTTTTTTTTTGCCGCACAGTTTTCAGGATTATTTCCTTACTATTAATATTGAGAAATAATTTTATGGTCACCAGAGATTGGTTAGTCTTTCTTTCTGTTTTTTCTTAAGTAGTATTACATTGTTTTTAACTTCAAATTCTCCTTATATTAACTTTGTTAGACCCCAAAATCCATCACACTGATGATGGATATTTTTAATGAGAATAATTTATATCTAACAGTAGCTGGTAACTTTTATTCTTGCAACTAAAAACTTACTAAAATTTAATTCAGTTATTGGGAGACTTTGGCAATTAATTTTCTTTTATTTTTCAATATTTTAAGCAGAAATATTACTCATAACTTTTATTCCCTAGAGGATATTGAAAATAATTGCAATTTATGTTTTTGCCTCAGTTTTCATTATGGCATTAATTATGATATTAAGCTGTAATAAAGCAATACTTCTAACTTGGTATGGCATGTTGTTTTTTTTCTCCCTTTACTAAGGAATCTAAGACTAATTTTTACACAATTTCTCACTTCTGTTTTGTTAGGAGTTTCCTTTCCTCTACTTTGTCCTAAATAAAGCTGTCACTTTTTCTTCTTGTTTCTATCAGGGTGCCTGCCCCTGACAATCTCACCTATTCCCTTCTATTTGTTTTTTACTTCTAATGTGTTATAGATTTGTATTTTTTATTTATTAATTTACATATAATGTGTGAAATTATATATGAAATCGGTTAATAGTATATGTAACCAAAGCAGTTGGGTTGTAAAATAAAGGTCATTATCACTATTTTGGCTGTGTTCTGAATAAGCAAAGTCATTAGATAGGTGAGTTTTATATTAATATGCATATCGTTATGCTACATCTTACTTTTGTTTGGGTACATAACACATACACACCTAGTGTTTATAATACACTAATTCCACTCTTACTCTTCCTAAGTTAAGGTAGGTGTTGTGTGATTAAAACATGGTGGGTTCTTTGTTGTAACACTATGGCTCAACACAGTACTCTACATATGTAATTGAATTCAAATTCTACCAACTAAGTATGTTTTTCCACTACAACATTTTAAATATGTTTATGTATTTTGGAACATTGTTAGCAAATTCATCATTCTGGCCAAATGTACTTTTCTTTCTTGAAAAGTCAAGACCTGGAAACTTATTTGAATATTTGCAAAATTCTCCTTTTTGGACAATAGATTGGAATTTAATTTATCTAAGACATTTATATTTAACATTCCTCAAGTGTGTATCTTAAAATCTTTTTGTTTTTCTCCCTCATCTCTTTTCCATTTGACATTTATATTAGTATGTCCCTTGGCATTTACTTCTCACTTCTGCTCTTTAGTGAAAGTAAATCACAGTGAGTTTTAAATTCACACAACCTCATTTGAAGCCACATGAAATATCTCAGCTTTTGAATTTTTGTTGCAAAATATGAATTTTAACATTAAATTGCTAGCAGATATGAGTATTTCAGGAGTTTTGCATCACTACTTATGGTGAAGTGGAAGGAAACTGCTTTGATGTGAATTGCTTTTGAATAATTTTCTTGCTACTTACTTATAATTTCCACAACCTACTTTCTGAGCATCAATTTATCTTTTATTCTTTTTTTTTTTTATAACAGTTTTATTAGAACTTCATCCATGTGTCATACAATTCAATGATTCAATCATATCAAGAAGAGTTGTACAATTATCACCACAGTAAATTATTGGACATTTTCTTTTACCTTGTTCTCATAGTTATTTATGTAATTATTTTTTATAATTTTGGCAAAAATATGCACAATAAAATATTCTCTAATTCCACAACTTCTACATGTATAATTCAGTTCCTAAACATCAGTTTCTTCATATTTAACTAGGAATATAGCATTGACCAAAAGATCTAGTATATATGAAGAGCACATAATCGATATTCAATACATGTTATCTTTTATTAGTAGTATTACAGCATCATTAATTTTGTATATAATACAAATAAGCATTTAAAGTTGGATAATTTATATGTTATTAAAAAACACATCATGCAAAAGTCAACCCCCCCAAAATACAATGTGTACAATGTTTATGCAAGGTTAGTTCAATGAATTCTTAAAAGAGTTTAAAACTAATAGATGATTTTTAATAGTTTATGATTAATCACATTATGTAATCTAATATGTTCTCCTGCCTGATTCAAGAAGAAACATGATTCACCATAATAATTCAAAGATAGTAGTAGTATATTACTTATGTAAAAATATACTTTGTAACTAAATTCTGAGTGTCAACCACTGGTATTGTTTTTATTGATAATGTTATTTATGTTTATAAAAGCAATATATAATCACTATTTAAAATTTGGTAAATAGAGAAATGTGTAAAGAAGAAAAGATCTACTATTAAATAAATAACTAATTAGGAAAAGTCTTTGCAACTTCTTATATATTTTTACTATCTTTGGTAGAAAATTTTTCATACGAATAATTAAAAATGCAAGTACACCAATATAAAAGTGAATAATATTAATAGAAAGGCAATTCTATCAAAGTAGCATAGTATAGTATAATTCACCAACCGCATGAAGATGCACGTACAGAAATGTGTATTGCAATATGGTTAATAATGACAAATTTTAAATAATTAAATATCAAACAATATAAAGTTAACCAAATTATGCTATATTCTCATACAACAAAAATTATTAAACATGAAGATTCCCAATGTATATATTAAAAACATTAAGATTCCAAATGTATATATTTAAAACAATACCAATGTCATTAAATGTCCTAATTTTTGTATGCCTTCTAGATTTACGATTAAAAATAATATATGATGAAAATCATTGAAAATAATCTTTGTCTATACATTTGATTAATTTTTAGGATAAATTCCAAGAAGCGAGTTTACTATCTAAATGTAAAAGATACTTTGGGGGTTATTGATAAATATTGATTGACTGGATTGTGAGAAAGAGAAGCACAATAATATGCTCTGTTTGAATAGTACATTAAGTGTAAGTTTATTAAGTGTGACTAGGACTTTTGATCATCTTTGATCTTAAATTTTAGTTTATTGTTTTCCCTTTGTATAGGCCTTATTTTGATGAAAAATAACATAATTTATTGCATGAACAGTTTTTCTTGATTCATTCATTGCTAATACTTTTTTTTATAATTTCATTTTTCTGTGCTTCCAGACGTGGGTTGGCAATAAGAGAAGAAAAATGAGTACTAAGAATTCTGAATCAGGAGCAACAACACCGAGAACTGTTTCTGGCACCTCTTTGGCAGTTCCAGATGTTACAGGCAGAAATGTGGTTAATATTGCTCGACCCCCAAATCAACAGTCATCTTGGACATCTGGCAATAATGATGTCATTCTCACTGGTATATATAGTCCAACCAGTTCATCGAATAGGCAAGGGACAACCAAACATACAAATATACAAATCCCAGAAGCACACAAAATCCCTATTCAGAAAACTACCAGTAAAAATGATACTGAGTTTCAGTTGCACATACCAGTTCAAAGACAAGTAGCACACTGTAAAAATGCCTCCCTGCTCCTAGGAGAAAAAACAATTATTTTGTCAAGACAGACAAGTGTGCTAAATGCTGGAAATTCAGTATACAATAACACGAAGAAAAATTATGGAAGCTCTTCAGTGCAAACTTCTGAAATGATGGTACCCCAAAAGCCATCTGTGTGCCACCGACCTTGCAAAATTGAACCAGTTGGGATTCAAAGAACGTATAAGCCGGAACACACTGGTTTGGGTTCACACAACTCATGTGGACAAAAGTCAATTATTAGAGACCCTTACTGTAGGACACAAAACTTGGAAATCCGTGAAGTATTTTCATTGGCAGTTAGTGATTATCCTCAGAGAATTCTGGGAGGAAATGCCTCTCAGAAGCCTAGCTCAGCTGAAGGAACTTGTTTGTCCATTGCAATGGAGACTGGGAATGCTGATGATGAGTATGCCAGAGAGGAAGCGCTGGCATCCATGGGAGCACAGACACCAAACTACTCAAGGTTTTATGAAAGTGGAAGTTCCCTTCGACTTGAAAACCAAAGTACAACTTTGTCTGGGCCAGGAAGAAGCATGTCAAATTCACAAATGGTGAATATTAGAGATTTGTCAGACAATGTACTGTACCAAAACAGAGACTACCACCTGGTACCACGGACCTCATTACATTCAGCATCTAATACAATGTACAGTAATGCACGGAATAGTTTTTCCCCACATTTTGCATCATCGAACCAATTGAGGTTATCACAAAACCAAAACAATTACCAGGTAATGTGTCAATTTATTTTGTAAAGAGTTTTTAAAATAATATTTGATTTTTAAATAATGTGTTGTATTCAATCAAACTTAGAGTTTGAATCATTAACTCACCTTGTGGGATGTTCACTTCATAGTAATAGATTGGAGTCAAATTCATTGAATAATCTTGCACTTTCTTATTTTGTTTTATAGTGGTGTATTTTTTTCTCTGAATATAATCATTTTCATAGCATAGAAATTCTCCTCTATCATTCAAAATTATTTTGCTCATGAAATGGTGGATTTATGGTAAGCATGGCATTACTCATCATTAAAATAGGGTTGAATTAGCTAGACTCATTCTCTTAATCAGAGATTATTTCTTTACTGGATTTTACTTGTATTTTTGAGGACATGCCAGTAGATGAGTAGTGCCCTCCATAACTACATAGCCAAGAATGTTAATAATTTCTGTAGGTGCTGATGACTGAGATATTAATGCTTGCAATAACACAACCGCTTTTTCTCAAACAAATGCTTTATGAAAATTTTAAGTAGAACACTAATCACATAGTCTTTTAAAATTTTTACAAGTAAGCTATTTTAGAACTGTCCACAAGATGAATATTACTTCTTTACTGTTGCACATATTCTATCATTTAGATATTCCTCAAATAATCATTTTTAACAATGAGGTATAAGACTAGAACATATCTTAAAATCATAGATCTTCCTATATTATTCCTTTTTAAAATTTTTCAGAGAAATTGAATAACAGGACACGGGGGCTTCTTATTTTGCCTTGTTACTGGGTACACTTTTAAATCTGTCCAGTCACAGTATTTAAAGTTGATTGCATTTAAGATTCTTCCAGGATGCTCTCAAGTAATTTAAGGAACCAGTTTCATTTAACTCCCTTTATTTTATAATCAAAACCTTCAACATGAAGAATATAAATTCAAGAAATAAAATAGTGTAGGAAGTATCTTGTGGTAGAATTAAAATAATTTAACAACCAACCGGTTCGCTGTCCTAATGACCATTCTAAGTATGAAATTTTTAAGTATACCGAAAGGTAGTTTATTATTTCGTACAGTTAATACTTAAATAAAAACAATAAAATAAGTACACAAGATTAGATCATGTTATAAGAAAGTTTAAAAATATGGATGTAAAAACATTAAATAATCCCTGACCAAAAGAAACTGTCATTTAAGATATTTCCATATTACTTCTTGATTGGCATCCTCATTTGCATTATTCTTTGCTTTTATCCGAGCATCATGGGCTGTGTGATTTATCCTTAACCATCTTTTCACTGATGGAGTAGGATCCATTCCTTTAGAGGTAGGCCAATTAGACAATAGCCATTGTGTTTGATATATTAGAAACAGGCAACATCTCTGAACATATTATGTTCATCTTTAAATGATCCCTCTTCACTTCTACTGAATTTACAGTAATTGTTCTGACAATATATTAGTTTTTTGGACACTTTCAGGCATGGCATAATTCACTCATAGTATTTCTTGAGAATTTGGGACATACACAAAGCTTAAACAAATGACAGCATGTCACTCTCTTGTTGTTGGGCGCATTTTTTCTTTACCGTATATGTTTTCTGAAGTAACAAACACAAGGTAATAAAAATGTAGTATTTAATGAAAAGTATAACAAGTTTTATGAAATGAATATTCCATCTAACTTTTTTATACTTATGGACAGAATGAGCATTATTACTGGTGCTTAGACTATGCTGTTGTATAGTTAAGTGTTTAAAAAGAGTAAAGAATGTAAATTTATGATTTACACATTGGGCAGCTACCAAGCTGCCCACCTTAAAGAGAACCCTGATTACAGGTACCATTTTAACAACCAGTTCACAAAACTTTAAAAATAATTAGATATTTGCTCTGCTGAACTTGTGCTAACTGGCTGAATCCCACCACTGGAAGTAGCCCTGCTATCTGGGCCTCCAGCAGAAAAGAATTTTCATTATCATTCTTAGTAGTCATTTTTTAAAAGAGAATCTACTTATTCTCCTATGTTTTCTCATTCCTAAAGAATGCTTAAAACAACATTGAATTATGCTATAAGATTCTCCTAAACTCCTTTTCATTCATCTATTCTTATTTTTTAAAAATATTTTTATTGGGGGCACATTTGTTACCATCATCATTTTCAAAACATTTTCTTTCTACTTGAGCCCCTGATATTGGCTCCTCATTTTCTTCCCCCCTCCCCCCTCCCTCCCTTATGAACCCTAGATAATTTATAAATTTTTATTTTTTCATGAATTACACTGACCAATGTCTCATCTATTCTTTCATGTTTCTTTACCCCTTCTATGTTCTGGGTAATGATTGTAACAATACGATTTACCATTTTTGAGGGCCTACTCTGTGCCAGACATCATTAGGCTCTTTATACATATTCTATCTCACTTAAATTTCATGATGATCAGGATAGATAAATCTGCTATAAAGATTTTCATATCCAGGATCAAACACATAGCAAATGCTAATCAGAATTCCCATTCAAAAATCTATCCTTTTGGTTTGTTATTCTGTTCCTTCACTATAAAACCTAACCTTTCCCAGCCATATTAAAATATCAGTAAAACACAGAGTACAGACTTTAATTTTTATAAATCCACTCCTTAAGAATAATTTAACCATTTTTAGTTTTATATTTTTATAGTCTCTTATTTTTTCCTTGCAGAATTTTACAGTGATTACATTTGCTTTAAATATGAGGTGAAATAAAATGTGCACGAATTGTTGAATGAAAAACTGTTCTGCTCTGTAATCCTTCACCAATTCACAAGAAAAGTTCATTAAAAATTAAATTTAGAGCATTAGGCTTAGAGTCAATTATACCTGGATTCAAATTCAAACCCTGGTATTTTCTACTTTTTTGACCTAAGGCAAGTTACTCCACTTGTACTCATTGTACTTTAGTTTCCTTTATTTTATAATATGGTTAATAATATCTACTTTACAGGAATGCTATGAACATGAAACAACATAATATTGGTAAGGTTCCTTGTATCTTCCTTGGCACATGAACTTTCTTATACATGACTGCATAGCTTGAAAATTAATAAAACTTTAATAGTTCGGGTCCCCTTTACATTTACCTTCAAATAAAATATTGCAAAGCTCACAATTACCACAGGGCAACTGAGGAAGAAATAACATGCAATGATGGCTGGGGGAAGACTAAAGAGTATCTGATCTTAATCATAATTTATTTATTAAACACCCATATGTCCCTGATTATATTATATCAAACTACCTGCAGTAGATAGAACTGAAACAGTACTAAGGAAAGTGTTTACAGTAATTTCTTTGGATATAACTTTGCCCTACTTTTTAAAAAATTAGTTGAGCACTAGCGAAACCAAGGCAATTAGAGGAAGTGGAGTTGATGAAGCATACAAGATGAAAATGAAGATATGTTGCCAACTCTTGTTTGATTAGGACTAGAAGAATAGAATTAATGCCCATTTTGGTAATTTTCTAGTTATAAACCTAAGATGGCCATGGGAATGCAGGTAGAAATGTGAACTTAGCATGTGCAGAATCCATGCAATATTTGGGGACTACATTTCCCAGAAACCCTTGCAACCCACAGTGGAAATTCAAACTCAAACTTTCCAACAGTTTCTTTTTTGTGTGAATATTTAAAAGCCTGTTTTCAAGGTGGGTAGGCAGAGATACACCAGAGAGCTAGTCATGCAGGCTGGTGTGCTGATTTCTCTCTGTACCAGAAGATTCTTAATAAAATTTCTCTATGGGAAAACCCCATTCTGTGCCTCTCAAAGTAAATCTTATTTTGAGAAGGCAAGAACCTGAACCTCCAGTAATAAAACTGTAAGCAAGCAAGCAAGCGAGAAATCTGTCCCCCCCCCCCAACCCTGAGAATACATAATAGAGATAACTCTCCTTTTCTCGGTCATATCAGGCATTTTCAAGCCAAGGTGTTATTCTTTGAGGACAATCCCAAGCTATCTCTAGAAGGAAAACAACAAATAGAGAAAATTCTAGCAGATGCTATGAAGTTGAAATCAGCTTTATTTTGGAGCTATCTGGGAATATCATGTTAAAAATTCAATTGGTAGACAAGAAACTGGAAGAAAGTAGCTATGCCAGGATACAACAGTCCAGTTCCATTAAAAAAAAAGCAAAAAAAAGACCTCTGCAGGATAACTCACCCTCTGAAGCCAGATTACAAGCACATCGTCTTTGCAGTGCCATTTACTTTTCATGCTATTCTCTATCAGATCACCTGCTTATAGATAGGCCTTTGTGATGATTAAACTTTAAATACTAATAATCATGTCTGTGACAATATTAGACTTTTGGAAGGCAATTATTGTAAACATAGGATTAATTAATGGAGTATTATTGTGGTTTGTTAACTGACTACATTTCCATCTCACATGGATTTCAAATGGACTTGGGAGTTAATAGAAGGATAGCACTTTGTTCCCTTTAAAAGGTATTTTATAAATACAAAGTATTTCCATTAGTGAAAGTGCCTTGATAGTGTCCTCCATTTTTCTGAATTTGTAAACTTCATTTTATTTAAAATATAAACATGAAAGTTTATAGTTAAAGAAACTAAAAAAATATGGCATCCTAATGCAAAGTAAATTGTATTTTCATCTGAGGAAATAAATGACCGTATTATTGAATAAGCTGGTAAAATAACTCTATGGCAATTACTTACCATTAAAAAACATAGCACTCTGTTAGTGGAGGAAGTTACAGGGATCTGTTTTTTAAAAGCAGCTTTATTTGCATATAATTCCCATATCATAAAATTCAATAGCTCAATCATATTTAAAAGGGTTATACAGTAATCTCCACAATCATTTTCAGAACATTTACTTCTTTCTTGTACTCATTGTCATCAACACTTCACCTCCCCACTACCTCCCCTGCCATACCTCCCAAGAAACCATCAATGTAGTCACTGTGTCTATAGCTCTATCTATCCTGGACTCATATATAGAAGAACATAGAAAAAAATACAGGAGGGAAAACACTCCATT
>NW_022111319.1:593660-595012 GCF_000313985.2 Echinops telfairi
TATAAAATGGTTGTAGCAGTCGAGACACTTGCTCTTCTTATTTGTTCCTTATAAACCTGCCTCTGATATAATCATGAAATTTTAAGTGCTCCTTAATTAAACTATTTAAAGCAGGGATTTATGCTCTACATGCATTGCAGCAAATAGTATCAATTCACATCATGTGATCGCCTGCAATAATACCTTCCAGAGCATTTTTGTCAATTATTTTGCCTGCTTCTGTTACAGTTTGTCTGTTGTTTGTGGATAGATGTTCTCTTGAATTTATTCATACATTCATGTGAATATCCATAACTACTTTGTCAAATTTGGTTTGGTTCTGAGTATGGTCTAATGTTGCCTGCTGTGAAGAACTTTCCAGATGCAGTTCAATATCTTTCCTTCAAATGTTCAGAATTTACAAAATGAACAGGTGAATGTCATTCTGTTTCCATGTCCATAGTTCTCATTATTTTTTCCTCTTATGCACCTTTTTTTCTCTTGACGAGCCTGAATGCATCGCTTTTCTTTTTCTTCCACCTTAGAATCAGTTTTCTTTGGCAATTTGCTGAGACACTTCCCCACTGTTTTTGTGAGCTTGGGCTTCTTAATAAAGTTTCCACCAGCCTTATTAAATGGTTGCATTATTTTCCTACTAACTTTCTTTGAAGCCATGGTTATGATCCTTTACCCAAATAAAGTGAAATAAAAGCACAGTGACAGATATGTTAATGCACTAACATAAGCACTGTATGTTGTCTGTGTGAGAGCAGTGTTTAGACTGAAGCCTTCACTCAAGGCAAGATGCAACTGGTGACTCACTCTAGCAAGTACAGGTTTTTAAAAGTTGGATTTTCATTTGACTACTTACTGAGCAAAGTTATGAACACAAAGCATATTTTTTCAAGCGTTGCTGTTGGAATAGTAGAAAGTTTGAGCTCGGATCCACCAGACAACTGAGGTATCACTCTATATGATAATTCCAGGCCACCATTCATTGTGCATCCTAAAGGCAAAGATCTGCACCAAAGTCAATGATCGCCAGTTCTATAAACTTGGGATAGCAGCCATCTGGTTCTGAAACACTAGGGAGTTTCAGCCTTAAGACCCGGGTTTACAGGTGAGTTTGAGGAAAAGCCCACTTCAATTAGTGGGGTTCGTACATCAATTTTTTCATCCTATGGATGGATGTGCACCTCGAAAGAACAGAGGGTAATAAGGTACCAGTGGTGTATAGCACATGGCCTGGGTCATCAAAAGTTGGATTGCAACTAGGTAAAAAATGTTGATTTACAAACATAGTACCAGGCATATTATCCCCTTGGGTTGTATATAAATATTGTTAAGCATCTTTTCCCTTGATGGGAGGTTGC
>NW_022111319.1:597025-599601 GCF_000313985.2 Echinops telfairi
AAGGCCTCCTACTTTGTTCTGTTTTATTAAGGGGTTATTTGCTTATGCTGGGATTCTTCCCTCTCCATATGAAGTTGGTTATTAGTTTTCCCATTTCTTTAAAGAGTATAGTTAGGATTTAGATTTAATTGCATAGTGTTTGTAGATTGCTTTAGGTTGAATTTATATTTTGAATTTGTTGGGTCTACCTATCCATGAACATGGATATTTCCATTTGTGTAGTTCTCTTTTGATTTCTTGTAGTAGTTTTCTTTGTATAGGTCCTTGGTTTCTTTTATTATGTTTATTCCTACATACTTCATCTTTAGTGGGGATATTGTAAATGGTATTTTTTAATGTCTTTTGGGGAGTGGGTTTCTTTGGTAGTATGCAGGAATCCAATTGATTTCTGTTTGTTAATCTTGGAGCTTGCCACTTTCTCAAATTCCTCAATTGTTTGCAAAAAATATCTCTGTAGAGTCGTTGGAGTTTCCAAAATATAATATCTTGTCATCTGCAAACAACAAATTTCACTTCTTTGCCTATTTATATTCCTTTGATTTCTTTCCATTTAGTGATTCTGGCTAAAACTTCCAACACAATGCTGAATAGGAATGTTGACAGGGGGCATCATTGTCTAGTTCCCCTTCTCCAGGAAAATGTTTTCTGTTTCCTGGCACTGAGCATGAAGTTGGCCCTTGGTGTTTTGAATATGACTTTTATTATGTTGAGAAATTCCCCTTCTATTCCTGTTTTGTGGAGTGTTTTTTATTAGGAATGGGTATTGGATAATGTCAAATTCCTTCTCTCGATCTATTGATATGATCGTGTGGCTTTTATTCTTTGTCTTAATTTGTGGTGCATTACATTTATTATTTTCTTGTTGTTGTTTTTAATGTTGAGCCATCCTTGCATTGTTGGTATAAATTCCACTTGGTCATGGTGCATATTTTTTGATACATTGTTGAATTGTTTGCCAGAATTTCGTTGTAAATTTTTACATATATTTTGATGAGGGATATTGATCTGTATTTGTGGGTTTTTTCCTGGTTTGGGTATCAAGTATATGTTCACTTGATAGAATTATTTTGGAAATTTGCTGTCAACTTCTGTGTTTTGAAATACGTTTTGTAGACTTGGTGCTAGTTCCTTGCTAAAGTTCTAGTACTCTGTTTCCCCGAAAATATGACAGTGTCTTATATTAATTTTTGCTCCCAAAGATGCACTAGGTCTTATTTTCAGGGGATATCTTATTTTTCCATGAAGAAGAATACAGTACACATTTATTGTTTATTGTTTTATTAAAAGAGACCTCACACTTCCTGTCTGCTCTGGCTGTGCTGCGGCCAACAGTGAGCTGTGCGGCGGTGCCCACTACAGTCCAGAGTCCAGATTTACAGTAGCTTTGGGGGGCTTTATTTTGGGGAGGTCTTATTTTCAGGGGGATGCCTTATATTTCAGTGAGAGGCAAAACTGTAAGTAGGTCTTATATTCGGGGGATGTTTTACTTTCGGGGAAACATGGTAGAATTTCCCTGTGAAGCCTCCCAGCCTTGGGCTTTTCTTGGTTGAGGGTTTCTTAATAACTCTCCATTTCTTCTTTTGTTATTGGTCTGTGAAGGTTTCTACTTCTTTCCATGTTAATTCTGATAGTTGGTGTCTGTGTAGGAATTTGACTTTTAGAAGTGTTATTCTTTTTATTTCATTTGGCTCTGTCCTGTTGTCAGTCTTATGATCTCTGATTCTAGATATCTACATATTATTATTTTTTTTAAGTTTTTACAATGTTTACTAAATCCTACACTACACCAGCAATATCTCATTTTATAGACCTCTTCCTATGGTGAACAATATTTAACCAGTGAAAGCAAATCTTACATCAAAGTCTGATCTTCTGCAGACTGAAGAGTAAGAAAAGAGCTCCACAGAACACTATAAAATCAAGCATACACTTGCTCAGAGTTTTCAAACAAGTGATGTTAGTTAGAAAATTACATCTTTTAAGATTTAATACAGTAGAATTAGTAATTATAGTTCCCATATCCTATTTTAATTATAAGTGCCTTACTGAAATAGCATTGACAGTTTCACTGGCATTCTCAAACTAGCATAATATATTCAAAGAATAAAAGGTGAACATGAAAAGTCAGTAAAAGAAAATGGAGGGAACGGCGGGAGGGGATGATATTATTATTGAGGTAGAGAAGTTGAACAAGTCTAGGCACTTAATTGGAAAAGAACAGATGAACTACAGAATTTTAAATAAATAATTTATTAGTTTAATACAACAGATTCTTTTGAAATTCAAAGGTTTAAAAACTGTAACTTTAGTCCTTTAATAGTACCAAACCTTCTGGATCACAAAAGGCCACAACAGTTAAGATTGTAATGCTTGACTTCGTTTCACAGTAGGTGGTGGACACAAGCAATCCTCCTTAATGTATTTGGCAATTAGCTTCACTCAGGACATTTTTAATAATGCACATTAAAAAAAAACACTCATCTTACAAATTGTCCTGCAAACCAAATCGACAACTGCATGGAAAACAACAGTTAGAAAATAAAAGTCAACGTAAAAATACATGTTAAAACTATGAG
>NW_022111319.1:601390-632067 GCF_000313985.2 Echinops telfairi
CTATCTTGCTATGGCTTGGTTTTTGATGCATATTATTCTCCTATAATTTTTGTGATTTATTTTTCCCCCTTGATGTTTGAGGGTTTATATTGTTGTCTTTTTTCAAATTGCTTGAGTTCTTATGCTAAACTTTTGTTCATGGATTTATCCTCTTTTTTTTAATGTGTGCACTGATTGCTATAAAATGTCCTCTGATTTTATAAATCACTGTTTTTCCTATGTCCCATAGGTTCTGGTATTTTATCATTCTTGTTTGTCTCTAGGGATCTCTTAACTTCCTCCCAAATTTGGACTAATACCCAGTCTTTTATTAAACAGTTTTATTAGCACTTCATCAACATGCCATACAATTCAATAATTCAATCATATAAAGACAAGTTGTAGAATTGTCATCATATTCAATACTAGAACATTTTCTTCTTCCTTGTAGTCATTGTTATTTATGCAATTTTTTTCTAGTTGTGGCAAAAATATACACAACTACCCAGTCTTTTTTTCAATAGTGTGTGGTTGAGTCTCCATGTGTTTGTCTTTGTTACTATTCTTTCTTTTGTTGATTTAGAGTTTTATAATCTGTATATGTTTGCATTTGTTGAGTCTTGCTTTGTGACCAACATGTCATTTATGTACCGTGTGTGATGGAGAAGAACATGTATTTTTTATCTATTGGAGTACACTGTATATATCTAGGAGGTTGAGCTATTTGATTGTGTTCTTTACCTCTTCTATTTCTTTACTGAATTTCTTTCCTGTTCCTTGAAAGTGGTGTATTCAATTCTCCTACTATTATTGTCAATCTGGTGACTTCTCTTTTCAGCTCTTTTAGGGTTTGTTTGATGTATTTCAAGGATCTTTAATTAGGTGCATATATGTTTATTATGGCTATATGTTCCTGATCTGTTGATCTTTTGATCATTATGGAGTGTTCATTCTTGTCTCTCATTAAGTCATTTACATGGAAGTCTATATTGTCAGAGATTAATCATGCCACTCCTGCCTGGTTTTTTTTGGTTGCTATTGGCTTGTGAGGTGAATGTGATAACCACTACACTACAGAAACCCTATTGGTTGCCATGGGCTTGGTAAAAGTTTTATCATCTTTGAATTTCAATCTGTTTTTGTATGTGACTTTGAGGTGTATCTCTTGAAGGTGCATTTAGTCCATTGACATTCAGTGTTATTATTGGTAAATTATTGGTAAATAATAACACTGGATTTGTTGCTGTCATTTCTTATTATTTGTGTTTGGCACTTTTGGTGGGGAGGGGTCAGGGGCGGTATTCATGTCTTTGTTGGTGGTATTCATGTCTTTGTTCCCTCTCTAGATCCTCTTTGTTTTGGGCGAAGTTTTCAATGTGTTGGTTTCTGTGTGGTATTGTTCATTGTGATGGTCTCATGTTTGTGTGCTGTTGTTGATTTCCTACCATAGAGATCCAGTTAATACATTTTTTTTGTAATGCTGGTTTTGCTTTGATGATTTTTTAAAGTTTTTCCTTGTTTGAAATTACCTTTATTCCTCCTTTGTATTTAATGGATAATTTTGCTGGATACAGGATTCTTGGTTGGCAATTATTTTCTTTCAAATATGTTGTTCCATTGTATTCTTTCCTGCATAGTTTCTTCCTTTGTAAGTGACTTCTTTTTCCTCTAGCTCCTCTCAAGATTTTCTCCTTTCTCTTGACACTGGATAATTTGATTACTATATGTTTTGATGTTTTCTTTCTGGAGTTTATCCTGTTTGGTGTTATCTCTGCTTCCTGGATAGTTATTGTCTCCATTTTGTGGGATTTTCTTCATAGATTATCTGACTATTTTCTCTGTAGATTTGTTTGTTTTCTCCTTTTCTGGGTTCCCAATGAGCATTAGGTTGTTTCTCTTGATGATATCTCAAATCACTCTTAGTCTTTCTTCAAATGCTTTTGCATTTTTCGTTGATTGTTTCTTTCATTGGTTGTAGTCAGTGTGGTTGTGTTCAAGTTCATTGATTCAGTTTTCCTTTGCTCCCATTCTATTCTTCAGTTCTTTTACCGTGCATTTTATTTCTGTTATCTCATTGTGTAGCTCTGGGTTTCTATAGGGTGTGAGGTTTTTAGTATCTTAATTTCTTCCTTTGTTTACAAGAGTGATGCCCAGATCTCTTGTGGGGTCCTAAAATAATTTTTATTTTGTTCTATTTCTGGTATTTCCATGGCTTGTTTTTCATTGGCTTTGGGTAATTTTTAATTGTTAGGGCATTTTTATTGATTTTTCCTTACCACAGTTGGCTGTTGTTTCTATAGCATGGTGGTGCAGCTGTAAGTAGTGTGTGGGTTGTAGGGTTGTGTACAGAAGGTTGGATCTTTGGGTTACAGGAGAAAGTTCTAATAAGAGCTGGATATAGTATTCTGTGGAGAAGAAAAAGAAGTGATAGAGTTGGGTAGGTAATGGCAAATGGAGGTCGGAGCACAACAGTGGGATGTAAATGATAGTAATAATTGGTGGTCTTCTGGGAAAATTCTTTCTCTATATTTTAATATATTGGAAAAAGAGGTTCTGAGAGGTACAGTAGTGCTTGTTCCTTAATCTGGAAGTGCAGGGTCTTGAGACAGTGGTGGGTGGGGTAGGTGGCGAGTGTAAGCTGGTACACAGCTCTGGCTATGGTATAATGAAAGAAGTATGCACAGGCTAAGGTATAGAGGAGTCAAAAACAATTACCTGTTTTGGGTGACTTGTTCTTAGAGCTAAAAATATTTAGCTTCTTTTTCAGGGAACCCTGTCTCAGGTTCCCTCTGAGTTTCCTCACTTAAGAGCAGGGAATGGTGTCCTATTGTGCACCAAGAAAAATAATTGCATTGGGAAGCTCTGTCCTACTTGATCCTGTTTGGGAGAGGGGTTCTGCCACAGGTGTGTGGTGAGAGTCCTGAGGTTCAAAATTGTACACTAATCAGTCTATGATAGAATTCAAGAAGTATGCATAGTATGAGGGGCAAAAACCATGAAAAATGTCTGTCTTTTTTGGGCGGGTAGTTCCAAGAATTGAACATTCTTAGCTCTTTGGCTGAGGGCCGTTCTCTCAGTTTCTCTCTGGATTTCTTCCCTCTTTGCCATATTGTGCTTTTGGAGAAAAGAATGTGATGGAAATGTCGGTCCCACCTGATTCTGTTTGGGAAATAGGAGCAGCTGCAGTTTGTGGTGAAATACCTGAGGTTCACAAATTTACACTCACCAGTGTTATGTGTTGAAAGGGGAGTCATCAGGCTTTTCTGTCTCAGAAAAAAAGCTACAAGTTTCTCCTGAATGTTTTCCACAACAACAGAGGTAGTCACACAAGCAAGACATCAAGATAAGACAGTACTGAAAGAAAGTAAGTAAAGAAAAGATTTAATAAGCAAAGTGCACTTTAATCATGAAGTGAGTCAGCTCATGATTTGAGGAAGATGATGGCATGTAGGGGTGCAACATTGGATTTTATAGGGATTGGGTGGCAGGACTCCATTGGCTCACCTCAATCCCTATCCTGCACATTGTTGGACATGACCAGTGGATTGGATCAGGTGAGGCAGTTTGGGATAAGTCATCCAGACCTCTAACTGACACTGACATTTCCCCTCTAAAGAGAACGGGATTCTGTATTCATTCAGGATATTGGGCATTGACTAATGTGGCTGCATAGGACTGAGATAGTACACGGGACCTATATATTTTTTTCATATTCCCTCTCTTCATTTCTCCTAAAATTGTTAGCAGCATGCTCCACCATCAGGAATTGATTGAGCCTGTCTGTACCAGTTCATCACCATCACTTTTACATGGAATTGCTGAAATCTAGAAGAGAAAAACTTGACCATCAGGTTAAAGATTCATGGGCTGAACAACAGAAGGCAGATAGCTTGTTACTGTCTCCAGGAAGAGAGGCAGCTAATTTCTTTAACAGATATTCTACTAGTAATGGTTCAGGTCCCCAAAATTGAAGAACTCTTACTGCCACCTGGTTCTTTTTCTGACACATATAGGAAAAAGGGGTTTTCTAGGTCAGGAATCCGTATGGACCTTAATTAAAGCTTGTGTGTGTGTCTTAAAAAGCCTTTTATCATGCCTTGCTCCAGTCTATCTCTTCTAATTTTCCCTTTTTTACTAGCCTCATAAAGAGTTTGGGATCCAAATCCTGCAGTAGCCTTCAATTCCCTAGAGCAACCTGGTAGGTTTGGAAATGAGGTTACTTGTGCCAACAGTCTCAATAAAGAAAAAATCTCTCTCCAGTGGGGCATTTAGAGATTCAGGAATAACTAAATAGTTTCAGGAGAATGAAGAACCCTTCCCACATACAAGGCAATAGAGAGGTGAGCAATCTTTTTGGTGGGGATTCGTCAATGCAAACTACTTGAGGAAGGTGGAGGTTAAGTACTAAAGGTTTAGTACTAAAACCTATTTTAGTACTAAAAAGTAGCTTGAATGTCCAGCAGAAAGTGGATGGACTTATTGGCAACATTTACACATTCCCAAGGCTCCTTGAGTTTGATGTCAACAATGTTACCTGAGATATCTTGGGAGCTGAGGCTATGTCACTAGTTCAGCCCATACCATGATTAATTTAGGGCATCTGTGGGCCAGATATCCTGGGGTCCCACCCTGGAAACAGGTAGAAGAAGGCTTCTCTCCCTGTCCCACCTGCCCCCCACCATTTCATGGGGGAACTACTTTGCAACATAGTGACTGAATATGACCTGGTTTCCCATAGCTGTAGCATGTAACTCGGGCCAAGGTTCTATGGACTGCACTGGCTACTCTGGCCTTAGGGTTTGGCCTAAATTGGCCATAATAGCAGCCCCAACAATTTTGGTCTTTTGGTGTTCTCTCTTTTTTCCCTCCAAGTCTCAGTTGTTTTATACAGAGACGGACACCATAAGGACTTCATTAAGGTCATTTTACAGTCCCAAAGCTTTACACTGGAGCTCCGTATGGGTATCAGTGGCTGGTTGGTTAATACAAAAAAAAAGTGTCCAAAACAGTTTTCCTTTTGGTTGATTCTGAAGCTAGCTTAGTAAACTTCTGGAGCACCTATACTAAGCTAACTCTGAATGGAACAGGTCTTTCTCCCTTCCTTCCCCTTCCTCCTCCTCCTTCTTTTTAAAATGATATCTGTCAACTTAGACAAATTCATCTGAATGTCTATCATCTTTTCAGTAAGGTAAGTTTGAATATGATATGCTGTCCCATTTGCCTTGGCTTTCCCTTCTTGGTAGTTCTACTGTGGATCTTGCTCAGGGACTGCAGTAGCCCATACTTTTCCCTACTTGAACTGCTGGCCACCCCTAAATTCACTAAACTTTCTGCAGCTTTCTGGGGATTATAGCTTTTTCCCTAGACTTGAATAGATTAAATTACAGTAAACTCTTTTTAAGTAGTTACTTACATACAGAGGACACTTAAAAAGTACTCACAATAGTCTCACATAAATATGTTAAAGAAATGTATTCACTGTAATCTATTTAGTGGTTCATTTCTATTTGGGATCAGCTGTAATTCAAAAGTCCCATAATCTTTCATAGTTCTAGAAATCTTGAATCTGTTTGATGTGCTCCAAGTTCAGGCTCTTAGTCCTTTTAATAAATTCAGTATGTCTTCGTTTGTAGAAAAAAATTTGGTTAAATGTCTTATATCTTGCACAGCACAAAAGTTTATCTGTAAATTACAAAACTTGATATGGCTATGGTTAAGCAATAGTAATATATATATTTGAAAAACATCAGTGGAAAAATTTACAAACCCATGCAAAACTAAGGCTAACTAAATGTCAGAAGGAATGTTAGACAGTAAGAAAGATCTTAAAATATAATGCTTAAAAGCTTCAGATGTAAAATTGAATTTAAGTTACCAGACCCTTTTTCATTGTTCCTCCATTGTACCACTGAGAAATAATTGGAGTGATCTACTTGAAATCCCTTCTGTACTTTTTTTCTACTGAGTAAATCTAATTAATTGGGTAATTAACATTTACTTGAACTGATCATGCTATAGACTAGTCATGATATAAGGTTTTAGGTTCACCTTACTTAAACTCTTTTAAAAGCTTATGATCTTATTACTATTTAATAGAACATATTATCACTTATGTAACCTTTTGTGATGTTTTCATCTAGTAGCCTAGAATGCACTAAATTCTTTCACATGGATTCAACCACACCAAAATGCTATATTTTACTAATTGAATATGGCACACAAATTTTAAAGCAAGGAAGGAATACACTAAATTTAAAAGCAACAAGTTAAAAATGTAAATTTTCTTAAGCTTGTAAGTAAACAAATTTAAAAGCAAAAAGTTAGTAATGAAAATAATTAAAATGAACTTTTAAAGTAAAAATGATAATCACAAGATATAAATATCTACTATAGCAATCAGATAAAATAGTAAGAGTGACATTTGTGATGTTTGAACAATATCATTGGATGCCTTAGTGAAAATGTGAATGGAATAGTCTTAGATAGACCACCAGGTCAAATGATGTAGACATTATGTCTGCTCGACACCAATGTAGAAGATTATGAAAAAACTTTACCTGGTAGGGGTAGATACCATGATCAGGGAGGCTAATTTCTCAGGACAAAGTTTATCCATTGCATTCTATATATACTGACCCATACAATTTCCCCAAATGTGGGAAACTTCATAATTTGTGGGAGTGGAGGACTGTATTTGCACTCTCCTCTACCCTATAAATAAATAAATAGAATGAGAAAAAGTCATGAAAAACACAATTCCAAAAACATTGGTGGGAGGGGTAATGCAAATATAGCATACATTTCGACTAACTACAGATTAGTAAGTAGGTTTAGGTTACATTAAGGTTTGATTTTTTAATAATGATGTGATATGATATTATTGACTTGTCAATAATTATCTAAGCGTCTGCCTTTTTTTGTTTAACCATGTGGTTTGGTAACCCAATCTACCCTTTACCTGGAAGCCAACTATATAAAGAATGAAATAGATTTTGAAACCAATAATCAAAGATTTTTTTCTCTCCTCCAATGGCAAGGAACATAATTTTTGTTAATACTACTTAATACTCTCCTCCCCCAAAACAAATTAATTGAACTTTAAGTCAAAAAAGTAAATTTTTGGCTATATCTAATAAATTTTTCATTAATAAGTTCTTCAAATATTCTATTATATCTACTTATAATAATCTTTTAAAATTAGGAATAATTTAAAAACCACTACAATATGTAATGGACTTTAATACTTTTTTAAAAAGTATATTACTTCCAATTGCTGCAAACATTTGTAAATTCAATTTAACATTGGCAAGTAACTTAAGAGATCTTGATTCTAAAGTTGTTTATGAATATATATCTTCACTTGTTCGTTATAGTATTAAAACAGTTTGATTCATAAGCATGCACATGTTATAAAATCAAAGCTGTGCACTTAAGGAAAGCATATTTATATATACACTTTGTTTAAGTATCCTCAAATTTAAAACATATTTTCCTAACATTATGTTCAGAAAGCCTTGCTATGCCAATGAAAGTAAATAGTTCACTTTTTGCAAGGGCTGCCCTATTAAAAACATGACAACAGGTAGAAGAAAGTGATATAATCCCAGCACAGACAAATCCTAAACACATTCTTAAAGGTCAAATTCAATCCTTATCTAAACTGTCCCATTCATCTGTAATATGGTCTTAGGTCTCTGACTGCATCAAGCCAGGGCCAGGCCTTCTGTCAGCCATTTTGATTAAGTAGCATGGCCCCAGAAAAGTTCAAGGGGTGATTTGACACCCTGAACTCAAAATTTACATATATCACATTCATTTTCACCATATCAGTTAGTAATACCCAAAGACAGCTTCTAGAAATCAATACCTTCACTTCTCATATAATTTCCAGAAAACAGCTGAGTGAACAACCTGGCACTATCTTATCTCTGGCTAGCCAAAGAAGAAAAATTACCATAAGGCTAAGGTCAGACATGCATCTACTCTCCCTTCATGATTTGTTTTTCTAGTACTCAGCTCCTGGTACCATAATGTGTTAGGCTGGGTCAACTAGCGAAATAAATCCAGAGACACACATATACAAGGGGTACCCAAACGAAAAAAAGTGGGGACAGCCCTGCTGGTTAGTGCTGTCATAGTATGCATTTTTCCTGCTAGGCAAGCATCGAGAAACTCATTATGTGTTAGTTCACCCAGTGGTGTCGCCTGAGAAGGCTCTCTCTGGTCACAGTGAATTTTCTCATAAAAGCAGTTTCGCTCGAACTTCTTTTTTTGTGATGGCTAATTTAAGAGAATAGCATGCAGCTATGGAATTTTGTTTCTTGCTCTGGAAAAATGCCACAGAAAGGTTGTGATATTGAACACAGTTTACAAGGACAGTGCTATGAGTAAAACTCAGGTGTACAAGTGGTTTTCTCAAACCAAAAAAGGTGAAATTCCAGTTGATGATAAACCTTGTTCGGGATGTCCATCAATTTCCCAAACAGACAAAAATGTCTACAAAATTCATGCACTTGTGCTCAAAGACTGACAGTGGACCATTGGAGAGATGGGGAAGTTATCTGGACAATCTTGGCACTCAGTTCAGTGAATTTCAATGCAAGATTTGGGAATGAAAAGGGTCATTGCAAAATTTGTACCTCAGGTTCTGGCTGACTAAGAAAATGAGCGTCAAGTGGAAACATGCCATGCTTTGAAAGAACAGCTTTGAAGCGACCCAGACTTAATTTTCTCAAGGTCATTACAGGTGACGAGACATGGCGCTATTCTTATGACCCCAAAAGCAAACTCAGTTAAGCCAGTGGAAGATGCCATCATCACTTTGCCCCCACAAAAGCTTGTCATGTGAAATCAAAGATCAAGATGATGCTCACTTGTTTGTTTGTTTGTTTTTGATGTGAGGGGGATAGTGCATTTGGAGTTTGTTCCACCAGATCAGACTGTTAATTTAGAAGTTCTGAAAAGATTGCATAACCATGTGTGACAAAAAAGGCCTGATTTGTGGCAGACTGGGGGACTGGTTTTGCAACCACGACAATGTACCTGCTCACGCAGCCATCTCAGTGTACCAATTTTTGGCAAAAAAACAGCGTGCCTTTTTTGCCCCACACACCTTATTCACCTGACTCCACTCCATGTGACTTCTTTTTGTTTTTGCAAATGAAGAGGGACAGGAACGAACAGTGATTTGATGATGCAGAAGAGGAGAAGAACAAAATGAGGGAAGTGCTGTTTGCCATCCAAACAGATGAATTTGAAAAATGTTTCCAAGAATGGAACAGTAGATTTGACAAATGTATTAGGTGTAATGGAGAGTACTTTAAAGGTGATAAGGTTCTTTTGTAAAATAATTTAAATGCATAGCATTGAAAAAAAATTCCAAATTTTGGAGGGCACCCCCTTGTATGTGTAAGTAAGAGTTTCACATCAAGAAGTAATTCTGTAAGAAGATAACATCCCAGCCCAGTCTACCTCAAGTCAATAAGTCTCTCTTCAGACTCACACAGCCACATAAAATGATACAGAATACAGGTAGATCACAGATTTGTAGGCACAATGTTGTATGGATCCAAAGGCAGTGGTAGTATCAGGGTTCTGGCAGCAACCAGGGTCAGCCAAGAGGAAGGTGAAGGCAGAGAGAGAAGGAAAGGTTCACAGGGGCCTTCCTATAAGAAGGCCATACTCACAAGGGGGCATCATCAGGCTGTCAGCTAGCTGATTGACAAGTTGAGTGCCACCCCTAATTTTTTTTATATATTCAGGTTGACAAGAAATTATGTAACTACCACAATGACCTAAAGTCAGAAAACCAAAAAGCAAGAAAATGCTCAGCACATCTTAAATTAACTGAAATAACTCATTAAAAAATTCAAACTTTATGTTGTGTGTTTTCTATGGAGATAATACTGAATGATGCAGGAAGCGTCAAAATAAGATGGAAAGTGTATATAGAGTAATTGTACCCTAAAAAGCTAGCCGACATTCCACTATTACAGAAGATAGCATAGCATATGATCAAGAACCAATGGTGGTGAAGGAAGAAATTCAAGCTTCACTGAAACAGCCAAAAGCAAGGCTCCAGGAATTGATGGAATACCAATCGAAAGGTTTCAACAACTTAATGAAGCACTGGAAGCATTCATTTGTCTATTCAGGCAATTTGGAAGACAGCTACTTGGTCAACTGACTGGAAGAGATCCATGTCTGTACCTATTTCAAAGAGAGGTGACCCAACAGAATGCTCAAACTATAGAACTATATGATTTCTATCACATACTAATATAATTTTGCTGAAGGTCATCCAATGATGGTTGCAGCACTACACTGACAGGGGACTGGCCGAAGTTCAGGTCAGATACAGGAATGACAAGGAACAAGGGATAACATTGCTGATGTCACATGGATCTTGGCTGAAACAGAGAATACCAAAAATATATTTACTTGTGTTTTATTGATTATGCCAAGGCATTCAACAAACTATGGATAACCTTGGGAATAATGGGAATTCAATAACACCTTATTTGCTTATGAGGAACTTTTGCATGGATCAAAAGACATTTGTGAGAGAACAAGGGAATATCGCATGGTTTAAAGTCAGAAAACCTGTGCATCGGGGTTGTATCTTTTCGCCATATTTGTTCAGTTTGTATGCTGAGCAAAGTATCAGAGAAGCTGGATTATATGAAGAAGTGTATGGCATCAGGATATGAAGAGTTCTGGTATGCAGATGACACACCCTTGCTTGTTGAAAGTGAGGAAGAATTGAAGCACTTGCTGATGAAGTTGTATAGATTGCATTTCATCAAAGGTGGACAGATCTAATCCTATTCCAGACTGAATTGTTTTACCTCATGGTTGTTTTTGCAATGTCCTCTTGGACAATGAATTCCATACCATTCTTCTTGATTGTGTTATTCCCTGCATAGTAAATTATACGATTTTCTGATTCAAAATGGTCAATACTAGTCCATTTCAGCTCAATAATGCCTAGGATATTGATATTTATATGTTTGACTTCATTTTGAATGACTTCCAATTTTCCTAGTCTCACACTTTCAAGTTCCCATCATTAGGAAATATTTTGAAGCTGTATCTCCTTGCCTGGTCATACCCCATCAGCAAATAAAGGAACTGAAAGCTTTACCCACCTCATGCCATTATGGTTGAGAAATCAGCTCCCTCTCAGTCATATTTTGAGTGCCCTCAGTCCTAAGGGCCCATCCTTCAGCACCATCTCCAATTATGTTGTGCTTCCATTCATTAGGCCTTCAGTATCTGACATTTTTTTTCAAAATATGCATAAGGTTTTCAGCAGCTTCTTCCTGCAAAGTGGGACCAAGTGTTTCTTCATTTTTCTTAGTCTGGAAGCTCCACTGACACGTGTTCACTTTGAATGGCACTGCTGGCTTGAGTTACCAATGACGTAGCTTCCAGATTCACAGCAACATAGAAGCCACCACGGTATGTCATGCTGTCAGACAAGTGGTGAACTGCATGGTATAATATCAAGAAATATGTGCATTAAGGTTGTATTCTTTCACCATGTTTATACAATCTGTGTTGTGTAAATAATTCAAAGAATATGGCATCAGCATTGGAATAAGACTTATTAATAACTTGTAATATTCATATCATATAACCTTGCTTGCTGAAAACTAATAGAACTTGAAACACTAGGTAATAAAAATCAAATACTGTAGCCTTCAATATCTATTGCAATGCCGTAATCATAAACATCATCATCATAAACAGAGGAACTATTGAGGTTTTCAAGGATTTCATTTTACCTGAATCCACAGTAAATGTTAATAGAAGCATCATTTGATCTGTTGACTACTGCCAGTAACCTCTTTAAGGGTTTGAAGAGTAAGAATGTTACTTTGAGGATTAAGGTGCACATGAAACAAGGAAGCCATGGTCTTTTCAATGACCTCATATGCATGTGAAAGTTGAACATTGAGCAAAGAAGAATTGACGCATTTATTTTATTGTGCTGGTGAAGAATATTGGGAGTACCATGGAGTACCAAAGAATCACTACTTTGTCTTTGAAGAAGTAAAGCCACGGTGCTTCTTGGATGCTAGGGCAGTGAGACTTTGTCTCGTATACTTTGGACATGTTATCAGGAGAGACCAATCCCTGGAGAAGGACATCGTGCTTGGTGAAGTGGCGGGGTGGTGAAAAAGAGGAAGCTCTTTGACAAGATGGATTCACATAAGAACAATTGTGAGGATGTCGCAGGACCGAGCAGTTTCCTTCCATTGTGCAGAGGGTTGCTATGAGTCAGAACTGACTCGATGGCACCTAACAACAACAATTTGACAAATCTGGAAATCAGATTCATTCTGACTTTGAATTTGCTGTTTTATTAAATTTTTTCTTAATTTATTTGAAATTTTCTACCCTTTGTATGTATTTCAAGACACACCTTCAATCTACACTTATTTTACTTTTCTGCCTTTGCCTTCATTTCCTGCCTGCTCAGGACCTCAGTCCAGTCAGTATGCCCATAGATTTGCATGTATGTCCAGCCTTCTAGATTTCCCGAGATGTCAGACATTTTTAAAGTCATCTATAGTCATGTCATTCCACATATTTTAGTTTTGGGGGAGGCTTTTATTTTCCCCATCTTGGCATGTTTCATTAAATTGCCATGTTAAACATTCATCCTTTACTAAACAAAGTCAGATTTTATTTCAACTTGACCCTGTGTGAATGTATAGGGCTGGAATTGAACCTGTCAATCATGTCACAGCCTGATGATGCCTTCCTGAAGATGTCGCCTTTTAGAGGAGAGGCACGAGGACTGTTTTCCCCTCTGGTACTTCACCGTCCTATTTGCTGGCACTTCACTTGGACTCTGTATCTGCCTCCAGGGACAGCTCCCATGTGGGCCACCGACCTGGAGTGTTGTGGGCACCCTACCATGTTTTCGCCAAATTTGGATCCTTGTGACTGCACCCACCAGCCTGTGATCTCCCTGGTGCCAGATTCACCTTTCTACTTCATTGGTCTTCAGTTACCTGAGTCTGAAGAGGGTCTTGACAAGCATCGGGCCCATAGACATGAATTGGACTGGGCTGGGAAGCTTTCTTGATATTAATTTACTTCTTCATATGAAGTTCCTTCTTATACCAATATGAGTGTCACTAGTTTTGTTTCATTATAAAATCCAACCTAACATACAAACTCTCTGGGGATAGAGAGGTTTTCCCATATAGTGACTTCTGTGATAGTTCTACAACTACACTCCATAAATGGGACATTTATAGGAGTGGTGAAATACGTCAAGTATTGACTTTGTTCTCGGGATAGAACTCCTGTTTTGTAGCTTTTAATAGCTCTAAACCAATTCTTTCTGCTTCGGTCACTACTGTCATGAGTTGGTTGATCTTTCAATCTACTGTAAAGATGGAGAGAGTTATACAGGGGTACATCAGCTTCCCATTCCACAAATTATGTTGTTTTTACAAATTCATAAGTTTTCCTTTAAAAACTTTTCAGATATTCTCAGGTCTTTGATTAACTTCTAGTGTAATGAAAAGTTGATTCTGATCAAATTTGTTCATGCTTTCAATGCTCTTTGTAGGGGCAAATTTATAGAAGTCCACACATTGAAATTCCAGAATTCTTGTATCAAATTCAGTGTATCATTCTTATGTCACATTGCTAAAATACATACATATAAATTGATATTTCTATTCTCACACAGTGTTCTACTCCAATTTAAAAGAGGAATATATTTTTTCACTCTTCTAACACTATTATCACAGTAGCAGGATATTCCAATCAATAACAATAGTATCTGAAGGTTTGGCCAGAATACTTTCAGTGGCATGGTGACTCTTTATACTGGGTGCAAAAGGAAGAAGAGTGGTCTAAGATGTGAAAATAGATGAACTGTTGGAATCAAGCCATGCAAAGCTCTGTAAGGAAGTGTGTGTGATTCTTTACCCTTCCATGTGACAGTTTTATTTTGCTAAAGGAAGAATGAAATTCTATGTTTAAGAATATAGGTGATATGATTAAGGTGTACATTAATAAATTTTTGGTCCTAAACAACCTCTTTCCAATTACTGTTTGTTTTTAAATCACAAAATGAATGTTTCGGTTCAGACAGTGCTCATATTACAAAAAACAGATTATGCAATTTTTATTTCAAATTTTTCTTTAGATTAAACAAAGAGATATATGCAAAGCAAAGACATGGGACTACAAATTATAGAAAGGAGACTATTCTAGTCAAACAAAAATGGCACGTGATAACGGTATACTTATTTCACTGTTACATATTTATACTTATTTCAGTGAAATCATCTCTGTTTACACATAGAACAAAATATTTCATTGCATTTATATATGTAGAACCTAAAGCAAACATTTAACAATTTATTTCAGAAATTTGTCAAGAGTTTTATATTTATTCAAAGCTTTGTCATTTTAAAATTAATTGAATTAGATGATGCTAAAACAAAATACTATATTATGTACTTTCAGTGGCTCAAGATTTTTAATTTTATGTGATCAACACCTTTATATCAGAACATTACCATTAAACATACTGATTTATTTTATTTAAATATCTCCATTATTTTTAATAGCCAGTATCTTTAAGCAAAAATTATGTTTGTTATAATGTACTGAGGATTCTTTTTTCAGTGGTGAGTGGTATCTGAATTATTTTTATAATTTTATTTGAAACAGCTTGGAAATATAATTTTCCTGGTCTTGATTTGGTTTATAAAATATTAATTACTAAAAATAAATACCCCAAAGAATCTTGGTTTTAAATGTCACAATATTTTTAAATACGAATTTCATATCACTAAATAGAGTAAAAATTACTATGCTTTAACAATGTTAGTTATTTGACCAAAGATTGTAGTATACAACATTTATTTGTAAAGGGAATCAAATTTCTGAAAGCTTGTCTAGAGAATTGATAGGGAGAAAGGGGAAAATATTTTTTTTAAACATCAAGGCATATTTTATGCTATGTTGCAAAACAATGATTCTCAAACAGAAAAACAAACAAACAACTTACACCACTCTTTCCCCGATTGCCTACACCGTGGACTAATTTCAGCTATGTCATAATCTCAGAAATTACCTTTACAATACTTTTTTCAATAGTGTTTAGGTCTTTCGTTGAACTTCAACAAGTGATGTTGTTAGGTGCTGTTGAGTCAGTTCCGACTCATAGGGACCTTGTGTACAACAGAACCAAACACTGCCTGGTCCTGCGCCAGCCTCACACATGTTCTTGTGTTTGAGCCCATTGATGCATCCATTGTGTCCATCCAACGCGTGGAAGAGCTTCCTCTTTTATGTTGCCGTTCTACTTTACCAAGCATGATGTTGTTCTCCAGAGGTTTGTCTTTCCTGATAACATGTCCAAAGTATGTGAGACATAGTTTCACCATCCTTGCTCCTGAGGAGCGTTCTGTGTTTACTTCTTCCAGGACAGATTGTTTCATTCTTTTGACAGTCCATGGTACTTTAAATATTCCTTACCAGCACCATATTTCACATTCTTCTTTGGTCTTACTTACTCAGTGTTCAACTTTCACATGCATATGAGGCAATTGAAAATACAATGGCTTGAATCAGAGTAACATCTTTGCTTTGCAATACTTCAAAGAGATCTTGTGAAGCAGATTTACCCAATATAAAGCATTATTTGATCTCTTGATTTCTACTTCCATAAGCATTGGTTGAGGATCCAAGCAAGACAAAAATCTTTGAAAACTTCAACCTTTTCTCCATTTATCATGATGTTACCTATTTGTCCAGTTGTGAGTATTTTCTTCTTTTTTACATTGAGTAGTAATCCATAATGAAGGCTGCAGCCCTTGATCTTCAGAAGCAAGTGCTTCAAGTCCTTCTCACTGTTAGCAAGTAAAGTGGTGTCATCTGTACAACTCAGGTTGTTAGTAACTCCTCCAATCCTAATGCTGCATTCTGCTTCATATAATCCATAATCATTATTTGCTCAGTATACAGATAGAATAACTATGGTGAGGGAATGCAACCCTGATGTACACCTTTCTTGATTTTAAATCATGCAGTATTTCGTCGTTCTATTCACACAGCTGTGTCTTGGTCCTTGGACAAGTTCTGAATGAGCACAATGAAGTGTTCTAGAATTCCCATTCTTCTCAAGGTTATCTATAGTTTATTATAGTCCACACCGTCGAATGCCTTTGCATAGGAAATAAAACACAAATAATATCTTTGTGGTATCTATGTAAATATCTTTCTGGTATTCCCTGCTTTCAGCCAAGGTCCATCTGGTGTCAGCAATGATATCCTTTGTTACATGTTCTCTTCTGAATCTGGCCTGAAACTCAGGCAGTTCCCACTCAGTGTACTACTGAAACTTGTTGGATGATCATCAACACAAATTTACTTGCACGTGATATTAATGATATTAACAAAGAGTCACATGTATTTGGAATGGGTACAAATATGGATCTTTTCCAGTACATTGGCCAAGTAGCTGTCTTCCAAATTTCCTGGCATAGACAAGTGAGTTCTTCCAGTGCTTCGTCAGCTTGTTGAGACATTTCATTTGGTATTCCATAACCTCCTGGAGCCTTGTTTTTGACTAATGCTTTCAGTACAGTTGAACTTCTTTCAGTACCATTGGTTCTTGCTCCTATTCTCTTGAAATGGTTCAATGTCAATCAGTTCATTTTGGTGCAGTGACTGTATTCTTTCCATCTTTTGGTGCTTTTTGCATCATTTAATACTTTTCCCTAGAATCTTTCAATTTTACAAATTGAGGCTTGAAGTTTTTCTTGCGTTTGTTCAATAAAAAGTACACCAAGTGTTTATTTTTTGGTTTTCTGACTCCAGGTCTTTGCACATTTATTATAATATTTTATTTTGTCATTTACAGATGACCTTAGAAATATTCTGTTCAGCTCTTCTCTCATGTCATCATTTCTTCCATGTGCTTTAGCTATGATTAAGAGCAAGTTTCAATGTCCCTTCGGGTATCCTCTTTGATCTTTTCTTTCATTCCTGTCTTTGTAATGACCTTTTACATTCATGTATAATGATCTTTTCATCATTCAGCAGCCCTTCAGATCTTCTGTCATCAGTATTCAATGTATCAAATCAGTCCTTGAGATGTTCTCAAAAATTAAGGTGGAGTATATTTTAGCTCTTGTGGACTTATTTTAATTCTTTTCAGCATGAACCTGAACTTGTATGTGAGCAATTGATAGTTTGTTCTTCAGTCATCCACTGACTTGACTTTAGTTGCTGATAATTCAGCTTCTTTGTGGTCTCTTCGCACAGATGTAGTCAATTTGATTTCTTTGTTTCCATCTGGAAAATTCCATGTATCGAATTGCCTTTTGTGTTGCTGAAAAAAGATTTTTGCTTTGAACAAATCATGGGTCTTGCAAAATTCTATCATGCAATCTCCATCTTCATTTCTATCACCAAGGCCATATTTTCCAACTTCTGTTCCTTCCTGATTTTTTCCAATTTTTGCATTCCAATTGCCAATAATTATCAATGCATCTTGACTGCATGTCTGCTCAATTTCAGATTGAAAACATTAGTGAATTCTTCAATTTCTTCATCATTAGTTTTTGTGGTTGGTGCCCGAATTTTAATAATAGTTGTATTGATTCTATTTCCTAGAAGGTAGTTAAATACAATCCTATCACAGACATCACTGTACTTCAAGATAGACTTTGAAATGTCCTTTTTTGTGTCATTGCCAGAATAGTAAGCCATATGATTTTCTGATTCAAAATGGCCAATATCAGTCCTGTTCAACTAGAATGTTGATTTTATGTCATTTGTTTTACAACTTCCAATGTTCCTAGATTCATACTTCATACATTCAAAGTTCTGATATTTACTGATGTTTGGAAGTGTTTCTTCTAATTTTTTATTGTGCTCCATCAGCAATTGAACATCTCAGAAGCTTTACTTCCCCAGGCTTTTCTCCATCTACGTCATTTTGTTGACTCTACTCTCCCGCAGTCATAATTGAGTGCCTTCTAACCTAAGTGCTCCTCTTTCTCTTCCCATCTCTGAGAATTTTCTGCTTCTTTTCATGAGGGTTCCGGTATCTGACATTTTGGATTCTGTCCTTTATGTTTTTGTGGCTAATTCCTCACAAGGAGTAACCTATTCCTTCTTGCTAGTCTGTATTTAGTCTAAAAGTTCTGTTGAAATCTGTTCACTTTGGGTGGCATTGCTATCATTTGAAATACTAGTGATATAATTTCCAACATCACGGCAACACAAGAGCCAGGACAGTACAACAAACTGACAAATGGTGATCAACAAGTGGTAGCTAGTAAATAATAAAAGACTGCATATAATCCAATCAATAAATCAAACATCAAGTTTTTATTAAATGCCTACTACATACTCAGCTGTTTTCTCTGTGCTCAACTCAAAATAAACTCACTGTTGTTGAGTCAATTCTGACTCATGGCCACCCTGTCATGATTGGACTGCTAACATCAAGGTTAGTAGTTCAAAACTACCAGAAGCTCTTCAGAAGAAAATTGAAGCTTTCAACCACCCCCTACCTGCCAAAAAAAAAAAAAGTGTTACAATCTTGGAAACACACAATGGCAGCTCTACCCTGTTCTTTAGGGTTACTATGAGATCTCTCTGTGCTGTACACTTCACAATTGAGAAACACCTAGGAACCCCTAGATATTAATAAAGACCCACTGATAAATTTTAATACCTAGCTAATGCCAGAGCAACCGATAGAAAGATCAAACTTTTGTGGGGGGGAGGGGGACTTTTACTACTGAACTTTGCTGAGCAAATTGGTTATTGTTACAGAAAACTTGCTGAATATTTTAGCTAATCAAATTCTATTTAATGACATACTAGTTGATAAGGAGCCATGATAAAGAGCCATGGTGGTGTAGTGCTTACACATTGAGGTGCTCACTGCAAGGTCAGCAGTTTGAAACCTCAAGCCACTCTAAGGAAGAAAAACTGAGCTATATACTCCTGGAAAGAACTTACAGTCTCAGAAACTTACAGGGGCAGTTCTACCATGTCCTATAGGGTCTCTAGAGGTCAGCATTGACTAGATGACAGTACATGTTTTGTTTGAATTAGTAAGGTACCCCATGCTTAAATTCATCTGAGGCATTATAATAGGAAAATAAGTCTATGTGTAGAATTTTTTTTAATAGGAAAAATTTAAATCAACCAATTTTTGTGTGTGTACTCTTTGCGACAATACAAAAATAATTATACTAGTTGTTTTAAAAATGATACCTTGCCTTCAAGAAGTTCATACTCTACCAGAAATATGATACTAGGGTCATTTGTAGGTTCTGAAGGGTTTAAAGTGAAATAATAAAAATTCTTTTGAAAATCACTGAAGCTATCCATAAAATCATATAACTATATATATGTTTCCTTGTATATAAGCTTATACACAGTACATATTTAATGTATAATGCACAATTAATATTTTAATATGCAGTGTGTATTCAAAATATAATTTTACAAAATTTTATTTATATCAGAAGAAGTATATTACAGTTAAATTCTCAAACTTAAACTACGCATATGATACAACTCCAGCTTACACCTAAGTTATCCACTATTCGAGTTATCCACTATTACCCAAGATATTCATATTTTCGCTGGTAGAAACTTCATTAGGTTCACATTCAAAGTTGTGACTCTTCATAAGTATGAACAGGCTAACCATTGGCAGAGATATTTATATTTTTTCATCACCTAGAAAACTATTCTATTTATCTTAACACTATTTCATTTTCTTCAGAATCATACCTAAGATCTACCTTTAGAAATCTGTTTTCTATTTCTTTTTTAAATTATGAAATTCATTACCCCCAAATCCAAGCATGGATTACTCCTTGCCCAAACTATTATAAGCATTTTCTTATTTCCTTAATTCACTATGCATCAATAGGCTAATTTATCATCCTAAAATATAAAAATACAATTCTGATGATACTACTCAGTTTAAAAATCGTTAGTTGCTCCCCATTTTTATACAATTAGATATCATTATTCCTTTGTATTCATATCCCTCTGAAAAATAGCTTCACCTTTCCTTTTAAGTTTTAGTCGAACTGGCCATTCTCAATACATCCTATCCTTTTATTCCACTGTTCTTATGCATTCTTTACCCTGAAAAGCTCTCTTCTTAATTTCTGTTATCAAAGTTCTACCCAGCTTTTGGGTGAAATGTCACACCACAGATTATGGTAACTTTTCCATATTTGCACTTCATTATTGCACTTTTCTCCTGACATTTGTCATACAGTTCTTTGTATTAAAACCATTCATGTGTCTGTCTTATCTCTCCCTCTCAGAACTCCAGTATATTATGTTACCCATCTTTATTTCCTGTATCGCCTAAACCAGCGCCTTGTACAGAAAGATGTCTTATAAATATCTGAACAGAATTAAAATTAATTACCATAGAATTTTATATACATATTTATTTCAATACTGTTCAACTTGTCAAAAGTGTTTGAATTTTTTTAGAATTGCTTTAGAATCTGAGGGATTCTTAAAATATGTTCAGTGGTTACAAATATTCATCATTTGAAGGTTCATTTGATTTTGGAAAGAAGTACGAATTTTTTCTAAGCCATGTTTTGTTAATAATATAGATGATCAATCTTGGATATTATATTTTCAATTTAAAGAAGAAATGGAATGTTAAATAATGAGAGTTCTGGGAGAGTTATGAGCTGATAATGCAAAAGAAAAGTTCCCAAATGCTTTCCATAAAAGCAACATCATTGTAATGAGTTTATACAAGTTTTCTACTTTAAAATATACCTCATTCATCTGGATATGTAAATTCTGATAGATTATTTAAATTAGTCATATCTCCTTATAAATTCATTTGAATTTTCTAAACCAAGTGTTGAAAGTACGTGTGGAAGTGAAATATTTAAATGAGATTAATATCACTCTATATGAAGAACTGTATTTTATAGTTTTTGTGAGTGATAAACCTTGTCATCAATATGGCATCAAACCCTTGTCATAAATATGGTATTACATAGAACTTTGAATATTAGGAATGCATATTTATAAAGTCATGATTATAAAAATCTACAAATTCAGCTCTTCTGCCTAAATGTTCCTGAGTTTTATCATAAGCTAAAGAAACTGGAGGACAAATTGGAAGTAAAGATAATTAAATGTGACATTCAAGTTTCATGTAACTACTATCACAGGATTACAAAACCAAAAATAAAATTAAACGTTATCTCCTTTCATATCACATAGAAAATATATTTGTATGTACATGTATTTATATGAGTTTTCCACTTTCCTGATTGAATGTAATTCATTTCAGGAGGAAGCCACATTATGACATTTGTAATGCCAATGTTTATATAAGTGTGATTATCATGTTTAATATAAGTACTATCTTTATTATTTCATATGTTACTTTTCAGTAGTTACTAGGCTTATCCCCCCAATGCACTCAGTATTACATACTTTCTCTGGCAAAACTACACAGGTAGAATTATCCTCACTACTGGATGGGAGTATGTGCACAGATAATTCAAAACAATTGAATATGTCAATTTTTTTAGAGTGTACTTTGTAGCTATTTAGCAGATTTACCATTTATTAAGGCTAACAATCAAATTATTTGTAATGACTATAAACAAAGTAGGTACTGATAAGAGGACAAAAGATTATAAAATTTGAAGAGTTTTCAAGAAGGAATTTATCATCTTTCATCATTAGAAAGAACGGGGGAAATCAATATCCACATATTCCCTGATATCCCAACAATCCAGTTAATGACATTATGATTTTACCTTGAGTATAAAAAGAAGTCAAGTCCTTAAAAGTATTATTTTGACTTTATATAATATTTCCTTTAAATTTTATATTGGTATTGTTGTCATTATATCATATACATCAGTTCAACTGTTTCTATGTGTACAATTTAGTGACATTGATTGCATTCTTTGAGTTGTGGATGATTTAACCTACTGCAAGGTCAGCAATTCAAAGCCACCAGTTGATTCTCAGCAGAAAGATGGGGCTTTCTGATATATGTATTAACTCCCAATTAATAATAAAAAAATTTAAAGTTACAGGCTTGGAAACCTACGGAAACAGTTATACCCTGCCCGCCAGAGTTGTTATGAGTTGGAATAGACTCAAGTTTAGTTTTGGTTGGTGAGCCCTGATGGTGCTGTTAAGCATTGAACTGCTAGCCACTAGGTTGGCAGTTCAAACCCACCAGCTACTCTGTAGGACAAAGATGAGGCTATCTATTCCCATCAAGATTTACAGCCTCGGAAACCCTATACAAAGTGACTACCTATTGGAATAGACTCCATGGCAATGGATTCCGTTTTGTTTGGAGTTTGCATATAGGCATATTTAGAGATGAAAGTAAACTAACAGGTCAGAGGCAGTATGGTAGTTTATGTGAGGCAGTATGGTAGTTTATGTGAAATGTGAATGATTGAGGATATCACTTTACTATTTATACTGTTTTAGCCTTATTCCTTGTAGTCATAGTACTAATTCACCAGTCATTGATAAATATAATTTATCAATGTAATAAATGTTTGAGTGACCCATTTCCAAAAACAACAGAAACTGATTTTACTTCTTGTCACTCTCTCATGATATTTGCATATGGGAGGGAAGTAAGGACAAGATAAAAGTTTGGCGTTCTCCCCAGTATAGGTATATCCCACGTAAAATTATGATTAAGTTAGGCTAACATGAGTTACAGCTGGAATATAACCTCAGAACTATCGAGCTCTATAACCAAAACCTAACTCACTGCCATCGAGTCAATGCTGACTCATAGTGACCCCCGGTGCATTTCTAAGACTGTAACTGTTAATGGGAATAGAAAACCCAGTCTTTCTCCCCCAGAGCTGCTGGTGGTTTTGAACTGAGGACCATGAGGATCACAGCCCAACTCGTAACCATATACCACCAGGGCCCCTAAACCCTCCTACAAATGCAACTGGAGTAACACTTATTTCTGCTGAAAAGGGACTATCATACCATTGAATGTGATTTTCTAGCATTAAATAGTAATGCATCATTTCAATTTTCAGTAGGAGCTGGTGGGTAGAAGAGGTATTATTGAAAAACTATATATATCCTCAGCTACCAAATTACCTCTCTCCATTTGATAAATTGTTAGAAATATCTACGCAAAGTTTCAACCTTTATAAAAAATTGACTACCAACATTGACCATTGGAATGTGACTCAAATTAATAGATTTTATTAGAAATGTATTCTTATCTAAAGAGGTTTGATAATGGTGATAATATTGAAAAGTCTACATTTTCTCCCTTTTCCAACCATATGTAATTTATGCTAGTGAATACTCCATGAAATTAATGTGCCTATTAAAAGCTATACTTCACTATTCCTAAGAGTATGGAGGACAGGGTTACTAGACACATTTTGAAGATAACAAAATGTTTCAATCAGTTCCATTATATGTCTAAAATTCTAATTAAGACTACTCATGAAGAAATAATTCTCTTAGTGATGAAAGAAAATGGAGGTCATATGTTCATATAGTTTATAGCTTACACTTTTCATTATGAAGTACTTTCTTGCTTTCTGGATATACCTTTTTAGAAATCCACCTACACTGACTATTCCATGGTTTTTGTAGCTCTTATTCTGTATGGTATTGCATTTTCATTTAAATATTTTATTATCTATAGCTATCTAAACCATACATCCTGGCACCAACATTGTCCTAGAAACTTTCTGGCATTTCCAGAAGAAGCATGTATCGCTTATATCTTTTTTTTTAACCAAGCAAGCCCGTTTTAATTTGTTGGAATCAATAAATAATGTTTGATGGCTACATGGGGGATATACTCTGATAGCATACCTATCTTGACCTCTATCTGAACTCTTTGGTGTTGAGCAACATTCCGGGTAGTGGTGATGCATGCCTTACTGAGATTCCATTTGTTGTTTCCACAGATTTCAGGAAACCTTACTGTGCCTTGGATTACAGGGTGTTCTAGAAAAAGAGCAGTAAGTAATCTTTCATTTAAAGCAGAAAATGGGTTTCCCCTATGTTGTTAATAGGAATGTCATTGAGAAAGCTGTTATGATTTTTGTGAAGTTGGTGAAATAGACCTTATTAAGATTATACTATTTCAAGGAATATATTTTGATATAATAATATTTACAAAGTTAACTTTAATTAAAATACAGCAATCAGTACAAGACACACTCCTAGTACAAGCTTTTACAACTTTATAAAGCATTTAAAGATAATTCATGTTATATCATTCTAATTTTCTCTACAGCTCATTAGCATTCGTTAATTTGATAATATAGTTGAATCCTATGTTTTACAAAAATCTCAATCAACATTAAATGATTTACCTTATGAAGGGCATTTCAGTATTATGAGGAACTAAAATTTTGACAATCTTACTTTGTTCTTTTTAAAAAAATTTTGTTCTTATTACTTTTCTATAGCTGTTGTGCTCTGTCTAATGTCAAATTAACAGAACTTCATTATAACCATGTTTTCTCAAAGGGTTTCATCCAGTCTTTCTGTGGAGAGCCCATGAATCGCATTTTAACTAGCAATCTGGAGATTTGGGTGTAGTTGGTCCATTAATAGAAAGCTATTAAATATTTTAAACATAAAAAAAAACTGAAAAAAATTAGTAACCTATGATAAGTTACTTGTATGGTAGAAAGACTTGAGTATAATTAAATTAAGATATACTGGGGGAAATGATGTAGACTCCACCTGCCTCTTTCGTTCCCCCCAAATATAACTATAAAACCTGGAAATAATGAAGGGAGGTAGGAAGCTATCAAAGAAGAACTGTATAAGGTTGAAAGAAGGACTGCTTAGGATTCTAGGCCTACAGAAACAACACGGAAGCATGATCTTATAATACCCCACCGAACAGAAGAAGGTGATCTAAGCCTAACACCAAATCTAACAACAGAATGCAACCTAGGTAGGCTCATTCTTCCCTCAGATGGATTTAGAGTCCCATCAGCAACATCAAATGAGCTCTGGCAAAGGAGATCAATTGGAAGCACTATTGGCAATAAGCCATTGGAGGACATGGTTTTTTTCTTTGCTGGGCCTGAATTCTCCTCCCCCACCAAGAAACACTCGTAAACTAAACAGCAATGGCAAGGAGGATACCACCATAACTAGCAGTTTGGCCACTGAAGCTTTCTTATGTCTGTAAGCCGGGAATTCTTTCATCTAAGTAAAGAAATCAGGCAACTGGCAAGAGGGATCAAGTTACAACAAAAACCTAATCTTGGAGGTACTCTTCATCTCTTCATGATAAAATAATCCTCTTTCTTGCCATATAAAAATTAAACAACATGCCCGTAGATAAGCTATGGGTCAAAGAAGTCTCAAAATCAATGAAACGTACATAACACCGAATTAAAAATTAAAATACAACATACCAAGACATGTGGAATGGAGCTAAAGTTATGCTGAGAGGAATGTACAGTACTATCAAATTAAAAATGAGGTAAGGTTACGGTTGCAATTCAATATATTTCTACTTGGAGAAATTGAAAAAAGCAAAATAAATCTAAAGCAAGCAAAAGAAAAAACTTATTAGAGCATAAATCAATGATATTGAGAATATGAAAAAAATTAAGAAAACAATGATATTTTAAATAATAAAAAGTAAGCCAAACCTCTTACAAACCTGAATGAAATAAACTGAAACTAGAAAATAATTTCAATGCAATTATAACATACACAAGATATTTAAACAAAGGCAATAAGGAGGTGCATGGAAGTACCAATCAACAAGATAGGAGGGGACAAAAAGATGGAATGGGTTTGAAAAAAGACTAATTACATTTTACAAGGGTGTGTCAAAAGGACTGCTGTAAAATGATGTTGTTGTTCTTAGGTGCCATTAAATCATTTCCAAATCATAGCAACCTTGTGTACAACAGAACGAAATGGAACCAAGTCCTGCGTGAGGCTTACAATTATTTTGTGCTTGAGCCAGTGGTGAGATTCAAATAATTTAACAACCTATTCACTGCCTTAATGACCTTTTTAAGTATAATATATACTATAGAGTAATTTATTATTTCATACAATTAATACTTAAATGAGAACAAGAAAAGAGGTACACAAACTAGATTATGTTATAAGAAAGTTTTAAAATACTAATGAAAAAAATTAAATAATACCTAACCAAAAAACCATACATCTATTATTTAAGATATTTCTATATTGCTTCTTGATTGGTGTCTTCACTTGCAATATTCTTTGCAATTGTCCAAGTATCATTTCCTGTATGATTTATTCTTAACCATCTTTTCACTGTAGAAGTAGGATACGATTTCCTTAAAGGTAGGCCAATTAGACAATAGACATTGTGTTTGATATAATCAAAACACATAACTTCTCTTCTCTGAATATATTATGTTCATCTTTAAAAGATCCCTTTTCACTTCTGCTGAACTTACAGCAATTATTCTGACAATATTTTTCAACTCTTTGAACACTTTCAGACATTGCATAATTTCTTCATAATATCCTGTGGGAATATGGGGCATAACGTAAAGTTGAAACGGATGAGTGTGTTTGTTAGGTTGTTTGGCACTGTTTCCTTTTCATTATATGCTTGTTTACTAAAGTAACAAATGAAAAGGGATAAAAATGTAGAGTTTCATCTGGAGTATAGTAAGTTTTATAAAACAAATAAATAAATATTCCAAGCATAGTTCCATCTAATTTTTTATACCTATATGCAGAATGAACCTTACTTAGGAAGTTTAAGCTAGATGAATGTTAAGAAAATAGTAAGGATTGCTTATTTCCTTTGTTATTTGTTATTGGGTGGCTACCCAGCCACCCACCTGAGAGAGAATCCTCATTACAAATGTAATTTTTAAATTATTATTAAAAGATCATTTTATTGCAGACCCTTAAAGCTCTTATACTAATTCATACATCAATTTTATCAAGCATATTTTTACATATGTTGCCATCATTATTTTCTAAACATTTACTTTCTATTTGAACCTTTGGTATCAGCCCCTTTTTAATCCCCTTTGCCCCCTCATGACCACTTGATAAATTATTATTAATTTCATATCTTACACCGACCACTGTCTCCCTCCATGGTTTCTCTTGTTCTTCCCGGGGGGCGGGGGTGGTGGTTATGTGTTGATCATTGTGATGGGTTCTTCCTTCCTCACCTCCTCTCCCCACCTTCCCCCTACCCTCCTGGTATCACTACTCTCATTGCTGTTCCTGGATTCCATGGGTCCTAAGCTCGTATCTCTTATCTCTACCGGTGTACACGCTCCAGTCTAGCCCACAGTGAAAGGCAAGACTGAGGTCCTGGTAGTCAGGGGTGGGAAACCTCAAGGAACCAGAGGAATAGTGTGCATTTCATTGGTGCTATACTGCACCCTGATTGACTCATTCTTTCCTTGGGACCCTCTGTGAGAGAATGCCCCATTATCTACACATGGGGTTGGGGTCTCTGCTCAGAAACCCCTCATTCTCAACAATATGGTTTTGTATGCTGGCTTGTTTGTTCTGATGCCTGTTATGCGATCCCATCTTCACCTCATGATTGCACAGGCTGGTGTGCTTCTTCTATGTGGGTTTGTTTCTTCTCTGACAGATGGCCACTTGTTTAACTTCAAACCTTTAAGACCCCAGACACTATATCTTTTGTTAGCTGGGCACCATCTGCCTTCTTCACCACATTTGCTTATGCACAAGTTTTGTCTTCAGTGATCTTCCCGGGAGGCTGAGTATCACAGAATGCCAGTTTGTTAGAACAAGGTGTTCTTATATTGAGGAAAAGTATGAGCAGAGGCCCGAAGTCAGTGTATTGCCATATAAATATATGTACAGAGGCTAATACCTCTGCCTTATGAATTAATGTATTTACGTATGTACACACCTATGCTTATATCTCTATCCATAACTTTGCTTCCTAGGTCTTTCCTGTTTCCTTTTAACTTCCTCCTGCCCAACCATCACACTTTTCCTACTTTCGCCTCTTAGTACTTCCTCTCAGCTAGATTGCTATTCCTCCAACACCCCCAGGATCTTTACACCCTCCTTGTTGTTGATTTTAAGTCCCCAGTTGTTCCCCCTTCTATGGCATTGTTTGCTCACCACTCCCTACTCCTGCCTTCTCCTCCTCACAAGTCCCTCAGGGACTGTCAGTCTCATTGCTTTCTCCTTGAGTTTACTTCCCATGCCTATCTTATATACGTAGGAAAAACCAACGATAATGGAGACAACGCAAAAAGAAAACAAATGATTGAATAAAAAGAGGGGGGGGGGAGATAATAATAACTAGGAGGGGGAAAGCATACATAATTCCAGGTCTGTCTGCTGACATTTATGACTATCTCCCCATTGGTCCTGAGGGAATTCCATCAACTGCCCTTCCAGCCTGAAGTCTAGGGGGCTCTTTAGGGGCTTTAGGACTTTCCTTTGCTCCCATTACTGATCTGTTATGTTCCCTTCTGGCTTTGTCTCACTGTGGGGGTTTCTGACCACACTAACTCCTCTCCATGTGTCCCCAGTATTGTCCTCTGTCACGGTATGCTCCAGTGAGGGGGCATCATATTTTGAGCTGTTGTCGGCCCTACATTCCTCTCTTTGCCTTAGCAGCTCCATGCAGGGACATCATCCTCTGGGCTTGGTGTGCCATTATGGGGTCTAGATCCTCACTCTCTTTCCTTCTTGGTTTGCTTCCATGTTGGCATGGCATGCCGGCCCCTCTTCCCAACCTGTAGGTTTAGTTTTGTCCTCTGTAGCACATACTTCTAGGGAGGGCTCTGGGGCCAAGCCAGTAGACCACTTTTTTAATGAGTTACAATGCCCTCAAGGTTTGGTGTGCCCAATTCTGTGGAGACATCACAAATACACTCTCCCTGGGTGGACTAGTGCCCAGTTCCCCCATGGACATCGTCTCCCTTCTCCCCACCCTTTTCTCCCTCCACCATCTCCTCTTTCCCCTTCTTTGTGTTGGAATAACAGGTACATCCTTGGGTTTGGCTTGTCCCCAACCCGACTGCCTATGTCTCAACCCTTATTGTGTGAGATAAGTGGTGGTTCTTCTCTTCCTACTGTGTTGATTATACTTACCTCAGGGGACTCATGTTGTACTTGTCTTTTTGTGATTGGCTAACTTCACTTAGTATAATTTCCTCCAGCTCTTCCCATGAGACGACATACTTCATTTTATTATCAGTACTCTTTAGTGATGCATAGTACTCTATTGTGTGTGTGTGCCAAAGTTTTCTTATCCACTCATCTATTGATGGGAATTTGGGTTGTTTCCAATTTTTTGCCATTGTGAATTGCACCACAATAAATATTGGAGCGCAGACGAATTGTCTATTTCTTACCACTTTGGGGTATACGCCCAGTAGAGGGATAGCTGGTTCAAGTGGTAGCTCAATTTCCATTTCCTTTAAATATTGCCAAATCGCTTTCCATAGAAGCTGTACATATATACATGATCACCAACAGTGGAGGAGAGATTCTGTCTTCACATCTCCAACATTTGTTCTTCTTTGATTTTGTGATTTGGGCTATCCTCAAGGGTGTTAAGTGGTATCTCATGGTTGTTTTAATTTGCATTTCTCTGATGGCTAATGAACGGGAGCATTTTCTCATACGTTTATTGGGCATTTGGGTCTCCTCACTAGTGAAACTTCTTTTCAGGTCTTTTCCCACTTCCTCAGGGGGTTAACTCATTTCCTCTTTTTGCAGGCAAGGAGGGTATTATAGATTTTAGTAATAAGCCCTTTGTCTGTTGTGCCATTGCTGAAAATCCTCTCCCAGTCTGTGGGTTCTCTTATTACACCCTTGGTGAAGTCTTTTGATGCACACAGGTGTTTTATCCTTAGTATATCCCACTTGTCAATTTTAGGTTCACCTTAGTATGTACCCTTCCCTATTGCAGTTAGCCTATGAATTCCGTGAGCCAAGGTTCTTAGGTTTGTCCTGATTCCTTCATTGATGGTCATGATAGCTTGGGGTTTTGTTTCTAGGTTTGTAATCCACATGGAGTTTGTTCTTGTCCGTGGGGTGAGGTAATCATCTTGTTTCATTTTTCTACAGGTGGATATCCATTGCTTCCAGCACCACTTGTTAAAGAGGCCAAGCACCTCCCACTTGATGCTTTTTGAGCCCTTGTCAAAGATCAGTTGTCTATATGATAATGGTTTTAAATCTAGGTTTTCTGTTCTTTTCCATTGGTCTGAGTATCTGTCATTATTCCAATACCATGCTCTTCTGACCACTGTGGCTTTGTAGTAGGTGTTAAAGTCAGGTAAAATGAATGCTCTGACTTTGTCCTTCATCTATAGGAGTTATCTGCTAATTCTGAGCTTCTTCTCATATGAAATTGTTGGTCAGTTTTTCTTTGAAAAAGCTTGTTGGTATTTGAATGGAGATAGCATTTAACTGACATAGTCCCTTGAGTAAGATTGACATATTTACTATATTGAGTCTTCTGATCCACCATCATGAAATTTTCTTCCACTTGAGGAAGTTGCCTTTGGTTTCCTGTAGTAGGGTCCTGTAATTTTCCTTGTATAAGTCTTTTTTTTTTTTTGGTTAAAAATATCCCTAGATATTTCTATTTGTTCATGATCTTGTCCGATGTATATAGCAAACAAATATATCATAGATAATTG
>NW_022111319.1:632362-649936 GCF_000313985.2 Echinops telfairi
TTAGCTTGGACCTCTCCTCCGATGTTGAATGGAAGAGGGGAAAAGGGACATCCTTGTCTGCTGCCCTTTTTCAGTAGGATTGCTTTCATCTTCTCTCCATTGACTATGATGTTGGGTGTTGACTTTTTGTAGATAGCGTGCATTAACTTGAAGAATTTTCCTTCCATTCCTATCTTCTTGAGTGTCTTAATAATGAATGGGTGTTGGATGTTGTCAAATGCTTTTTTTGCATCTATCAATATTATCGTGTGATTCTTATCCTTTTCCTTATCAATGTGGTGAATAATGTTGATAGACTTTCAGATGTTAAACCACCCCTGCATCCCTGGAATGAATCCCACCCAATCAGGAGATGGATGATATGTTTTATATACTTTTATATTCTATTGGCCAATATTTTGTTAAGGGTTTTTGCATCTGTCTTCATTAGAATATCAGACTGCCGTTCTCTATTCCTGTGGGATCTTTGCCCTGTTTGGGTAGCAAAGTTATACTGGCTTTGTAGAATGAGTTTGGAGGGATTGCAATCTTTTCTATGCTCTTGAATAATTTGTGGAGGATCGATGTCAGCTCTTCCCTGGATGCGTGTCAGAATTCTCCTGTGAAACTGTCTGGTCTGGGAATTTTTTGTTGTTTGTTTCTTGTTAACCACATCTATTTCTTCTTTTGCTTTGGGTCTGTTGAGGTTTTTGATCTCGGAGTTAGTTAAACTTTATTGTGTCAACCTGGCCGATAAACACATGTAGGGTTAATTGAAGGGGGAAGAGATAAATGGCTCGGTGAGCCTTGCCTTTCTAGTTCTCAGGTCTCTTGCTTTGCGATGGTCACGCCAGGGTGCAGCTGCCTTAGCCAGTTCCCTGCTTCAGCTGGCAAAGTTCACTTCCTGTAAGACATCCTTGAGGAGAAGCTACATGGACCTACCCCGATGCAGCCCTGGGTGCTGGAGCACCCGTGTGGAGACCGCTGCCAGTGCTGAGATGCTTACACCTTCACTGATTCAGCTTTCCTCCTGCAGTCTGCATCATAGTGTGTGTTTTGTGAGATGAAGGAGGACTTTGTGGCTTGGTGTTAGACATATGGGTTAATGGGTTAATGTTGGACTTGTGGGTGTGGGAAACACTGGGTTTGGATGTTTTCTTGATGTGCACTAACCGTTTTTATAAAACTCTCTCTTACATATGAGTTTCTGTGGATTTGTTTCTCTAATGTACCCAGACTAACACACCCTCTATCTGGGATAATCTAGGAAGGGATTGTTTTTCGAAGTATTTGTCGATGTCTTCCACATTGTTGAATTGATTGGAGTAGAAACTTTCATACTACTTTGTGATTATCCTTTTAATCTCCTTGAGGTCTGTTGTAATTTCTCCTGTTTCATCCCTCATCCTGGCTATTGATGTTTGCTTCTTCCTTTCCTTAATTAGGCTTGCCAGTGATCTGTCAAATCTGTTGATTCTTTCAGAGAACCAACTTTTTCTGCATTGGTATTTTACATTGACCTCTTCTCTTCCCATTCATTTAACTCTACCCTGATTTTCGTTATTTCTTTTCTTGAAAAGAAGGGGTTGTTCTGTTGACTCTGTTCTAGTTTCTGGAGCTTTTGTGATAGGGTATCAGTCAAAAGGCTCTCTTCCTTTTTCATATATGTTTTTATTGCTATCAAGCTTCCTCTGATAACTCATTTCCACTAGTTTCTAGACACATCTTAATTTCCTCTGGAATCTGAGCCAGTATCCATTCGTGTTTGCCCTTGTTTTTAATGGCCGTTCTTTTATTGATCACTATATTTATGGTGCAGTGATCTGAGAGGGATGTCTGGAAAATCTCTATGTGTTTGAATTTGCACAGGCTGGACTTGTGTCCCAGCATGTGATCTCTTTTCAAAAATGAGCAATGTACATTTGAAAATAATGTGATTTTTTTTTTTTTTGCAGTTGAATGGAAAGCTCTATAAATGTCTATCAGGTACAGTTGACTAATTGTAGTGTTTACTTCTGTAGCCTCCTTGCTGAGCTTCTTTCCCAGTGATCTATCTTTCTCCATAGAGGTGTATTAAAGTCACCTGCTATGATTGCTGAATCTGTTATTTCTTTTTTCATCTTTTGAATAGTTGGTTAATTTTGCGGGTCTTCGTTAGGTGCATATATATTTATGATGCTCACTGGTTCCTGGTCTACTGATCTTTTAGGCATTATATAGTGCCCCTCTTTGTCTCTTGTGTTGGTTTGCACATTGAAGTCAATTTTGTCAGAGATTAGGATTGTAAGCCCTGTATTATTAAAGTTTCTGTTTGCCTGGTATATTTTCCACCAGCCTTTTCATTCTTAGTCTATTTTTGTCTGCGGGCTTAAGATGTGTCTCTAGCAAGTAACACATTTATAGGTTATGTTTTCTGAGCTGGGCTGAGCCTTTGTCTTTTAATGGGCAAGTTGAGGCCATTTACATTCAGAGTTATTATTCCATCTGTGGATTCATTGCTGTCATCTCATACCTTTTGCGTTGGGTGTTTTCCTATCTCCCTTCATATCTGTGTGCTGTGTTTGTGTGTGCGTGGGGCGGGTGTTCATTCTTGCCTTCTTTTCCTGCTGAGGCCATGTTATCTTGGTAATTGTTTTTGGTGTGTTGGCTTCTGGGTAGAGTTGGGTTATATGGTTGTCTCCTGCTTGTGCTTGGTGGATGTTGGTCTTCTGACCATAGTGAGTCAGCAATGATTTTTCCACAGGATTGGGTATCTTATAGAATATTCTTTGAGTTTTTCCTTGTCATGGAAGGCTCTTACTTCACTGCCTATCTTAATAGATCATTTGGCAAGGTAGAGGATTCTCAGGCTGGTGTTTTTTTCTTTCAGCTTTCAGATGTTACTCCACCCTCTCCTACTGTTCATGGTATCTGCTGATCAGTCTGAGCATATTCTTACCTGAGCACCATTGTACATGACCACCTTTTTTCCTCTTGCTGCTCTTAAAATTTTCCCCTTTTCCTTGAAGTTGGATAATTTAAATATTATGTGCCTTGGTGAGTTCTTCCAGTGGTTTAGTCTAATTGGTGTCCTCTATGCTTCCTGTATGATTGTCTGATTCTTATTCATTAAGGTGGAGAAGTTTGCTTCCAGAAATTCCCCCATTAATTTAGCTGTTAACTTCTTCTTTGTGTCTTGTTCTGGTAGACCAATTATTCAAATATTGTTCCTATTCATAGCATCTGTCATAGATCTCAGGTTCTCTTCTGCCTATTAGATTATATTGTTTGACTGTCTTTCCCAGTTGTTGAAGTCTGCCTGATTGTCCTCGAGATTTCTGGTATGATTCTCCACTTTTTTCTAGTTTGTTGATGTGGTCTGTGATCTTGTCTTTTGCTTTTGTTACCTCATCCACTATTTCTTGTATTTTCCGTTGGTGCATGGACTTCATTGCCTCTATCGTTGGCTTCATCCCCTCTATCGTGGACTTCATCTCTTCCATCATTACATTCTTATTCTGTGCTGCTTCCGTCATATCCTATATTACTCTAAGCTACATTCCAAAGATTTCTTATTGTGGCAGATTCATGTATGATTCTGCTATGAGCGTCATTGTGTTTACGATTTCATCTGCTGTTGCATTTTGTTTTTCTTGTTTTCTTGTTGAGGGTGTTAAGGTATGTTGCTGTTTGACTGTCATTTTGGAAGAACTGGGTACCATGTTTCTGGGAGACCAAGAGTCCCTGAGCTCTTTCTTTGTGTGCCTGCTAAGAGTGTTTTCAGGGTCTACTTGTGGCCTATACTATGGTGGTGGGTCTGACTGCCATGTAGGTAGGGTGCAGTGGTGACTCAGTGGCTGGCAGTGGTGGTGGGGCCTCAGAGTCTGGGATGAGGCAGATAACTGTAGGTATGCCATTGACTGGTTGGGGCAGGGCTGCAGCACGGGACATGGTCCTGGTCTGGAGTGTCAGGCAACAATTTCTAGCCTTTTAAAGACAGTCTGTGGAGCCCCAAACTTGTAGAGCCAGTTTTTCCTTTGGGCTGTGGCTATCAGCACCTGTTGGCTTTTCCCATTTTATGTTAAAATCTTAGGCTGTGCTCTGGAGATTAGCTTTCTGGCTACCTTGTTATGTTAAAGTTAAGCTAATGGACATAGTTCTGCGTGCTTACATTAAGTTATACAAAGGACCACAGCCTGGAATTGAAAGCATTTATATATATATATAATTTTTTTTTTTTACCTTTTTATAATGTGCTTGTGGGGTGCCCTGGTATTGGGGTTGTGCCACACTCTTCTTAAGGGAAGGAGACCAGCTTCACAGAGTGGTTTCTCGGCTAACTGGTTCTGAATTTTCCCCCAATCTCACTCCCGGCTCTATCTGGTTGTTCTCTGGGAAATTGTGTTCTGTTACAGGTAAATATCCAGCAGCTCTTCAATTTCTGCAAATTATTTTCTAATCATCTATTGTTACTCATGCTAGCAGGCATGGAGCTGGGAAGAGGAAGAAAGAGGATGGCTGATCTAGTCACTCTGTTCCTGGCTGGAGAGGGGAGTTGCAAAGCACTAGACTGCATATGCAGGGTGGATAGCAGTGAGGGAAACTCAAATGTGAGGTCTTGTGGCTAGCTGTCAGGCTTTTGGAGGCTCTCTGTGAGTCTGGGATTATGACCACTTTTTTTTTTTTTAAACATTTTATTAGGGGCTCATACAACTGTTATCCCAATCCATACACACATCAATTGTGTAAAGCGCTTTTGTACATCGTTTCTCAAAACATTTTCTCTCCATTTAAACCCCCGACATTAGGTATGACCACTTTTAGACAGCATCCTGGGGAAATTACTGCTCACTGCAGGTCTAGGATGCAGAAAGGGGTGGCAGATGCAATCCTGCTGGACCTGGAGAGGGGTTAGTGGAGCCTGCAGGTAGATGCTGTGAGCTTAGAGTTTTTCAGTGATTTCTTGAATCGCTTGATGGGTGAGAATCAAAGGGTGTGTGTGTCTGAACCAGACCCTAGTACACTGAATCTATTTTTAGCACCCAGTCTCCCAGTACTGACCTCCTTACTTCTTAATTTTCTGGTCTAACAGCAGGAGCTCCGGGTTGGTGATTCTACCTGTATGCCATCTTGACTCCCTGTCTCACAAATGTCACTTTAACAACAGGTTCACTGAACTCAACAAAAAATGTATTTATCAGTTCTGCCTCACTGGTATGAACCAGATAAATCCTACAAATTGTTTGAGCCCATTGTTGCAGCCACTGTCAATCAATCTTTTCCATGGTTTTCCTCTTTTTTTACTGCCCTTCTAATTTACCAAACACGATGTCTTTCTCCAGGGACTTCTCTCAACTGATAACATACCCAAATTCTGTGAGACATAGTCTCACAATCCTTGTTTCCCAGGAGCTTTCTGCTTGTACTTCTTCCAGGAAAGATTTCAAAAAATTCTTTTGGCTGTTCATGATACTTTCAATATATTTCATCAGCTCCATAATTCAAATGCATCTATTCTTCTTCAGTCTTCCTTGTTGCTAATTAAATGTTCAACTTTAACAATTGAAAATATTATATGTTCCTTGGGTCAATACACCATAGTCTTCAAAGTAACATCTATGCTTTTCAAAAAGATTAAATCCTTGACTTCAATCTTTTATCTTTTTATCATGATGTTACATATTGCTTCAGTTTTGAGTGTTTCTTTTATCTACATTTAGTTGGCTGAAATATTTGATCTTCACCAATGTTTTTAAAGTCCTCCTTACTTTCAGCAAAAAAAGTTGTGTCATTTTCATATTGCACATTGTTAATACTTTCTCCAATCATGATACCACATTCTTCTTAATATAACCATCTTCTCTGATTATTTGTTCAGCATACAAACTGAATGAGTATATTGAGCGAATGCAATCCTTTTGCACACCTTTCCTGATTTTAAACCATTCTGTATGTTCTTGTACTTTGTGCACAACTGCCTCTCGATCCATGTATAAGTTCAACATGAGCACAATATAGTGTTCTGAAATTTCTGTTCTTATCAAGGTTTTCCATAGTTTATTATTTTCCACACATTTGAATAGTAAATAAAGCACATGCAAGCATCTTACAGTGTTCTCTGCTTTGAGCCAAGATCCACCGGACATTAGTAATGATATTCCTTGTCCCACATCCTCTTCTGAATTCAGCCTGAATCTTTGGAAGCTCCCTGTCAATGTACTGCTGCAACTCTTATTGGATCATCTTCAGTAGAATTTTATATGCATGTGATATCAATGATATTATTCTATAATTTGAGCATTCTTTTATCTTTCTTTGGAACAGGTACACTTATGAATCTCACTCAGTCAGTCATCTTTCTTCCAAATTTCTTGGCATAGATGAATAAGGGCTTCCAATGCGTCATTATATTGTTGAAACATTTTAATTGGTTTTCCATCAATTTCTGGAGCTTTGTTTTTGACAGATATCTTCAGTGCAGCTTGGACTTCTTCCTTTAGAGCCATTTATTCTTGATCATATACTACCTATTGAAATGGTTGAATATGGACTACTTTTTTGCTACAGTGATTCTGCAAATTCTTTCCATCTTATTTTAAAACTTTCTGTATATTTCAATATTTTTCCTACAGACTTGCAATATTAGACCTTGAGGCTTGAATTTTTTATTCAGTTCTTTCAGTTTAAGATTCATTTGTTTTTCTAGCAGAGCATGTTCTTCAACTTTGGTTTTAACTATAGGTCTTTGCACATTTCATTATATCTTATTTTTCTTCTTGAGTTGCTCTTTGGAATTTTCTGTTCAACTTTTATATTTAATTTCATCCATTTGCCTTAGATACTCTATAATTAAAAGCAAGTTTCAGTCTCGTCTGGCATTCACTTCGATCTTTTCTATCTTTCTTGTCTTTTTAATAACATTTTGCTTTCTTCATGTATGACATTTTAGATATCCCTCAGCTTATTAGTCTGTCATTAGTGTTCAATGTGTTAAATCTGCTCTTTGAGTTATTCTTGAAATTCAGGTGAAATGACCTCAAGGTCATACTTTCCTTTTATTTTAATAAATCATTTTATTGAGGGCTCTTACAGCTCTTACAACAATCCATACATCAATTTTATCAAGCACATTTGTACATTTTGTTTTGTTGTAAAAAGGTTGTTGAGATGAAGTTGTTGGTCTTGCAATTGTATCATGTCATCTCCAGCTTTATTTCTTTTACCAAGGCCATATTTCCCCTTACTGTTTCTCATTGTTTTCAACGTTTGCATTACAATCACCAATAATTATCAATGCATTTTGATTAAATTTGGTCAATTTCAGACTGAAGAAGTTGGTAGAAGATTGGAGGAAGATTCATTACAACCTGTGATATGCAGATGACACATCATTGCGTACTGAAGGTGACATGGATTTGTAGCCCTTACTGATGAAGATGAAAGAATACAGATTTCAGTATGGATGACAGCCCATTGTAAAGAAAACAAAAATATTCATAATTAGTCCAATAGACAACATCTTCATAAACAGAAAAGATTCAAGTTGTCAAGGTTTTCATTTTGCTTGGATCCACAAGCAAGCTCATGGAAGCAGCAGTCAAGAAATCAAAAGATGTATAACATTGGGCAGATCTACTTCACAAGACCTTTTTAAAGTATATGTCAATTGAGCACTAAGGTGAGTTTGACGCAAGCCATAATTTTTTTTCTTATCATCTCTTTGCATGTGAAAGCAGAATAATGAATAAAGAATACCTGCGAAGATTTCATGCATTTGAATTGCTGTATACACTTAAGTATAAGCCGACCTAAATATCAGCCGAGGTACCTAATTTTATCCCCCAAACTGCATTTAAAATGTGCTGGAAAAACTCGGCTTATACACGAGTATATATGGTACGTATTGGTGAAGAATATTGAAAGAATCATGGACTGCTAGAAGAACAAATGAGTCTCAAGTACTTTGGACATCTTATCATAAGTGACTAGGTGACACATCATACTTGGTAAAGTTGAGGGCCACTGTTAAAAGAGGAAACAGATGAATTGAGAAAGTGATTGCACCAATAAACTCAAAGGTAATTGTGATAATGGTTCAGAATCAGGCAATGTTTCATTCCGTTTTAGGTAGGGTAGTTATGAGTTGTATCTGATGAATGGCACCAAGCAACAACAAAGATCTTTTTTTTTTTTTTGTAAAAATAGATATTTTGTTTTGCAGCACCCTTTGTTAGAAGGACTGTATCTACTCCCATTTAATGGCTTTGATCAGTCCAAAGATCATCCAGGTGTCCTTAAGTGCATGTATTTACTGCTGTATTCTCCATGCTGTTTCATTGTTTTATGTTTCTGTTGTATTAATATTAGCTATTTTGGCTATGGTTTTTGTGTTTTTAGATGACAAGTTGTGAGGCCTCTTACTTTGTTCTTCCTTAATGCTTCCTTCCCTAATTGGCTTCTCTTTCTATTCCTTATAAAATTAGTATTTAGTTTTTCAATCACTTTAGAGAATTATATTGGTATCTAAATTGGGATTGTATTGTATTTGTAGATCAATTTTGAGTAGTTTTAACATTATCAGAATATTAATCTTCCTATCCATGAACATGTTTTATTCTTCTATTTATGTAGGTCTGTCCCTATTAGTTTCTTATAATAGTGCTTTGTAGTTTTCTCTTTATAGGTTTTTATATATCTGGTTAGATTTATTCCCAATTATTTCATCTTTTGTTGGTTATTGTAAATGGTATTGTTTTCCTGTTTTCTTTTCTTATTTGATTGCTCTGACTGAAAGTCCAGTAGAGTCTTGAAAATTAGTGATGATAATGGACATCCTTGTCTGCTTCCCCTTCACCAATGCTTTCAGTCTCTCTCCATTGAAACTAATGTTGGCCTTTGGTTTTGCATATAAGGCCTTAAGTATTTCAGTTTGATGAAAGGAATGGGTGTTGAATTTTTTCAAATGCTTTTTCTGCATTGATTGATATCACTTTGTAGGATTTTTATTTTGTTTTATTTATATGTTGGATTATGCTGATTATTTTCTAAGGATTAATCACTTTTTCATACTACTTGATCATGATGTGTTATTATCTAAATATGTTGTTGATTTCTATTTGTTAAGGATTTTATTAAGGATTTTTATTTTTGAATTTATGAGAGATATTGGTGTGCAGTGTTCATCTTTAGTGATGTCTTTATCTTCTTTTGGTATTAGGATTATGGTCACTTCATAAAATGAATTCAGAAATAGTCCATCCTTTTCCATATTTCAGAATATTTTAGATGGAATTGATGTTAGCTTGTCTTGAAATGTTTGGTAAAATTTGCCAGTGAAACTATCTGGTCCAGTGCTTTTGTTGTTCCATTGGCAATATTAAGGTGTTTTTTTTAACGACTTATGTAATGTCTTTGTTTGTTATGAAGCTATTCAAATTTTATACCCGGGTCTATGTCAAATTAGGTAGGTAAGTAGTGTGTTTCTAGAAATGTGTCCATTTCTTCTAGGTTTTAAAATTTGATGGAATTCAGGTCTTAATACTATTCTGTTATTTTTTTAATTAAGTTAGTTCTGTTGTGGTACCATCATTTAATTTCATATTAATGCTTTTTACATCTTTTTTTCACCCTAAACTGGTTGCTTTAATTCCAGGTGGTACAGAATTCTGGGCATAACAAAGGCTGAAGAGCAACTCTGGTAGAATTCTGGACTGGGTTCACTCTGACCTTACAGCTAAGTTGGGAATGGCTGAGTGGGAAAACTAAAGAGATGAACCATTATATGATTTCTTTTTCTTCTTTTTTAAAAACGTTTATTCTTAAATGTACAGCAGGCTCCAAGAAAACACTTCATTCTAACTATAGATGACAACAGATTTATAGTAGGGATCCAGATGTTTGAACAGGAATGGAATCAAGAGTCATCATCGCCTCAGTCACCAAAAACAACCTACCTTTTGCCAGATTTCTTAATTCCATCTGTGGCCAGGAGGCTCTTGCCCATGGTCCATGCTTTTAGCTCCTTGAGTTTCTTCTGCTTTTCTTTCCATTTCTGCTTGAAAGCCTTATCTTCCTTTCCATTTCCTTAGTTGGTTTCTTGTCTTGTTTCAGGGGCTTCTTGCCACTGTCAAGGCCTGACATGGTGCCTGCCACCCCTTCCCCAGACCTGCCACTGAAAATCAGAGCTCCTGACCCCTACCTCTTCTGTGCCTACACTACAACAGGGCCTGCCAGTCCAGAAGTTGAACCTTATTTTTTTATCCTTTTGTTAGATTTTCCATTTGTTTTTCCATTATATTAATTCTTTCAAAAGAGGAGCAGAGCCTATGATGGGAGAGGGGTGGCAACTGAACAATAAAATTTTATTAAATAAGAAGAGTTGAGATATATCTGTTTTATAAGAAACACAACAGAAAAGGGATTTGGTTAAAGGAGTAATTGTATACCGAGGTAGAGGGTTGTTGGATTGGCTCTAAATTTAGTGTAGACGGAAGAGTATATGGAAACCATCATCATTTTTCTTTTTATGATTGTTATTGGTACCTTCTTTTCCTTCCATTGTAAACTGATGCTTGAAAGGAAAATATGCATTAACAGGATGAAGGAGGGATTTTCTAACAGGTAGTGGGGCTGGGGTCCTAAAGTGGCTTCGTACCTGTACCACCAGGAGTGCCAATTGTTCCAAACCAACCAGAATGAGGACAACCAACATACATGTGGGATGGAACTGTGATAAAATTTGGCCCCAACTTGATCTGGAGGGTCTTTCGTTTTTCTTTTTATCCATGATAATGAAACCATTTGATTGTTGTTGTTAGGTGCCATTGAGTCGGTTCTGAATCATAGTGACCCTATGCGCAACAGAATGGAATACTGCACAGACCTGTGCCATCCTTGCAATTGTTCCTATGCCTGAGCTCATTGTTGCAGCCACTGTGTCAATCCATCTCATTGAGGGCCTTCCTCTTTTTTATTGCCCCTTCTCTTTACCGAAAATTATGACTTCTCCCATGAGCTGGTCTTTCCTGACTATATGTCCAAAGTATGCAAGATGAAGCTTTGCTGTCCTTGCCTTAAGGAGCATTCTGGACTTACTTCTTTCATGACAGATTGGTTGTTTTTTTAAAACCGTTCATGGTACTTTAATTATTCTTCTCTAGCTCCAAAATTCAAATGCGTAGATTCTTCTTCAATCTTCTTTGTTAAATGCCAACTTTCACATGCATATGAGGCAATTGAAAATACCATAGCTCGGGTCAGGCACAACTTAGTCCTTGCTTTTCAATACTCCAAAGAGGTCTTGTGAAGCAGGCTCAACCAATGCAATGTGTCATTTAATTAGTTGATTGCTGATTCCACAATAATTGATTATGAATCCAAAAAGACAAAATCCTTGACAACTTCAACCTTTTTTCCATTTATCATGATGCTACCTATCATTCCAGTTATGAGTATTTTGGTCCTCTTTACATTGAGTCATACTCCATACTGAAGGCTGCAATCCTTGATCTCCATCAACCAGTGCTTTAAGTCTTGCTCACCTTTAGCAAGTAAGTTGTGTCATCTGCTTATTGAAGTTGTTAATAAACCTTCCTTCAATCTTTTTTTGACATTATTCTTCATATAAGCCAGATTTTCTGATTATTTGCTCATCCTATAGACTGAATAAGTATGGTGACAGGATACAAACCTGACACATTTCCCAATTTTAAACCATGCAGTATTCCTGTGTTCTGTTTGCACAGCCACTTCTTGATCCATGTCCAAGTTCATCGTAAGCACAATGAAGTGTTCCGGCATTTCCATTCTTCTCAAGGTTATCCAGATTTTATTATGGTCCACACAGTTGAATGCCTTGGCGTAGTCAAGAAAACTCAAGTAAACATCTTTCTGATATTATCTGCTTTGAGCCAAGATCCATCTGACATCAGCACTGAGATCCCTTGTTCAATATCCTCTTATGAATTTGTCTTGAACTTCAGGCAGTCCCCTGTCAATGTTCTGCTGCAAACATTGTTGGATGAGCCTTAGCAACAAAAAAATCTGAGAACAGAAAAACTACTTGTGGTAGTTACATAATCTGTTGTCAATTTGAGACTTAAGAATGAAAGGGTGGATTTTAGCATGTCAATCAGGTTGCAGCTTGATGACCTCATTTGGAGGCACTAGGAGATAAATAGCTCACTGGAGTCAGAACACAGGCACACTCTCTGTGAGCCTTCCCTGTCTAGAAGACACATGGAACTACTCTAGAGCCCAGGAGCTGAAGGATCCATGTGAAGACCCCTTCCAGCACCAAGATGCTTCCACTGCCACTGGATCCGCAAGAATTTCCACCCACTGGCCAGTGATCTTCCTGTATTCGGTGTCATTGCATGTTTTTCATAAGTCTGAAGAGGAATTTATAGATTGGTGTCAGACATACGGACTAATATTGAGTTTATGTACTTGATCTGGACTGGGCTGGGATGCTTTCTCAATATTCAATTGCTCTTGTATGTAAAGCTCTCTCTTGTGCACATATTAGTGTCTGAATTTGTTTCTGTAGTCAACCCAGACTAACACACTACTGAAGATCATCCAACCCCAAATAACTCATTTGATTAGTGTGGGAAAATTAAGAACTTAATGCTTTTCCTAAATTGGTTTGCTTATTTGTTTAAGAAATTCCTTATAGAAACATCTTATTTGTTGGATCTGCTAGATAAATTATTCATCTGGGAACATCCAAGGAGGTATGACACCTGAATAAGGAAGCCTAAATAAACAGAAATCAAGGCACCAAAAAAAAAAAAAAGTTGATGCTACTGTAAAGCATGCGTTCATTATAATCTGAATTCTGGAGCAGACAGCCTCATCGTTCTCCTATGAGAGTGGCTTGTAGATTGAACAGTCAACTTTATAATTAGCAGCCCACAGCATCATCAATGCTTACTTTTAGAATAATGGACTTACACAATATTTGGGCTTTTTCAATGGACCCATTTCTGTTAGCATCATGTCCTCCATGACTTATTATGAAGTGGTTCACAGATTCCTCGTTATTCTGTAACATTGCATGACATTCGACTATGTGTATGTACAATTGTATGTTTATCCATTCATTTATTGAATTCAGGCTGTTTCCATCTCTTTTCTATGTTGAATAGTGCTGCAGTTAATATGGGTGTGCATAAACCTCTCTGGTTCCTAGCTATTATTTCTTTAAGATATACATCTAGTAATATAATTGTTGATTCAAATAGTATTTCTATTTTCAACTTTTTATGGAAGCCACATATCATATGTTAGGCATTTTTCTAGCCACAATAGCAGTGTATGAGAGTTCCACCTGTCCACACTTTCATCAGGATTTACTGTTTTCTATCTCACAGAATTCTCATATTATTGTTGGTGTGTGATAATATCTCATTGTTATTTTGATTTACAACTCTCTAATGGAAATGATCATAAGCATTTCTTCATGTATTTGTTTGACCCCTTACATTTCCTCTTTGATGAATTGTCTGCCCATGTCTTCACATTTTTTGTTGTTTGTCTTATTGTTGAGGTCAAGTTTTCTATAAATTTTTTAATTAGTCCTTAGTCCGATGTGTTCCACCAAAAATATTTTGGAGAAGTATTTTCATGGGCAAAAGCATTTAATTTTTAGAGAGTCTGTCAAATTGTTTATCTTTTGGTCTTTGTATACTTTTGCTTATGTTTGCTAGTCTACTTATGCCATAAAGCATGGTTTGTACATTTGCCCCTATATTTTCTTTGATGACCTTCACAGTGTCAGGCTTTAGTTTTAGGTAATTGATTAATCTTGAATTCGATTTTGTACAATATATTGTATGAGTTATGAATAATGATTGCCTTTTCTGCAAATGGATATTTAGTTTTGCCAGCATCATTTGTTAGACTTTCTTTTCCCCATTTAATGGATTTTGGTTTATGTTTGCTGTTTTAATAGTACCAGATTGTTTGGCCATCATACCTGTATAGTAGTTTGTGAAATTAGGAAGTGTTTGACCTCCAACTTTGTTATTTTTTTTTCTGTGGTGCTTTCCTTATTTGGTATTTCTTTCATTTCTATATAAAGTTAGTAATTTTTTTTATCTTATTGAAGACTGTTGATGGAGTCTGGCTTGGGATTGCATTCTGTCAGTATATCACTTTGGGTATTTTTGACATTTTGGTACTATTAAGTCTTCCTAAAAAATCCCAAGTGGAACTTTCAAGTAAGCATTAGATTCTTAACTACAAAGTTGATGGTTCGAATTCATCAGCTGCCCCCCTGGAGAAAGATGAAGCAATCTACTCCCATTAAGATTTGCAGCCTTGGATACCTTTCACAGTGTCACTATAAATCAGAATAAACTCAAAGGCAGTGGGTTGTTTTTAGGTTTTATTTTGATCTTCCTACCTATTCATTAGTATAAGGAGACCTGATGGTTCAGTAGCTTAAAAGATTAGGCTGATACAAAATAAATGGATGGGTCAAACACACTAGCCTCTCAGAAGGAAAAAGACGAGCCAGTCTGCTTTCACAAGAATTTACAGCCTTGGAAACCATATAGATCAGTTCTACCCTACCCTATATGGTCATTATGCATTTTTTAAAAATGACATAATGGCAGTAGTTATCCATTAGCAAATGCAAGTCTTTTGTATCTCTGGTTAGTTTTATTCCTGAATATTTTAGCTTTTAGATAACTATTTTAAGTGTTATTTTTCCATTACTTTGTTTTAAGAGTTCTCTTTGGTGGTGTAAAGTAATCTGGAAAATTTTAAATATTGATCTTATATCTGGCCACTTTGTTGAAATTTTCAATTACTTCCAATAGTTTTCTTGTTGAGTATCTGGGATTTTCTATAGACAAGATCATATCTGCAAATAGGGAGTGTTTCACTTCTTCCTTACCAATTTTAATGCCTTTTATTTTGCTTTCTTGCCTTATAGACCCAGCTAGGATTTTCATTTAAATATTGAATATGAGAGCTTATAGAGAGCATCCATATTTGGTTCCTGTTCACAAGGGGAATGGGTTCAGTCATTCTTCATTGAGTATAATGTTGTTTGTTGGGTTTTTGTATATATCCTTAATCATGTTGAAGAATTTCCCTGCATTCATATTTTGCTGAGAGTTTTTTATCAGAAATGAGTGCTGGATTTTATCAAAAGCCTTTTCTGCATGTATTGATATGATTGTGGGGTTCTTTTCCTTTATGCTGTTTGTTTTATGTTGATTGTTTTTCTAATGTTGAAGAAACCTTGTATATCTTTTGATTTTTAGTCTATTTTTGTCTTTATGTCTAAGGTGTTTTTCTTGTAGACAGCATATTGATGTGCCATGTTGTCATACCAGTAGTACTACTTTGTCTCCTACAGGTGCATTTAATCCATTTAAATACAGTGTAATTATCAATAATTTAAAATTCATTTCATTTTTGTTGTGTTATTTTTTTGTGGTCCTCCTGGTTTCTTTGTTCCACATAATTCTATGTACAGATTCATTTCATTTATGGGTTTTCTGATCATTTCTTTCATTACTGTTGTTTTAGGGTTTACTAAATATTCTTTTCTTCATGATTTTATATTTCATAATTTTCTTTAAAGTTATCCTGTAATTAATGTTCTTCTTCCCAAATTTAAAACAACCTGTTCTATCTTTTTTATCATCTTGACTTCTTCTCAATAGGAAAGTTTGTAAATATCATCAGGGAGATTCAGCAGTATTGTTATTAGTGTTGCAGATCATACATGCTTTGGTTTATTCCAATAAAAAGCTTGTTTAAACCTGTCTCTGTGAATAGTGAATGACTGTTGAAAGTTGACTGAGTAATATACTTGGCTTAGTCTTGTTAAGAAGCCTTTAAAGAAATATGTAATCAAAACAGTGGCGTGCTAGGCAAGTTATATTCAAGGCAGACAGTAAGCGAGAAGACTAGGATACCTGTTTTTTGTGGTTCTTAAAAGGGTAATACTGATAGATTATCTTGAAGGTCACAGGAAGACTATAGGGATTATTACAAAGAAGATTTGAGGGAGACCCAAAGCTCATCTGTGGACAATTGGACATTCCCTCACAGAAGGTTCACAAGAAGGGGACGAGTCAGCCAGGATACAGCATAGCACTGACGAGACACACATTTCTCTAGTTCTTTAATACTTCCTCCCCACCCCCTTCCCTATGATGACCCCAATTCTACCATACAAATCTTTCTAGACCAGAGAATGTACGCTGGTACAGATAAAAGCTCTTGACACACAGAATCCAGGACAGATACAACCCTCAGGAACAATCATATGAGTAGCAATACCATGAGGGTAGGGGGAAGGTGGGGAGAGAGAAAGGGGGAACTGATTACAGTGATCAACATATAACCGCCCCCGGTGGGGGGGGGGCGAACAACAGAAACGTGAGTGAAAGGAGACAGCGGTCATTGTAATATATGAAAATAATAATAATTTGTAAATTACTAAAGATTCATGAGGGAGGGAGGGTGGGGGAGGAAGGAAAAATTGAGCTGATACCAAGAGCTCAAGTAGAACATTTTTTTAAAATGGTGATGGCAACATTTACAAATGTGCTTAATACAATTGATGTATGGAACTGTAAGATCCCCCAGTAAAATGATTTATTAAATTTTAAAAAAGAAAATGGAAAACTGCAGTGGTGAGGAAAATGGCAGGAATTGAGGTACTGGTGAATTTATTTTTCCTCATGACAATACACTTGTTTATTCTTCAAGGGTAGCAGGGACTGTCCTATAAAATTGCTTTGGGAAATCTTACCCCATAGATCATTCAGACCCAATTTGTCCTTTGAGAAATATATTTTGTATTAAAACAAATAACATGAAAAGGAACTTGATATGTCTCCCCAGGATATCAAAGCTACCATTTTTATGCAGTGTAACTCAAAGAGCAAAATTATTTGGGAAAGGATTAAGGATATAGAAACACCAATTTTAGAAGTTTGTGCGCCTAGATGGAGAATATGTTGACAATGTTGTTGTATATGCGATTCATTCCCAACTCATAATGACAGAACTAAGCATTGCCCTAACCGGTAGCACCCTCCTAATTGTTGTGTTTCAGCCTAGTTTTGCAGTCACTGGGTCCATCTATCTTATTGAGGATATTCCTCTTTTTAAATGACCCTCTAATTTACCAAACATTGTGTCCCTTTCCAGGAAACTGGTCTTTCCTAAAAACATGTACAAAGCATATGAGATGAAATCTTGTGATCCTTGGTTCTAAGGAGAATTATTTCTGTAGTTCCTCTAAGATAATATGTATATCCTAGAAGCTCATGGTACTTTCAATATTCTTCATCAACACCATAACTCAAGTGCACCAGTTATTCTGATTCCTCCTTATTCATTATTCAACTTTCACATGGATAGAAGGCAATTATAAATACCATAACATCTATCAGGCACATCTGAATTCCCCAAGCGACATACTTGTCTTTACAACTTTAAAGTAATCTTGTGCAGGAGATAAACTTTAAAAAACAACTTTTATTGGGGGCTCTTACATCTTTTATTCCAATCCATACACTCATTCAGTGTGTCAAGCACATTTGCACATATGCCGCCATCATCATTTTCAAAGCATTCTCTTCC
>NW_022111319.1:650225-676562 GCF_000313985.2 Echinops telfairi
TTATCTGTAGCACTGTGCATGGTCTGGTCTAATCCAGGTAGAATTGAGGTCATGATAGTGGGGTGAAGGAAACACCAAAGAACTAGAGGAAAGTTGTGTGTTTCATCGGGGCTACACTGCACCCTGACTGGCTCATCTCTTCCCTATGTCCCCTCTGTGAGGGGATGTCCAATTGTCTACAGATGGGCATGGAGCCTCCACTCCATGCCCCACCCCCACCAATTCACCTTGAGTATATTTTGGTCTGGGTTTTAGATGCCTGATACCTGATCCCATAACACCTCATGATCACACAGACTGGTGTGCTTCTTCCATGTGGGCTTTGTTGCTTCCCAGCTAGATGGCTGCTTGTTTATCTTAAAGCCTTTTAGAGCCCAGATGCTATATCTTTTGATAGCCGGGCACCATGAGCTTTCTTCACCACATTTGCTTATGCACTCATTTTGTCTTCAGCGATTTTGTCAGGAAGGTGAGCATCACAGAATGCCAGATTGCTAGAACAAAGTGTTCTTGTGTTGAGGGAGTACTTGAGTCGAGGCCTAATGTCCATCTGCAACCTTAATTTTTTACATATAGGTATGAGGACATAGCACTATTCCCCTCTCATTATATTAATATATTTGCATATGTACATGCCTGTATTTAGGCCTCTATAAATACCTTTTGCCTCCTGGTTCTTTCCTCTATTTCTTTTTACTTTCCTCATGTCCCACCATCATGTTCAGCCTTCATTCGGGTTTAGTAATTCCTTGCTGCTATATTGCCCTTGATTAAGCCCTGCTAGACATCCTACGACCTCCCTTCCATTTATTTTAGTTCACTTATTGTTCCTTTGTAGCTGGGTTGGTTCCCCAATCCCCTTCCTTTCTTCTTCCTCCCCTTCTCCTGCATCCCCCCTGGAACCATTGGTCCAGTTCTTTTTATCTCCGAATTATTTATCCTGCCTATCTTACCTAGATAGACATGCAGATACATTAATAAGTGCAAAATCCAGGCAAAGTCAAATAAAACAACAAAGGAAGTAAAAATCATCAAAATAATAACAACAATAACAAAAAGAAAGCCACTGACAAAAATGGAAAAGCCTATAAATGGTTAAAGGTCTGTTGACCTTTATGAGTGTTTTCCAGTAGAGTCTGATGGGGTGCCATACTCTGTCTCCAATGTCTTTTTTTGTTATTCTCTGAGGGTTTCATCACTCTGGCCCCCCTGCTGCTCTGCTGCATGCCCTCAGTGCCTTGCCCCAGCATGATGAGGCCAGGCCGTGCACTATTCCCACACTGTGTCTCCAGTGCTGTCCCCCACAACACCATGGTTCAGTGAGGGACGCCATGTCCCGTGGTGGGGCTGGCCTTATGGTCCTCCCTGTGTGTTGTCTGCTCTGAGCAGGAACATCATCCTCTGGGCTTGGTGGGCGAGGATGTCCTCTCCTCCCTCTCCATCCCTTTTCATTTCTCCAGTGTGCTCTAATCCGATGTGCCCTTCTCCCCAAGCTGTATCCCCAGTGCTGTCCTCTGAAGTGCATTCTTCTGAAGGGGGTTGGTGTTCACATAGTTGGGATTGGGCCCAGCCCTGTGGACCTCTCTATTAGTTCCCTGGTACATGCTGGTATGTTGTATTCATGTCTTGGCACATCGGGTTGAAGCCTGGTCTCTTTCTTCCTCTCTTGTGGAAATATAAACAATACCCTTCCCTGGGATGGGTTAGTGCCCTGTTCCCCCCCCCCATCCATGTCTTTCTCTCTCTCTTTGTTTCCCCCTCTTATTTAGTTGGCTGCCATATGTATCCCTGGATGGGGTTTGGCCCCTGCCATAGTTGCTGGACCTCACCCCAGGGATGTATGTATACAGTAGTTTCCCCCTATGCTCCTTTTTTTTTTTAAAGCTCACCTCAATGGACTCATGTTGTACTTGTCTTTTTGTGCTTGACTTACTTCACTTAGCATGATTTACTCCAGTTCTTCCCATGCGGCAATGTGCGTTCATCGCTGCTTTTTAGGGAAGCGTAATACTCCATTGTATGTATGTACCAGTGTTTTGATCCATTCATCTCTTGATGGAAATTTGGGTTGTTTCCAACTCCTTGAAATTGTGAACTGTGCTGCAATGAACATTGGAGCACAGATGTTTGGTAATGGTTTGTTTCTTGCCTCTTCTGGGTATATGCCCAGTAGGGGAATTGCAGCAGATCAACTTATTGAAATACAGTACATCATGGGGCTTCTGGAACAGACAGCAACATCGATTGTGGACAAAAGTAAAATGAAATTCTTGAAAAGTTCAATCTTTTCTGTTTATCATGATGATGTTTATTGGTCCATTTTGAGGATTCTTGTTTTCTTTACATTGTGGTATAATCTGTACTCCTTGAATTTCATCGGTAAATACTTCAAATCCTCTTGAGTTTCAGCAAGCAAGTTGGAGTCATCTTCATATTGCATATTGTTGATGAGCCTTCGCCCAAACGTGATGCCATATTCTTATTATATATTCCACCTTCTCTGATGTTTTTTGCTCACCATACAGATTAAGTATCAGAAAGGATAATACTCAGAAAGGATAATACTCTGAAGTATTATCCTTTTCTGATTTTAAAACATTCAATATCTCCTTGCTCTGTTTGAACAGCTGCCATTTGGTCTATGCACAGTTTCCACAGGAGCATAATTAAGTGTTCTATAATTCCTCTTCTTTGCAATATTATCTATGGTTTGTTCAGATTCACAGAGTCAAAACCTCTGAATAGCCAATATAACAGAAATAAACATTTTTTCTGGTGTTCTATGCTACTAGTCAAGATTTATTTGTTATCAGAAATAATATCCCTTTTTATATGTCCTCTATCCAAGTTGAACTTCTGGAAATTCCTTGTCAGTATACAAATGGAGCTCTTTTTAAATTATCTTCAACAACAAAGCTTACTTGCATGTGATATTAATGGTATTGTTTGATAATATTTCCATTCTGTTGGGTATCCTTCCTTTGGAATGGGTACAGATAAAGTTCTATTCCAGAGGGTTAGCCAGGTAACCGTCTCGAAATTTCTCGGCATAGATGAGGGTGTGTGCTTCAAGTGCTGCATCTTCTTGTTGAAATATTCTAACTGGTATTCCATCAGTTCCCGGAAACTTGTTTTTAATTAATCCCTTCAGTTTCTTCTTTCACTACCCTCATATATTAATATTATGTTGCTTTCAAAATGGTTGAATCTTGATCAATTATTGTTGATACAGTGACTGTATATTCCTTCCCTTTTCTTTCGATGCATTCCGCATTATGCAACTTTTGCCCACAAAAATTCTTCAACACTTCAAGTTTAAAAAAGGGTTTTAATGTGATTTAGGTGAAGGTTTACAGATCAGATAATCAATTTTACATTAAATAATTCATATGTATTTTGTTCACTGCAATCTCTTCAAAGTATCATCACTGATTTCCCACTTCCTCCCTGTGTTTCCTGTTTCCATTCCTCCTTTCTTAACCAGCTTAATTTTGTCCTGGGATAAATGTTGACCTTTTTATATTGAATGGTTGATTATTCTAACACAGAAGTGAGTTCAGTTTCAAATCTGAAGGGTGGCTAAGGGCCACCGTCTTGGGTGTCATGAGTCTCTTTTTTTATTTCATTTAAAGGGAATATTTATTAAGTATTAAATGGGGCAAGGACAGGGCAACTTCTGAGATTTATCATCCAGATGAGGGAGATCATTAGCAGGATCTCATAAAGGTGTATAAGGGTTTTCTGTGATAGAGAGCTTAAAAAGGACATGTGAGGTCAGAGAAAACTTTCACATAAACATGGTTGGTAACAGATCAATACAACATAGTTAGCAGTGGGAGTACTTGAGTGAGATCAGGTCATGATTAGGACATGTGTATTAAATAAGGCAGAGTAGCTTACAACATTGGTCCAGGGGTTTTCCCAAGGCTGTCAGAGTATGACTCATAACTATGCATCCCCCAGTATGGTAATCTCCATCAAGAACATAGCCAGGTAAGCACTTAAGTAAGATTGCTAGAATCTAGGTAGTCTCTAGCAGGAGGCCTGAGTACGCCAATGGCAGAAAAGAACGTCAGTGAAAAATGCATGATCAGTCACATAATTCAATGCAGATTCTCCACTTGGTGGTCTATACAAGACCATTTTCTTCAAGGGCAGGCTGCCTCCCTCGTTTACTAGACAACTGAACGGAAACGACCTTCTCCAAAACTTGCATATTTCCACTCCTCTGGTCATGCGTTCCCATGGAAATTCATGGAACCCCATTGTAGGAATGGGTATTAAATTGGGGTGACGGTGACCATGGGACAATATGTGAGGAATTGATCCTGTCATTTTGCTGTGTGTTCCTTGTCTTTGTTTTTGTAGTTTTATTGGCTTATTTGTTCTTCCTCTATTTCTGTGTCATTTTGAGTATGGTTTCAATGTGTTGATTTCTAGGTGGTGTTCCCCTGAGTGTTGCTCTCAGGTTCGTCTGTTGTTGATTGTTTGGCCAAAGTGTCCCCTTTAGTAATTTTTGTAATCCTGGTCTTGATTTCACAATTTTTACATTTTTTTTTCATTTCTCCTTGTCTGGAAATACCCCAATGAGGTATTCCCACAGATATGAGGGATAGTTTTTTATGGGTATTGCTTATGAGCCATATCTTTATTTGTACATCTTAAAAACTACTTTGACAAGGAGGGTCTTACCTCAGCTGAGCTCCATTTCTCATTTTGTTGGGTGAGGGAGAAAACTAATTAGGTCCTACCACATAAAATTGCTCTACAGTCACCCCAAATCAACAGACATGCATATAATCGTTTTTTGTGTGAACTTTCATAAACATTTAACTCAAGAGGTGGAGAAGGGGGGGGCATGTCTGTCTCCAAGAAGGTAATTTCACTTATTTTGGTGGGTAAATCAGGTGGGGCAACCTACCATTGTGATAAATGTCTAACATTACCTATATTAAACCACCAAGGGAGAATACATCCAATATTATGTTCTTAATTGGGCACTTTTGACTTGTTTTCTACACTTGATCTTAGCTAAAAGGCCGAGAAGCGATTGACTTAGTTTCTATCTAGCCCTTGATGCTGCGGGCCAAGTGCAATAGACAACTGGGACTTTAAACTCTGTCCTTTTGAGGTGCACCACACCAGAAACATCTGAGGAAATCCCATTAAGCAACAGGACTTTACCTTAAACTCACCTGCAGCAGATTTAAAGAACTGAAATGCCGTGGTGGAAGAAAAAGCAGATGACGATTATTCTCAAGGTCATTGGAGTTTTGTTCAGCTCTCCTATTTTGAAGGTGCCCAGTGAATGGTGGCTGAGAACTACCATATATTCACTGTTTTCGTGTTCTCTTTTCATTTTTATGACACATGTTAGTCCAGAGGGCATAGTTCTGCCTTTGTAAAGAAGTATTATTGAAAGATGTGCCCTGTCTTTAGCTCTCATTTTTTTGTGTAAATAGTGTCCAGTTATTTAATTTTTTAATCTGTACAAGTCAACAATACATATCTTTTTATCTACAAAACTATACTATACATGTATACTTTCATTTTCCCAATAGTGTTTTAAACTCTATATCACTGGCTAATTTAATTATACTATTAATAGTATTGTCATATGCCCCACAGGGATGGTTTATAATATTCCTCAATAAAAGGATAATTATGCCTCTAAAGTGAACCAGGGACATATATAAACTATAGATAAATGAATGAATTTTGAACTTACATTTAATTGTAGTCATTATCTAAAAAGAATCAGTTCTTATGGCATGGCCCTGCTCAAGATTTGCCTTCTTGAAGTGATCACTGAAGATATGAGTGCTATAGCAAAGTGTGGTGAAGAAATCAGATGGTGCCCAGCTATCAGAAAGAATAGCTTCTAGAGTCTAAAAGGCTTGTCTTAACAAAAGCAGCCATCTAAGAGTGGTATCAGCTAAGTCCACACAGAGGAAGCACACCAGCCTGTGTGATCGAAGGATTGGAAATAATAAAATCTAAGGCCAGCAGATAGTAGGTGTGGGAACTGTCTTTAAGCTCACTAATTCAGCTTTCCATTTCTTAGGTCTTATTACTCTGCTCTCTTACTGTATTTTATAATTCTGTTTATCATATTTATCTTCTGGAATTTTCATTGGTATAGGGATTCTATTTTTTCTATCATTCTCTGTAACATTTCCTCCATCCTTTGGGAGAATCTGAATCATTCTTCTGAATCTTAATTATTTACAGAATTTTTCTTCTGTCTCTGTCTCTGTTGTGTGTGTGTATGTGTATACTGTGATTGATGTTTTTGCAGCTTCTTTTATGCAGCTGTTCGTGTTGGAGAGGCTTGGGTGTGCTACTAAGTCCTTTAGGAGTAGTTGACTCTGTCAGGTAGTGCTGGAAATGAATAATGGAAACCACAAAATTAAAGGAACAAGAAAAAAAAGCGGAAACATAGAATAGACAGGAAGAAGGGGATAAAGAAAGAGAAAGAAAAATAAAAAGAAGAAAACGGAATTTGAAAGAAAATGTTATAGCCACATTGAAAAAGTCTGGGTGTCAGGTGCACTCCTAGGGCGGTCTTGAGTTGGCCCTTTGTTTCCTCCAGTGCCACCCCAAGCTGGTAACTCCTAGCTGGCACCTTGCTAGTATTGCTAGATTCCAGTCTCTGACTCGGAGTGGAGGGCTGTGCTAGGCCTGCCACCGCTGGCACCATGGTGGTTCAACTTTCAACCTGGTCCCTGTTGCTGTGGGAGGCCAAGCAGAGAATTGGCTGGACACCTCTCAAGTGAATGAGTCACTTCCCTTTTCCTGCTCGGTCCCTAAACTTTTGGGAGGTAGATATTTTTATTCAGTTAAGTTTAAAGCCATCCTGGAAATTCTCAGGCTGCCTTTTTTATCCTTCCTGCCAATTTTCTCCTGACTGTTGCAGAGGAGTGCAATTTTGAGTGTTTTCAGTCTGCCATCTTGCCCTCAAAGTCTCCCTCAGTATTGCAATTTAAAGGTATAAGCTTTCCTTCAGTACTTTCAGCGGGAGATATGCTAAGTGTACTGTTCCCTTTGGGAATTCTAACTCCAGGATTTTGCACATTTTATTATAAGCTGTTACTTTATCTTCTCAAGCTGTCCTGTAAAAAGTTCTCTTCAGCTCTTCTACTGTGTCATTTCTTCCATTCTCTTTTGCTATTCTATGTTCAAGAGAAACTCTGAGTGTATCTTCTGACATTCACTTTGTTCTTTTCTTTCTTCCTGTCTTTCTACTTTCTTCATGCATGTTGTACTTGATGCCATCCCACAAATTGACTGCTCTTTGGTCATTAGTGTTACTAATGGCCAGATCTCTTCTTGAGATGGTCTCTAAATTCGGGTGGGATATGTCAAGGTTGTATTTTGGATCGTGTGGATTTGTTTACTTTTTTGACAGCTTCAATCACAACATGTGTATGAGCAATTGATTATTTGTTCAGATGCTGGCCTAGTTTTGACAGATGATAATTTAGTATATATATATATTAAGGTATTGGCAATGTAGAAGTCGTTGATATTATATAAAATTCTATCATGTCATCTCTAGTGCCCTTTTTTTTATCAACAAGGCCATATTTTTCAACCAGTGTTTCCTTTTTGTTTGCAGCTTTCCTATTCTGAACACCAATAATTACCAAGGTATCTTGATTGTAGGTTTGATCAATTTTCCCCAGAAAAGGTTAGTAGTAGTATTTATTTCATCATGGGCTTTATGGATTGGCGTGTAACTTCCAGTTATAGTTGTCTTTCTTGTTGTTAGATGTCATCATCATTTCCAACTCCTAGCCACCCTATGTAGAGCAGAATAAAAACTACCCGGTCCTGTGCCATATGCACAGTTGTTCTTATGCTCGAGCCCGTTGTTGCAGCCACTGTGTCCGTCCATCTTGTCAAGGGCCTTCCTCTTTTTTGCTGCCCTCCACTTTACAAAGCATGATGTCCTTCTCTAGGTATTTGCGTCTCCAGATAGTATGTGGACAATATATAAAATCAAGTCGTGTCACCCTTGCTTCTAAGGAGGATTCTGGCTGTACTTCTTCTAAGACAGATTTGTTTGTTTGTTTTTGGCACTCCATGAAAGTACTTTAATAATCTTCACCATCACCATAATTAAAATGCATCGATTCTTCTTTGGTCTTCCTTATTCAATGTCCAACTTTCACATGCATATGAGGCAATTGAATACCATGACTTGGGTAAGGCACAAGTAAGTTAGTCCTCAAAGTAGCACCCTTGCTTTTCAACAAGAGGCCGTGTGCTGGAGATTTTCCCAATACATCCTTTGATGTCTTGGCTGCTTCTTCCATGGGCATTGCTTGTGTATTCAAGCAAGACAAAATTCTTACAACAACAATATTTTTCTCCATTTTGTTACCTTTTATCCAGTTGTGAGGATATTTGTTTTCTTTACATTGGGTTATATTCCACACTGAAGGCTGCAATCCTTGATCCTCATCAGCAAGTGCTTCAAGTGTTCCTTACTTCAGCAAGCAAGGTTATGTGATCTGTACCTCGAAGGTGTTAATAAGCCTAATCTGGATTCAAATTCTTCTTCATATAATTCTGCTTCTCTGATTAGTTGCTCACTATGCAGATTGAATAGGTATAGTGAGGTGGTAGAACCCTGATATACACCATTCTGGATTTTAAATCATGCCACATTTCCTTGTTCTGCTCACACAAGAACCTATTGATGCATGTAAACTGCTGCATGGGCCAATGAAGTGTTCTGGAATTCCCATTCTTCTCAAGGCTATCCATAGTTTGTTGTGATCCACACAGTGGAATGCCTTTGCATAGTCAATACAACACAAATAAACATCTTTCTGGTATTCTAAGCTTTCAGTTTTGAACTATCTGCAATGATAACCCCATGTTCTACATCATCTTTGTAGACGTATAGGTTTTATTCTGTCTTCTACAGCATTATACTTAAGATAGACCTTGAAATGTTCTTTTGACAATTAATGTAATGCCATTCTTCTAGAATTTACCATTCCCAGCATAGTAAACCATATGATAGTCAGATTCAAAGTAGTGTTTACCAGTCTATTTAAGTTCACGAATTCCTAAGATATTACAATTTATTTATTTGATTTAATTTTTGATGACTTCGAATTTTACTGGATTCATACATTCCAATTATTAATGTAGGTTTGCAGCTGTTCTTTTAATACTTTTATTAGGGGCTCTAATGTCTCTTATCACAGTCCATACATGTCAAGCACATTTGCACATATGCCGCCATCATCATTTTTGAAGCATTCTCTTCCCACTTGAGTCCCTGATATCAGCTCCTCACTTATTCCCCCTCCCTCCCCCCGCCACCCGCTCTCCCTCACGAACTCTTGATAAATTACAGATTATTATTTCCATATCTTACATAATCCTCCGTTGCCCCTCACCCACTTTTCTGTTATTCGTCCCCTTGGGAGGAGGTTTTAGGTTGATCCTTGTGATCGATTCCCCCTCTCTCCCCCAACCCTCCCTTAATCCTCCTGGTATCTGTACTCTCATTGTTGTACCTGAGGGGTTTATCTATCCTGGATTCCCTGTGTTGCGAGCTCTTATATGTAGCAGTGTGCATGCTCTGGTCTAATCCGATTTATAAGGTAGAATTTAGGTCATGATAGTGGGGTGAAGGAGGCCCCAAAGAACTAGAGGAAAGTTGTGTGTTTCAGCAGTGCTATACTGCACCCTGACTGGCTCAACTCTTCCCTGTGACCCCTCTGTGAGGGGATGTCCAATTATCTACAGATGGGCATTGGGTCTCTACTCCATGCCTCCCCCCATTCACCTTGGGTATGATTTTGTTCTGTGTCTTAGATGACTGATACGTGATCCTATATACACCTCATGAATAGCACTGGAGACACGTTTGGGGAATAGTGCATGTTCTGGCCCCATCACGCTGGGGCAAGGCACCGAGGGCATGCAGCAGAGCAGCAGGGGGTGCAGAGTGATGAAACCCCCAGGGAATACCAAAAATAGACTGGAGACAGGGTGTGGCACCCCATCAAACTCAACTGGAAAACACTCGTAAAGGCCAACAAACAGATCTTGAACTAATTATAGGCTTTTCCATTTTTGCCAGTGGCTTTTAATTTTATTATTGTTATTTTGTTTTTGTTTTGTTGTTGTTGTTATTCTCTGTTGGTTTTTACTTCCTTTGTTGTTTTATTTGGATTTGCCTTGTTTTTGCACTTATTATTATATCTGCATGTCTATCTAGATAAGATAGGCAGGATAAATAATTCAGAAATAAAAAGAATGGGACCAATGGTTCTGGGGGAATATGGGAGAAGGGGAGGTGGGAGAAAGGAAGGGGAGGGGGGAACCATCCCAGGGACAAGGGAACAAGTGAACTAAAATCAATGGAAGGAAAGTCATAGGATGCCTTGTAGGGCTTAATCAAGGGCAATGTAGCAGCGAGGAATTACTAAATCCAAAAGGAGGCCAAACATGAGGGTGGGACAAGAGGAAAGTAAAACGAAATAGAGGAAATAACCAGAAAGCAAAGGACATTTATAGAGGCCTAAATACAGGCATGTACATATGTAAATTATATATATATATAATGAGAGGGGGAATAGAACTGTGTGCTCATATCTATATGTAAAGCATTAAGGTTGCAGATGGACTTTGGGCCTCGACTCATGTACTCCCTCAACACAAGAATGCTTTGTTCTAGCAATCTGGAATTCTGTGATGCTCACCTTCCCTACAAGATCGCTGAAGACAAAATGGGTGCATAAGCAAATGTGGTGAAGAAAGCTGATGGTGTCCGGCTATCAAAAGATATAGCATCCGGGCTCTAAAAGGCTTTAAGATAAACAAGCGGCTGTGTAGCTTAGAAGCAACAAAGCCCACGTGGAAGAAGCACACCAGCCTGTGTGACCATGTTTTTTTTTTTTATTGTCATGTGCCATTAGTAAATGGAGATCCCAAAACTTTTCTCCATAATTAAGGTTGACACTTCTTTAAGAGGAAGTTCTTTTCCAGTCGTATTTTAAATGCTTTCCAACCTGATGGTTCATCATGCACATATTTCATCCAACAACGTCCCACTCCTATTCATAAGGTTTTTACTGAACAATGACTTAGAGTTGACTGCCTACTTCTTCTTAGTCTGTTCTTAGTCAGAAGGCTCTGTTGACATCTATTCATATTGTTAGTATATAAAACACCAATAGGAAAGCTTCTAGCATCAGAATCATATTTAAGCCACCACAATATGACAGTCATACAAGTGATGGAAATAATAGCTTCACATTTGATATTTTAAAAATAATATATGTATGATGTGGTAGCAATATTTTGTAGCCATATTTTTGACTCACTGTTGTGTTTATTCCTCTGCTTCTGTAAAATTTTGCAGCTTCAGAAACCCAATAACAGGTTGCTATGAGTCAGAATGGTCTTAGATGTCACAGGTTTTATTTTATATTTTTTATGTCACAGGTTTTAGCGAGTTTTGCTTTTTAGTTTTGCACATTTACAAACAAATATATCTCTGCTTCCCTATTTTCATTCCAATATGCTTTTTCACTATAGATTTTACTATATCTCTATAGATATTACTATATCTTGGTAGGTTTCTGGGTAATGTTTTCATGTTTATTAATTTCCGCCTTTTCTGCCATTGTTGGGTTGTCTATCTGAAGAAGCTCGTTTAATATTTCTTGTAAGATTCATTCAATTTTTACACATTTCCTTACATTCTATTTATCTGAAAATGCCCTACACTGAACACTACATTTCACATACAATTATAAACCAAACTCACTGTCAGTGAGCTGATGCCAACTCATACCAACCTTATAGGACAGACTAGAAATGCCCCTGTGGGTTTCGAAAACGGTAAATATTTACAGGAGTAGCAAGCCTCATCTTTCTATTGCAGAGTTGCTAGTCATTTCAAGCTTCTGACATGGCGATTAACAGAATAATTCACTATTCCATTGGTTATGAAATTCTCATTTGGCATTTTTAATTTGAATTTTGTGTAAGGCATCCCATTTCCTTTTTTCCTGCATGGTTTCTGCTGATATATCAAAACTAGTTCTTCTTAGTAACTTTGATTGGGAGCCCTAGTGGGGCAATGGTTTTGAACTGGGCTGCTATCCTAAAGGTTAGCAATTCAAAACCACCAGCTGCTCCTCAGGAGAAATATCAGGCTTTCTACTACTGTAAAGAGTTACAGTCTCAGATATTCGCAGGGGCAGTTCTACCTTGACTTATAGGGTCTCTATGAGTCAGAATTGACTCATTGATTGTGATTTTTTTTTAATTTCAGGAATTTTTCATTTTCTTTAGTTAGAGTGTTTGATTGTGATATGTCTTGGTGATTCTCTTGTAGAGTCTCTCCTGTTTGGAGTTTGTTGAGCTTCTTGAATACATATTTTTTCATCTTATATGACATTAGGAAAATTTTCTCTCCACAAATCATTGAGAGTACTCTCTTCTCTCTCTCTTTCTTTCTCTCTCTCTCTGTATGTGTGTGTGTGTGTGTGTCTTCCTTTGTAGGAATTCCAACCACATGTTCTTTATGGTGTCGCTCAAAATTCTTATATTTTCTTTTCTTTTGTTCTCTATTTTTGGATTATTCCTTAACAGATTCATGTTGACAGATTTGTCTTTAAGTTCTTCCATTGATTCAATGAAGCTTTTTGCCTTTTGCATGCATTATCTATTTCTGAAATCTTAGTATTAAATTCCTGACTTTCTATTTGCTGTTTTTGTATGGTTTCTAATTTTTCACTTATTTTGTCAGTTTGTTCTTGTATTGCATTCCAAAATTCTTCTAGAGTTTGGTCTGTGTTTTCCTTGTTTTTGTTGATGCTTTCCTCATTCTTTCAATTCTTCGGTATGGTGCATATATATCATTCTTCCTAAACTTTTTATCAGGTAGTTTTAGTGCCATTTCTTCCTCAAGATGGTTTCATGGCTCTCTTTTTTTTAAGCCACTTGTTTATTTTTTTATGAACTGAAGTTGTTTGTTGCCCTGAGAATTCGTGGTATTGTTGTATTTGTATTTAATTGATTGTATGGCTGTGTCTTTTGTCCAATATTCTAATTTTGTTGTTGCTTTGTTTTGTTTTAATCTATGGGAATGCAGGTGGTGAATGTACTATTCTGTTCATCCATTTTGGCAGCACTTACATACTTACTGCCTCTCTCGGTAGGTGTGATAGATGATGCATGTTTCTCAGAGTTGACTATCAGGTTTATTCCTGATCTTCATATTGCTTGAAGAAAATAAATAACCATGCTGTTTTAGGTCTGTTGACAGCCCACTGCTCTCTTTTGCTTCCTGTTTCATTTTTCTTCAATTTCTTATTCTTGTGGGTATTTGAGGCATTTTCTTATCCTTTTACTTTAAGCTCAGTGTTCCAGGATTGTTATCAGTATCTGTTTCATTTGATTGCTTGGATGTGTTTTGTGTAGAGGGTCTGTGAAAATTGTCTGTCTAGTCCCCGATCTTTTCAGAATTTTCCCTATGATTTTGCTTTAATTCACTCCCAAAGCATCAGCATTTATGAGTGAATTCATGTTGTCTTGTTGTTGGGTGCTCTCAAATCAGTTATAATTGGCACCTGGTAACATAAATAAGCCTAGATTTGGGCATTTTATTGACAAAAAACTACCTTAGCACTGTCAATTTCAGTTAGCATAAACCAGAGACTCCATAAATCTTATAGGATAAGAAGGAAAAAAAAATCCTGTAGAATAAGGATGTATAGAAACAGTTGGTAGAAACAGCTGGTAGAAACAGTTAATACAGTTAGTTGTAAACTGAAAAGATGGTGGTCTGAGTCTACCCAGCTTTGCCTTGTAAAAAGACCTAGTCATCTAATTCCATTGTAAACCTTATTGTTTATAGTGCTACTCTGACACACATGGGAACACCACGAGTTGAAATCAACTCCAGAACAACTGTGTATAGGGTATGTATAGTTTCTTCAGTTTCAGGTATGAAACTAAGCCTCGGAGATTAACTTACTTTTTCATAACTAAGAAGACACAAATTTAAAATTCAAATGTATGTTTTTCTTGTGCTAGAGATTATATTTTGTCCCACTAATTTGCATTGAGAGAATTGTAAGTCATTAAATACTCGAGTATAACCTGACTCAAATATCAACCGAGGTACCTAATTTTACCACAAACCTGCATTAAAAAATGTGTTGAAAAACTTGGCTTATACACAAGTATATACAGTACTACCAAATCTTAGTACCAATAATTATCAAAATTTAAGGTGTCACTGATGGATCAGTGGTAGAATTTCATCTTCCATATGAGAGACTAAGGCTTCTATTCCTGGCCAATGCACCCTCATTCACAGTCTTAACTCCGCTAATGTGTAGCTATGGTGCTAAACCCATTTAAGCATAGCTCTCATACTAAGACTAGGAAGAAAGGCCTAGCAATTTATTACAAAAGTTAATCACTGAAAACTGTATCAATTACAACAGTAAAATCCACAACTGATCATTGTGATAGCATGGTACCAGGCATCATTTAGTTTGGTTGTGAATACACTTTGTTGTGAAGTCAAATGGCATAAGCATGATTGCTGAAAGTGAAGGGGGCTTGAAATACTTACTGAGAAGATTAAAAATTGCAATGTCCAGTATTTATTATACCTTAATATAAAGAAAACAGAAATCCTCCCAACTGGATGAATAAACATCATTTTAAAGTGAGAAAAGATAGAAATAAAAAAGGTTTCATATGTATTGGATCCATAATCAATACTCATGGAAACTGGAGTAAAAAAAAATCAAATGATGTATTGCATTGGGAAACTCTGCTGCCCAAGTCATCGTCAATGTGTAGCAAGGATGCCATTTAGAAGACTAAAGCGCACCTGATCCAAGCCACGGTATCTTCAATTACCTCATATGCATGGGGGAGTTAGATAATGAATAAGGAAGACCTTAGAGGAATTTACGTATTTGAATTGTGGTGTTGACAAAGAACGTTGAGTAACCAAGGACTGCTAGAAGAATAAACGAATCTGTCTTGGAAAAAGTACATCCCAAATACTCCTTAGGACGAAATTGGTGAGGCTTCATCTCATGTATTTTGTACAAGTTATATATCATGAGAGAGCAGTCCTGGGAAAAAGACATCATGCTTGGTAAAGGAGAGGGCAAGAAAAATTAGAAGGCCATCGATAAGATGGATTGACACAATGGCAGCAACAATGAGATCAAGCATAATAGTAATTATGAATATGGCACAGGACTAGAAATTCCATTTTATTTTGCTGTACCTAGGGTTGCTATGAGTTAAAACCAACTCAATAGTACCTAACAACAGCAACAACACCCTTGGGAGTAAAGATCAATTATACCCCTCACCCAGCCTCTTTGGTGTCAAAACTGAAAGGAGACTTAAATTTCTCAAAGATAAAATACAAGTTGCCCCTGGAATTTAAGTGAACATATTTCAGAAATTCAAAGACCAAAAGTTAACACACTTAAAAAATAAATATACACAACCAAGGAGCATTTGCGAATACTTAATCTCCCTTATAGTTAAAATAATATAAATCAAAACAAAATGCCATTATTTACAAAATGGGGAAAATAAATTTTATAGTATATAATATTGATAAAAATATAGGCGTGGAAGCTTTCTATCTCTGCCCTCTGGAGGGCAGTGTGACTATATTAATGGAACTCTATAATGAACACAATATTTGTTCAGCAATGCCACTACGAGGAGCTTACCATCTCATATAATTGCAAACATACAAGGTATGTTTAGAATTGTTGTTTTCTGCATAATTTTTAACAGTTTTATTGGAATATGCATATCATATATTTCAATAGTTTAATAATATTCAAAAGGGTTGTGTAGTCATCATCACATTTCTTCTTCTTTGTACTCCTTGTTGTTAGCTCCAAATTTCCTGCAAACTTTCCCTGCCAAACTCCTAGTAAACTGTTCATCCAGTTGCTGTCTCTGTAGATTTACCTATCCTGGATTACATATACAGAAAATCATACAAAATCAAAACCAAAACAAACAAAATAAATCTGACAACAATGACAGAATAAAACAGAAAAATCTTAATCTAAAATAAAGCAGAAAACACTAAAAACATTGAATCAAAAGGAAGATCAAATGACAAGGTGTCACATTTTAACCTAATTACAATTGCAGTAATCCACCCAACAATGTATTCTGTCTGACAAAAAAGCCATTTCCATCCCTGGTCAATATTCAGAGAAGGCTTAACCGCGTAGGTGACCCTGACAATGGATTTGGGGCTTCCATCATCAACCATAGCTTTCTGCAAAGCTGGGTATTCAGAATTTAAGTTCTAATCCAATCTTCTAGATTGGAATTTTATTGTTTACAGCACTTGAATTACACAAGCTGGTGTGCTTCTTTTATGTGGACTTAGCTGACATGTCACGTAGATGGGTGCTTGTTTTGAGATGGGCCTTCAAGATCCCAGACACTATTGTTTCTGATATCAGCATAATTTTTGGTAGCAATAGCCTAAAAAAATCCCTATGTGCTCATCAATAGGTAGTTTTACATAAAGCTTGTGGTGTTTCATATGATGAAAGGCAATGAAGACATTTAGCAAAATTGAATTATATCTGTTGATATTGATTTAAAAATCTCGCAGATGCACAATTAAATTTAAAAATTAAAGTTTGTAGGAATTGAGACATGTGATAAGATGGCAGACTAGGCAAACAATTTACACAGACCATCTACAACGAAAACAATAAAAACCCCAATATAGATGTTAATTCTAGAACTCTAAGTTTCAAAAAGAACAAAAATTGGATAAAGTGCTGACGAGAAGAAGAAATTAAATGTAAACAGATAACAAGGAAAGTAAATGAACAGTGAATTGTCAACTATGGTGAACCAGCATGGCCATTTAAAATTTTTATTTGCACCCTTTTGGTCAGGGAAACAAACTGACAGTCAACTCTATTCTCTCAGGACCAAAACATTGCTTACTCAGGGAACTGTTGACCAGAAAGCAACCATGCACATTGCCTAGCCACACCTGCATCTCCTGAATGCCCCACCCTCGCTGAACAATAGCCACTACCTGCTTCTGCAACACTTAATGATAAAAGTTGGCTAACATCTACTCAACCCTCCTTCAATGAATTTAAGTAAACCAAGAACAGAGAACTGTGCACACCCTTCCATCCTTTATCACAGCTATCAGGAGAAAAGGCTAAACACTTAAGTGGGCCAAATGCGAGAGCAGCTTAGTGCACCTGCCTGAATTCACACAAATTAAAACAAAACAAAAGCCCTGAACTATGGTGAATTGCTATTTCTTACGATGACACTTCTATCCACATCTCTGCAACTCTCACCAAATTATTGCATGTTGTTGTTAGGTGCCATCAAATCAGTTCCAACTCATAGCATCCTGTGTAGAACGGAACGAAACACAGCCAGGTCATACTCCATCCTCACAATTATTCCTATGATCGAGCCCATTGTTGCAGCCACCATATCAATTCGTTTTGCTGAAGGCCTTCCTATTTTATCATGACCCTGTCCTTCTTCAGGGACTCGTCTTTCCTGATGTCAGAGGAATTCTTGCCATCGCCATCCTTGCTTCTAAGGAGATTTTGACTGTCCTTCTTCCAAGATAGCTTTATTTGGTTTTTTTTGGCAGTCCATGGTACTTTCAATTTTTGTCACTAGCACCATAATTCAAATGCATAGGTTCTTCTTTGATCTTCCTTAGTCAATTAACAACTTTTATATGCATAGGAAGTGATTAAAAATACCATAGCTTAGATCAGACACATCTTAGTCTACAAAGTAACCACCCTGATTTTCAAAAATAAAGAGATCTTGTACAGCAGATTTACCCAGGGCAACATGTCATTTGATCTCTTGATTGCTGCTTCCCTGAGCATTGATTGGGTTGAACTATGGAAATCAACTCTAAGGATGAGTCATCTCAGAAGCAGCCAAAGAGGATTCATGGAACCATCAAGAAAGAAGAGCCATCAGTGGGGTTTGTTCAAGATCTCTGTCTGAAGTGGCAGAGGCCAAGACCAGAGGTGCCAAAGGCACAGGAAAGGAGACCATTAGGCAGAACAAAGGAGGATCACTGAGACTGTGAGGAATAGGAATGAGCTGGATTCCTTGCCCACAGAGGCAGAGGCCAAGGAACCGAGTTGCTGAGAAGCTGAGGACTACAGAGAGATGTGCCTGCTGGCTGAGGAGAGGTGTTGCAGTAGACCAATGACTGTATCTTTAATGTGTTCTGATCCTGACATGTAGTATCTTGATAACTTCCCAATTAAACTCCTTTAACTATGAGTATTATCTGTGAGTCCTGTGTGGCCATTGAAATGGTATCAATGTACAACGATTGTGAAAAGTGATGTGGTGCTTCCTGAAACATTTTGGAATAGAAATGTCATACGACCCAGCAATTGCTATGTAAAAGACAGAACATGAACAGACATGTGCTCTCTCATGTTCTTTGCAACACAGTTCACAATAGTAAGAAGCTGCAAATGGCCAAATGCCCATCAGTGGAGGAATAGATAAAGAAACTCTCGTACATACATACAATGGAATACTATGCATCCCTAAAAAAGCAGGAATGAAACCGCAAAACATCTCACGACATAGATGGACCTGGAAACCATTCCGCTGAATGTATTTAGTCAATCACAGGAAGACAGCTATTTTAGGAGTCTAGTACTATAAGAATAAAAATCAAGACAAAGGCAGGCTTCTCTTTCCAGGTCATGTAATATTCTAATCAGTTCTTCCAAACAGAGGTAGTGTGCCTACCTAGTTCTCATATATCATCTCCCTATTTAACATCTTAAAAACCACCTTAAGTGAGGTGAAAAGTCTAGATGGAGTAAGTTTCCCATGTGGGGAGAGGGAGAAAATAAATTAAGTCTTACCAAACAGCAGTGTTCCGTGGTCATTCAAAATCAGCAGATAGGGTTACAAGAGTAATTAGTGAACCTTATTGGGAACTCAGATCAAGAGAAGGAGGGACATGTATGCATTAGACAAGGTGATTGCAATCTGATGGTAAGTAAACCAGGTGAGGCACCCTGCCATTGAAAAAAATGTTTAACATTAATTATATAGACACCATGGGGAAAATATGCCTGGTATTATGTTCCTAACTTGGTACTTTTGACAGTTTCTAACCAGTCACTGGTGACTCAGTCAATGTGCTATAGACAACTGATTCTGTCCTTTCAAGGTACACAGCACTCTTCATAGACCACACAAGAAGGTCCCTAATTGGAAACTCCACTAACAGAATAGGGCTTTACCTTAAAGGCACTTGCAGCCAAACTAAAGAACTGAAATACTCCCTTGAACATAAAACTGAAGTGACCTAGTGGGAGAACAGTAGATGATTGCTATCCCAAAGTAAGGGAATTGGTGGTCATTTGACTCTGGTTTGGTTCAAACCTATTGCTTTTAAAGTACTCAATGAATGCTGACCTGGGACCAATATATATTTTCTGTTTTCACACTCTCTCTGCTTTTTTTTGACGTGTTAGTCTAGCCAGCATGGTTATGCCTGTGTAACCATGTAAATACTTAAAAGTATTGCCATATATCCAACCCTCATGGCTGATGTAACTAGTGTTCAGTCAAACTAAGTTTTGAAGTTATTAGTGTTAATAATTCATGTATTATCATTTATAAATTCCTTTTCTCAGTAATACTTTAAATTCTATACCACTGACTATTGATAAAAATGTTATGCCCCATAACGATGATTTATGATCTCCGCCAGTAAAATTATAATGATGTCTCTAAAGTGAGCCAGAGATATATATAAACCATAGATATATTACTGGATTTGATATCTCAATTGATTGTAGCCCTAATATAAGCATAATTAGTTTTTGTGACATAAGCCTCCTTAGTACTCTCCCTCATGAGGAGATCATCAAATATATAGGTGCTGTAGCAAAGTGTGGTGTAGAAATCAGGTAATGCCCAGCTATCAGACAAAATAGCATGTGAAGTCTCAAAACAAGCAGCCTTCTAAGTAAGGAGTCAGCTAAGTCCACACAGAAAAAGCTCTCCAGCCTGTGTGATCCAAGGAACCTGTAGGAGGGAATAGTACCATAACATAAATTTAAGCACCAGTTTTTCAGTACACTATGGATGATAGTAAAAGTCCAAAATCCATTTTCAGATACATGAATCGAGTCACTGGTGAATCCTGACAAAACATAATCTAGGAATGTGAATAGCCCTAATATCAGACAAAAAACATTACAAAGTGGATATTAGGAGTTGTAGTTAGGCTGGAATGTAACACCTGGACATTAGATCTCCCTTTTGACCCATTTTTAATTTGTTCTGGTTTTAAAAAATATTTCCAGCTTTCTTTTCAATTGAGGTTTTTTCCCCATTTTATTTGGTCATTTTTGCTGTGTCCTTTATTTTTTTGTCTTTGTTTTGTACGCTTTTCATAATAGTGAAGTTAGGGTTGGTTGATCTATCAAGACAATAACTGGACTGATAATTAACTTAGGGACACAGAAGGAATTGAAGGAATGGGGGGGGGTTGAGTGTCAACAACAATGGGTATAAGAAAACAGAAAATGTTCCAAAGTTGATTGTGGTGATGATTGTGCAATCCTTCTTAATATGATTGAACAATTGAATTTTATTATATTAATTGTGGCCCAATAAAATATTTTACAAAAGGAACAGATTCTTAAATCAAAGGAAACACAGAATGTCTTGGTAGGAATAGTTGGTGTAAAAATAGATATAGGAGACAAAGGTTGTAGACATGTCTGAACCTCGTGGCAATAGACCTTGGGCTGTTGAAGACTTGAATTTTCCTTCTCCCTTGTGTAGCCATAGGAGAACAGACGTTCCCCTCCCCGCCCCCCATGATTTTTTCACATGGACAGAACACACCAATATACAATCACCAATTAAAGATAAATACAACATCACCACAATTACTGATAAAACAAATTCAGGTGACTTGAAGAAAGAAGTCAGAGTAGTTCAAACAAGTGATAAAAATACACAGCAGGTAACCTTAAGAGTCAAATAAAATTAGAACTACCTGATAAAGAATTAAAAAGAATGACATTTAGGTACCTTAAGGAATGGAAGAAAGATCATTGAAAACACTGAAAAAATAAAGGAAAACACAAGCAAAATTTTAGAACAATTCAGGAAAAAATGACAAAATAAATGAAAAATCAGAACCGTAAAAAATCCAGAAGAGTAATACTGATTTCAAAAATAGTTAATGCACTGATAAGGCAAAGGAGTAGAATCGAATCAATGGAAGAAAAGTTCTTGATATTGAAGACAAATTTCTCAATATGAATGTGTTAGATAAACAATAAAAAGAAAAATAATTTAAAATAAAATTACATCAAAGAAAGTTTAAGAATTATATGGGACATAATCAAGAGGTAAAAATTACATGTGATGAGATTTCTGGAACAGTAAGAGATCAAAGGAAGAAAACAAACTAACTAACAAACAGAGAAAGTGGTCAGAAGAAAACCTCCCTGATACCATGAAAGATGAAAATATGTATTTAAGAACCCCTAACCATGATAACCCCTGCCAAAAAATATCACCTTGACATCTCACAAACTATCAAAACAAACAAAAATCCAGAAAAGCAATCCTGAAAGCAGCTCATGGATAAAAGGAAGAATTACCTACAAATGAGAACCAATAACAATAACTTTTTTTTATGTGGCAGAAGTCATACAGTGAGAAGGCAATGGGATGATATATGTAAAACCAAAATCAAACAGAAAATTGGCAACCAGAAATGACATACCTAGCAAAATTACCACTCAAATAAAATGGTGAAACTAAGGCACTTCCAGATAAACAGAAAAGAAGGGAAATTGCAAAGTAGAAATCAACCTTACAATAAGTATTAAAAGAAAGACTTTGGACAGAGGACCAAAAACTGTAGAAAACAGCCCAAGATTAAGACAAATGATAATAAAACCAAGAAACCAACCCAGATATAAAAGTGTTAAATGTAAAATAGACACAAAAGACTAAAAATAGGCAACTGGACATATCAGTTGCTAAATATGGAAAACTGTAAAACAGAGTGAATAGTTTAATTACAGAATTTCCAAATGGATAGTAAGTAAAAATGATTTCGAGGTAGAATAGACTGGTTTAAACTTGAGAAGGAAATAATAAATTACAGAGTAACCTCAAAGAAATTTAATAACCATTTAAAAGAGGGAAAGAAAATCAGAGATTTGTAGGCACACAAAAATAACAATAAAAGAATCTATAAAATACAAAATAAACTCAGAACAGAACCAAAGGAACCATGTAGCAAAATTAAAGCCAGAAATCTATACATATTAATGATTACAGTGAATGTAAGTTAATTCATTGTGCATTGAGAAGAGAAAAGAAAAATGATAGAGAAATGATCCAACAATAGCCTATCTACAATATACAAACATTAGACCAAGACGAAAAATAGACAAAAGATAAAAGGATCGTATCTTAAGCTGGGTTCTCTAGAGAAGTAAAATCAGCGGTGGTTATATGTGTATCTATAGAAACACTTATGTCCAAAAATCGCAAAGTTGTAGAAATGGAAAAGTCCACATTCATGTGGATTCCAACTCTGTAGCTCAAATGTTAGGCCTGGGGCTTCTCCTGATTCCTAGAGATGCAGGGACTAATGAACACAAGACTTACAGGAAGACTGTAGGTTGGTGGCTACAAAGAAAACTTTATGAGTAGAATAAGAACGTTGTCAGATATTGAAAGCCTCTCGAATAGCACCAGAACCTTGTCAGATTTAGTGCCATAAGGTGAGTCCCTCAGGTTGAAAGAACTCAAAATATGACTGAGGAAAAGCTTCCTACTCAAAATCCAGTCAACCATAATGAAGAACATGGAGCAGAACCTTCCAGATCTTCCTTTGCTGCTAGTAGACGACTCAGTTATAGACAGCTATTAATAATTGGAACATGGAATGAATGAAATATGCTTCTAGGAAAATTGGAAATCATCAAAAATAAAGTAAAATTTATAAAAATTGCTGTCCTAGGCATCGGTAAGCTGAAGTGTACTGGTCTTAGCCATTTTTAATCACAAAATCATATTGTTTACTATGCCTTGAATAACATATTCAAGAGAAATGGTGTTAAATGCTTTATGAATCAAGATCCATTTTGAAGTAAAATTTTGTCTATGATAGAATTATTTCTATTCACATACAAGAAAATCCAGCCAATACAATTATTATTTTCAAATTTCTGCACCACCGCTAAAGCTAGTGATGATAAAATTTAGAAATTCTACTAACATTTTGATTCATAAATTGTTGAGACGAGCAAACAGGGTGTATTGATAATTATTAGTGATCAGAATGTAAAAATTGGAAGCAGAGAAGGAGCAATAGTTGGAAAGTACAGCCTTGGTATTGGAAACTAAGCTGGAAATCACATGATAGACCAACAACTTCTACATTTCAAGACCAACAGCTTCTACATTGCAAATATCTCTTTTTCTCCCAACAACACAAAACATTTGGCTTTCTCCATATGGAATACATAGAAATCACATTGAGCACATGGGTGTGAGGAGAAGACAGAGAATCTCAAAATCAGCCGCTAAATTGAGGCCAGGTAGGAACTGTAGAACAGGCCATCAATTGCTCATATGTAAGTTCAGGTTGAAACTGAATAAAAATTAAAATAAATCCATGAGAGTCAAAATGCGACATTGAGTATGTATATTCCACATGAATTTCAGGAATATCTCAAAAACAGATTTGCTGCATTGAAAATGAATGACCTGATAAGCTGTGGGAATGATAAGTACATCATAAATGAAGAAAGAAAAAAGGTTATTAAAAAGGCAGGAAAGAAAAGATCAAAGTAGATTTCAGAAGAGACTCTTGCTCTTAATCATAGAGTAGCTAAGGCAAATTGAAGAAATGATGAGATAAAAGAGCTATACAGAGAATTTCAAAGGGCGGTTTGAGAAGGCAAAGTCAAATATTACAATGGAATATTCAAAATATACAGTTAGAAAACCGAAAGAAAACACACAGTACATTTTAAATAAGAAGAAATAAAGGAAAAATCCCAATCCAAAGTTGTAATATTGAAAGATTCTATAGGCAAAATATTGAATGGTGCAAGAAACATCATTAATAATTGAAAATTGGAAATAAGATGGAAATAACATACTGTCACTGTACCAAAAAAAAATAGTTAACATTCAACCATTTTAAGAGGTAGCACACTAAAGCTATTAACCAAAAATAAGGCTCCGGTATTTGGCACGATACCAATTGAAATCTTTCAGCAAACTGATGAATCACTACAAGCACTCACTCTTTTATGTCCAGCATTTAGAAGGCAGCTACCTGATAAAGTGATTTGAATTTATGCATATTTGTATCCATTGCAAAGAGCAGTAACTGAATAAAATATGCAAAATATCGAACAACATCACTGATATTACATGTAAGTAAAATTTCGATGAAAGTCATTCAACCTCAATGGCAGCTGTAGTACATTGACAGGAAGCTGCCAGAGATTCCTGCCAGATTTAGAACAGGATGTGAACACAGGATATCATGGCTGATGTTAGATAGATCTTGTTTGGAAGCAGAGAATACCAGAAAGGTGTTTATTTGTGTTATATTAATTATGCAATGACATTCGATTGTATGGATCATAACAAACTATGGATACCTTTGAAAAGAATGGGAATTCCAGACAACTTCATTGTGCTCATACAGAAACTATACATGGATCAAGTAGTAGTTTTGCTAAGAGAACAAGGGGATACTATATAATTTAAAGTCAAGAAAGGTTGTATCAGGGGTGCATCTTCCTACCATACTTATTCAATCTTTATTCTGAGAAAATAATCAGAATAACTGGACCATATGGAGAACCATGCACTAGGTTTGGAGGAAGACTTATTAACAACCTATGTTATGCAATGACGAAACCTTGCTTGTTAAAAGTGAGGAAGACTTGAATCAGTTGCTGATGAAAATAAGGATTCAAGTTCAACGTGAATTACAACTGAATGTAAAGAAGACCAAAATCCTCACAACTAGACCAATAGGAAACATAATGATCAGTGGAGAAAAGATTTGAACTTGCCAAGGGTTTCATCTTGCTTGGAGCCACAATCCATGTTCATAGACGCCACAGTCAAGAGATCGTATACAGCATTGCATTGGGTAAATCTACCATACAAGACCTCTTAAAAATTGAAAAGATTCTGTAAGACTTCATCAAAGATATAAGATATGCATAATGGGAATTCCAAGAAGAGAAGAAAGGAACTGAAGTCCAGAAGATACTTTTGAAGAACTAAGGGCAAAAAATTTTCCAAACCTGGAACAGGAAATTATCATCCAAGATGTCTGATGTATTCTGTATATGTAAAGCCCTAAGAGAAGCAACCTAAGATATATAATAATCGAACTTTTCAGATACAAAGATAAAGAATTTTGAATGCTGCATGAGATAAAGAAAATATCAATTACAAAGGAGCCTCAATAAGAATAAGTGCTGATTTCTCACCAGAAACTATGCCAGCAAGAAGGAAATGGGGTGACATATACAAAACCTATAAAGAAAAAAAAACTGTCTGCCAGAAATTATACACAGAGCAAAATTATCATTAAAAATGAGGATGAAGTTAGGATATTCCCAGATAAACAAATTCAGGGAATTTTTAACCACCAGATCAGCCCTACAAGAAATATTAAAGGGTGTTATCTAGAAAGAAAACTAATGACACAAGCCCACTAATCCAAAGTGTTGACACTGAAACACCACCTGAATACAAATTTAAAATGAGATGATAAGGATTCTGGATTACAAATTCACATTAACAGTAAAACAAAAATAAAAGAGAGTGATTGGTATCAATAAGGACTTTTCACGTGTTAAATAGGTAGTAAAAATTTTCAAAATAAAATGATAGCAAGGGAAAAAATTTATTCCTCAAAAGAACTCAGCATTGAAGATAGAAAACAAAAAAGCCATCAAACCCATCCAAAAAAAAGTGTGACAAAATGTTTGAAGTAAGTTATTCCTTATTCCTAATTATTGGCAATGAATATAAATAGACGAAATAGTTCAGATAAAGAGAGTGGTAAACTAGAATAATGGTATGACATGTCCATATGCTGTTTACAAGGGGCACATCTTAGGAATAGGTGTGTGAATAGATTAAATGTCGGGGTGTGGTGGGGTTGAGGACCAGGACATACCAAGTAAGTAGTACTATAAAGGGAGCAATAGTAGCAATATTAATATCTGA
>NW_022111319.1:679025-680165 GCF_000313985.2 Echinops telfairi
CCCTGGATTCCCTGTGTTTCCAGTTCCTCTCTGTACCAGTGTACATCCTCTGGTCTAGCCATATTTATAAGGTAGAACTGGGATCAAGACAGTGGGGGTGGGGTGGGGAGGAAGCATTTAGGAACTAGAGGAAAGTTGTATTTTTCATCGTTGCTACATCCCACCCTGAATGGCTCATCTCCTCCTCGAAACTCTTCTGTACGTAGATGGTCAGAGGCCTACAAATGGGCTTTGGGTCTCCACTCCACACTACCCCCCTCATTCATTATGGTATGATTTTTTGTTCTGATGATACCTGATACCTGATCCCTTTGACACCTTGTGATCGCACAGGCTGGTGTGCTTCTTCCTTGTGGGCTTTGTTGCTTCTAAGCTAGATGACTGCTTATTTACCTTCAAGTATTTAAGACCTCAGACGCTATATCTTTTGATAGCTGGGCACCATCAGCATTCTTCGCCACATTTGCTTATGCACCCATTTGTCTTCAGCGATCTCATCAGGGAGGTGAGCACACAATGATATGCTTTTTTGTTCTTTGATGCCTGATAACTGATCCCTTCAGCACTTCGTGATCACACAGGCTGGTGTGCTGCCTCCATGTGGGCTTTGTTGCTTCTGAGCTACATGACCACTTGTTTACCTTCAAGCTTTTAATACCCCAGACGCTGTATCTTTTGACAGCTGGGCACCATCAACTTTCTTCACCACATTTGCTTATTCACCCGCTTTGTCTTCAGCAATGTGTCAGGAAGGTGAGCATCTTAGAATGCCAATTTAATAGAAGAAAGTATTCTTGCATTGAGGGAGTTCTTGAGTGGAAGTCCAATGTCCTTCTGCTACCTTAATACTAAACCTATAAATATATGCACATAGGTGTATTTCCCCATCCTCATATATAAATATATTTACATATGTACATGCCATTATTTAGACCTCTATAAATGCCCTTTGCCTCCTAGCTCTTTCCTCTGTTTCCTTTGACTTTCCTCTTGTCCCACTATCGTGCTCAGCCTTCATTTGGGTTTCAGTAATTCCCCTTGGTTACATTACCCTTCATCACACCCTACCAAGCCTCTTACACCCTCCTCACCACCGATTTGGATCACTTGTTTTTCCTTTGTCCCTGGGTTTGTTAACAC
>NW_022111319.1:680356-686535 GCF_000313985.2 Echinops telfairi
GTCCTCTCTGTGGACTAGCTGCTCTAATTAGGAACATCGTCCTCAAGGCTTGGTGGGCCAGGATGTGCTCCATGCCTAATTTATTTTTTAAAATATTATTTTAAACCAATATTATATTTAACAAAAAAACATATATTTTAATGTCAACACGTAAACCCTACTCTTGTACTCCGATCCTCATTCATTCTGCACATCCAACTCTATCACTTTTTCCCTCATCTCATACAATGCAATTTCTAGCTCCTATCAGATCGTTCTCCTCTAAACCAATCCCCCAATCCCACTCCCACACAAAACCCAGAACCGTACACCATCTACAGCTGTAGGACCATTATGCCATGCAAATAACAGTCACCAGATATAACCACTAAAAATAAAGATAAGCAAAATCCAACAATTTAATATTATTCAAACACAATGGAATACACAGAAAAGAAAGCCCTGGTCCTACCAGAAAGTGAATAGAGAGGAAAGGTGTTTAGGACCCTCTAAGACATCTGGGGATAAATCCAGAAAGCAAAGGAAGATATGGAGATACTAAAAACTGCACATCCACAAGAAACCCAGAAGCTAAACAATGAAATAACTGAAATAAAAAAATACCATGCAAGAACTGAGCAATAGAATGGAAGAAAATGAAAATTTAATCAGTGAACATGAAGATAACGACGCAGAACTCATGTCACAAGAGAAACAAACAAACAAAAAAGGATCTGAAAAATGCCTGAGGATGATGTGGGATACAATGAACAGGAACAGAAATAATATATGGCTCATTGAAATACTGGAATGGGAAGAAACAATTAAGTCTGCAAATAAATATTAAAGAATTCATGGGGGAAATTTCCCCAGTACCACAAAGGATGGGATAATAACCATCCAGGAAGCAGAGAGAACTCCAAAAATGTTATGACCCAGAAAAATAAAATCAAGACATACAGTAGTCACATTATCAAATTTCAAGGAAAAGGAGAATCTTGAGAGCAGCTAGAGAGAAAAAGCAGTCACAATGGTAAACAGATTAAGATAAACTCAGATCTCAGCAGGAACCTGAAGTCAGGCAAGAAGGTAATGGAGTTTGATACCTGATCCCTTTGACACCTTGTGATCACACAGGCAGGTGTGCTTCTTCCATGTGAGGTTTTTTGCTTCTGGGCTAGATGGCTGCTTGTTTACCTTCAAGCCACAGAAATCATATCATCATGAATGAGGGGGAGTGTAGGGTGGGGACCCAAAGCCCATCTGTAGGCAACTGTACATCCCTTTGCAGAGGAGTAGTGGGGAGGAGACGAGTCAGTCAGAGTACATCCATGAAACACACAACTTTCCTCTAGTTCCTAAATGCCCCCCCCCCACACACACTATTATGAATCATGCTTCCAATTCAAACCTTACAAACCTGGCTAGACTAGAGGATGTACACTCGTACAGATAGGAACTGGAAACACAGGGAATCGGGGACAGATGAGCCCCTCAGGACCAATGGTGAGAGTGGCGATACTGGGAGGGAGGAGTGAAGGTGGGGTAGAAAGGGGGAACCGATTACAAGGATCGACATATAAGTCCTCTCTAGGGGACGGGCAACAGAAAGTGGATGAAGGGAGACATTGGACAGTGTAAGATATAATAAAATAATGATAATTTATAAATTATCAAGGGTTCATGAGGGACGGGGGAGTGGGAAGGGAGTGGGGAATGAGGAGCTGATACCAAGGGCTCAAGTGGAAAGCAGATGTTTTGAGAATGATGAAGACAACAAATGTACAAATGTGCTTGGCACAATGGATGTATGTGTGGATTGTGATAAGAGTTATATGAGCCCCCAATAAAATGATTTAAATTTTTTTAAAAAGAAGGTAATGGGGCAATGTATACAAAAATTTGAAAGAAAAAACAAAAACTTCCAACCCCAAATCCTATATCCAACAAAGATATCCAGCAAATATGAAGAAATAAAAATATTCCCAAGCAAAAATATTAACTAACTCTTTGTTGTCAGAAAACTAACAGCAGCAGTACACAAACATAAGACCAGCAAAATTGGCAACAACACCCAGAAATCAACACACTGGTAACAACATCCAAAACAAACATAGATATATAGGGGAAATAAAGTCAGGAATAACAGCTCCCCACACAAAAAAAGAAGAAAAATGCCAGACACAAAAATTATGAAATGACAGAAACTAACTTACATTTAGAAATAATGACACTGAATGTCAGTAGACTAAATGCACCAACCAAAACAGAAAGATAACCAGACTGGATTCAGATCAATCTATCAATATTTGCCATCAAGAGAAAAATCTCAAACTCACAGAAAAAAAACAGACCAAGAGTTAAAGAATGATGAAAATTTTACCAAGCCAATGGCAACCAAAAAAAGGCAAGATTAAGCTTCAACAAATTAGATTTCGATGTAAACTACATAATGAGAGCAATAATGGACAATATATAATGATCAAAGACAATAGACCAAGAACAGATAATCATAATAGCGATATGTGCCCAGTGAAAGACCATCAAAATACATCAATAAAAGTCTCTCGAAATAAATTCACCAAATCCTCAAACAGATGAAAAGAGAAATCACCAGATTTACAGTAAAAGTAGGAGACTTCAATATACCATGATCAAGGAAAGAAAGATCAGCAAGAAAGGGACTCAATAAAGAAACTGAAGAGCTGAACAACACAATCAAATAGGTCAACCTCCTAGATATTTACAGAGCACTCCAATCAACAGCAAAAAATACACCTTCAATGTACATTGCACATATTGTAAAATAGACCACATGCTAGGCCACATAACAAAACTTAACAAATTTAAACACTTAGTAATCATACAAGTCATCTTTTGAGACCACAGTGCCATATATTTGAAATCAATAATAGAAAAGCAACAACAAGGATAAATATATGGATTCTCAACAACACATTACTCAAAAAAGGGGGGACTGGATATTAGCTCAAATAAGAGATGAAATTAGGAATTCCTTAAAACAGACAATGATATCAAAACAACCCCCACCCAACCCCCAAATGGGACAAAATAAAAGCAGCTTTCAGAGGTCAGTTTGTAACAATCAATGCTCACATAAAAAAAGAAGAGAAAAACATTTTCAGCACTTCAACATCACTTTCAACAACATAACTTTTCCAAAAACAGAGGAAAAGAAATAAACATAGAGCAGAAATAAAGAACTGGAAAACAGAAAATCAATGGAAAAATCAACAGACTAAGAAGTCCGTTCTACATTGGGCCTCCACTCAAGTACTTTCTCAATGCAAGAATACTTTCTTCCATTAAATTGGCATATTAAGATACTCACCTTCCAGACACAACCACTGAAGACAAAGCAGGTGAATAAGGTGAAGAAAGCTGATGATGCCTGGCTATCAAAGGAGTCTTGGGGCAGCAGTCATTTTGGTGGTAATGTGTCCCTGTAGCTGTGCTGATGAACTTTTGCAAATTTTGCTTTCTTGCTCTGGATCAGCCTCTGGTGTCCCTGCTGTGAAGGCCACTGCCACTTCAGGCAGGAATATCACATGCACCAGGGATACCATTGATGACTCTTCTTTCCTGCTGCTCATGAGATTATCTCTTCCTGTTTCTGAAATGGCTCATAGTATACTGAACTGAAAGGCAAAACAGACCAATTCTTCATTTAGGGTCCTCTGACCTTTTCAAGCTTCCATTCAGCGATTGGGTGCAAGTTACAAAAGCTATAGAAAGAAGGGTCATACTAAGAAATTTCACTTCTTTGAAGACCAACATTTGGGTCGTCTAGCCATTGTGTCCTTCATACATGAAGAATTAACTTCTGTTCTCTTCCAAAATCACATCTTCTATAATTACAATTTTTACCATCACAATTTACCCTGGTAACAATCACTCACACCTTAATCACATAATCCTATCACTATCTTCCCCTATCCTCTCTTCCCCAGACCCATCAAGATATGAGAATTCTATTTATTGGAGATCCTTTATTTCCCACCCACCCCCTCGTTTCGAGACTAAGCACTCATAAAATCATGTAATCTAACGAGTTCTTGGTTTTATTGCATTGGAGTTTAGATATTTAATTTCTACATTTCCCATCCCTTTCAACCCAGGAGACAAGCGTGTTCATTGATGTGAAGAATTTTTTTTCTGGTTGAAATGTTAAGCATCTGCCTGCAAGAAGCATTGCCCAGTTCATAGAATGCCATTAGACTTGTAGTAATATACACCAGCACACAATGTCAAACATTCTCTTTTCACTCGGTTGAGTTCTAGTCGACTCAGCCCGAGTCATCCAAGCTTAGTAAAATTTGTAGCAGCAGTTAGCTTGGGAGTTCATGTACACCTACCTGCCATCCTGGCTTTCTGGCCTCTTCACACACGTTCATCAACCCTAACTTCTATAGGGTACTATGCCTGAAAGCTCAGTATCTGCACAACATTTTAAACTTCAGACCAGCCAGACCTTCCTCTCCTCCCTTATCTCTACACTTTGTGGACCAGGTCAATGAATGTCGATGGAGTATGTCAAAAGTCAGCCCATCTTTTCATTGCTGTGTTTCCCCCACTTCCACTCAACAAGTGAATGCAGATGGTCATCACAATGAACATACCAGATTGTTCACTGGATCTTTTTAGCTTTCAGTCCTAGAAGAGGATTTTCCCTGTGGGCACGGACTTTTCCTACTAAGATACAAACAAAAGCAAACCACTTACTTCAAAGTAAAAAAGCCAAACAGCCATTCCGCCACTACCTTTAAGGACTTTCCTTTAAAGGTAAATTTCCTGTTCTCACAGAAGTTTTGGATGGGTCTTCTGTGTCTCTTTCAAAATCAAATGTTCTCAGGATGAAGGTTCTGGGTGGGGCTGAGATATTTACCTAGGGCCCCATTATCTACGTGGGCTTCGAATAAAATCCTGTTTCTTCGGGGAAATGTCTGCCAGTCAAGTGTTGGCTGAAGTAGGATGTACAAGCTCCTTATAGTTATAAATCCCAATATGTATTTCTAGCACATATGTATGTGTATTTAACAACACTAGGTAGGGGACCCCAATATCCAGAGAACAGTAAACTAAACATATAATCTTCTCAAAGCACTTAATTCTATTTTCTCTTTTCACTTCTGTATTATCCCATTCATATGCTTGAGCCATTGGGCCTCTGATAGGGTTTGTCTACAAGGCTAGCTTGTTTATCCTGCCTAGATTTGGCTACAGGCCACTCTAGAAGAAGCTTTTCTACCCTTGGCTGCAGTTTGACATTTCTTATATCCCTTTAAGCCATTGTAGGTAAAAATAACCAAAGTAACCATCTAAGAATCAGAATTTTTACTTTCCCCAGCCCTTCCATCTTCCTCTTACATATCCCTATGCTTCCATAAATTTGGAGGCATTGCAATGAATCCCTTGTGAGACCAGAAAAGGAGGTCATGTCTGACCTTCTTTGGCTACAGGAAGGAAAGGAGAATCCAACTCCCAAATCAGCCCAACTCTCCTTTTCTCCCAACAGTTTTATTGGCATATAATTCAGTTCATACAATTCAATAATTCAATAACATCAAGAAGAGTTGTGCAATCATTACCACATTCTCTTCATTTTAGAACATTCTCTTCATTCTTGTACTTATCATTATGAGCTCCCCATTTCCCCTAACCTCCCTTGCCCTACCCCCAAGGAACTATTAATCCAATTACTGTCTTTATAGACTTACCTATCCTGAATTTCATATATAGAAAATCATAACAACCCTGACTACAATAACAAAGTAAACCAGATAAAAACCTCAATCATAATACAAAAAATTAGAGCAAATTTAAATTGATTATAATGGACATCAAATGAAAGGGTGCTAAATTTTAACTTAACAATTCACTTTCTAATGCATTCTGCATGTTAGCAAGGCTATTCACATCCCTGGTCCATGGTCAGAGGGAATTCATCAGGGGCTTAAATCCACGTGTGTTTCCTATTCATTTTTTTTTATTTGATACAAACAGTAAACTGTTCATTTATTTAGGAGTTATTGTGGTGTTTTTTTTATCTTTCTTTTTTTTTAACAGTTTTATTGGCTTATAATTCACAAATCACACAATTCAATAGTTCAATCATTTTGTTAAGAGTTGTACAATCATCACCACAGTCAATTTTAGAAGATCTTCAATCTTTTTTTTTT
>NW_022111319.1:687103-693153 GCF_000313985.2 Echinops telfairi
TCATCCATAGCCTCCTGCAAACCAGATGTTCACAATTTAAGTTCTGATATCTTTCCTTCCTTTATATTTGAAGTATATTATTTACAATCCTTGTATAACAGAGGCTGGAGTGATTCTTCTATGTAGACTTAGTCGTGATATCACTTAGGTGACTGCTTATTTCAAGGCAAGCTTTTAAGATCTCACACACTATTCTTTCTCATGGCCAGGCACCATACAGATTCTTCACCACACTTTGCTATTGTACCATATTTTCAATGATCTCTTCATGAGAGTGAGCATCAAGCAGGGCCATGTCATAAGTACTAATTGTTTTTAGATTGAGACTATTTTCTATACTGCCTTTGGTGACCCAGTCCATGTGCTGTAGCCTACTGGGACTTTATACTCTTCTTTCAAGGCACACAACATCCTTCATAGGCCACATCAGAAGGGCTCAAGGTTAAAACTCCACTAAGTGAACTGGGCTTTCCCGCAAGGCAGATGACTGCAAACCCAAAGGCATAAAACTGGAGGACATTGGACTTTGGTTTGAATCTAGTGCCTTGAGGATGCCCAGTTAACAGTAACCTGGAGCTACAATGTACTTACTATTTTAATGCCCTCCTTGTTTCATTATGTCATATATGACAGCATGGTTCTGCTGTTGGGAATGAAGATTACTGGAAGATTTGCTCTATCACCAACCACCATTGTTTGTGTAACTATTGTCCAGTCCCTTAAGAGTTTAATCTGTACAAGTGAACAGTTCATGTATTGTGGTTTATAGCTGACCTACACTCATAATTTCCTTTTCTCGATAATATTCTAAATTCTATACTATTGGCTAAACTCATAACACTGTCAATCTTAGTAATTACAAATTGGGCTGTTAATCACAAGGATAAAGCTTTCTACTCCTGTGAAGAATTGAAGGCTTGGAGATTCACAGGGTTACTATGAGCCAGCATTGACTTGATGGCAGTGGAAGTGATGCCCCAGGGGATTGATTGACAACATTGTCTAACATAACATCAAAAAGCTGTCTCTATAGTGAACCAGAGACCTATATAAACCATTGATGCATGAATAGATTTTGAGCTTGCATTTCATTTTAGCCCCAACTCTTCATAATATGATTGAACTATTAAATTGTTTCATATGCCAATTAAACTGTGTTATTATTTTTTAAACCATTTTATTGGGACTTAATAGAGAGATCATATCATTCCATAGTTTAATCACATCAAGCAGTATTGTACAATTGTTACCACAATCAGTTACAAAACATTCTTTTCCTTCTTGAACTTGACATCAACACAGAAAAGTAAGGCCACAAGCTGAGGAAATTAGTTTGAAAATTAATATTTCCCATTTCAAAAGGCTTTATTTTAATACATATATATAATTTAGTTCTACATTTGATTGAGATACATACTCATCAGACAATTTCACCAGAGTTGTTTTTTCTCACCTAGTTTGATTTTATTTCTTTTTTTTTCAACTAATTTGGATTCTAAAACAAAGATGTTACCAGGGGTATTCTTGAGGCAGATGAAAATAGCAGATATTTTCTGTATATTGCATCACAGCATACATCAAATGAAGTCAACACAATTATGTAGTCATTTTGGTCATGCTTTTCCTTTCACCAAGATTTCCAGAGCTATTAGAATGCTATTATTTTCATAAAATCATCAGTAACTCCCCCTAATATACTTCCTACAAGAGTCAGAAGTGTAGGCTGTAGGATACCTTGTATAGTCAAAGTGGCTTTAGGGTCCAATAGAAAAAGAAAACTGACCTAAACTTCAAGGATCTTTGGGGAAGAATTCCTCTTCTTTCAATGTTCATCATTTTTCCTTTTCTAAAAAGACATTACAGTTTTAAAGTTAATTGATCTTTTTTTCACTTTATTATAAATTAAAACATACTCTTAGAAATCTCCCGAATAAATTGATACTTAACAGGTGCTGTCATAAAAGGCCACTGTCAATATTGCTAATGCTGAGACTACAGCACAATTCTAGAAAATCATATCAGCTTTTGGTGTCTTCTAAATAAATTATAAATTAATAGAATGAGTGTTTTGTTTATTATTCCTTCCATTCTAATAGTAACATAGGTTAACTTGAACTGGAGAATTTGGTGCAATCGAAAATTATAGGAATATTTGTACTGGCATTTTAAAATAATTTTATTAGCATATAAATCACATTTCATACAATTCAATATTCAATCACATCAAGAAGAATTATACAATAATCACCACTATCAGGTCTAAAACCTCTTCATCATTCTTGTATTCATCCTCACCAACCTCACCCACCATATCCCAAATGAATCACCAGTCCAGTTACTATCTCTCTTGACTTATCTACCCTGGACTTCATATACAGAAAAACATGTTTTAAAAAAAGGGCGGCCGGGGTGTGTGTGGATTAACAACAATAACACGATTAAAACCTCAATTGAAAAGAAAACATAAATTATTAAAAATTAGACAAATTTAAAAAGAGATCAAACAATAGTATCAAATTTTAACACAACCGCATCGGCAATAATCTACTTTCCAGCAAGGCTGTTCACATCCATGTGCATTTCCCCTTCACTTTTTTAAAAAACCAAAACAGCTGTAAAATGTATCGAAAAGAAGATCAAATTATATCCCTTTTTTCATTTTTTTTGCAATAGCTCAGTTGTTTAATCATATCAAGGAAAAATGTACAATCGTTACCACATCAATTTTACAGCATTCACCCGCCCCCCTCCCCGCATGGTTAAATTGCCATTAAAATGACTTTGCGCAATGATATTACATTTTAACATAACTACATCTGCCATAATGAACTCTACAATGCTCTCTATTTGATAAACAAAGCTATTCACATCCCTAAGCGATGGTTCAAGGGGAGTCACAGGAGGCTTAATCCTTGTGTGGACCCTGAAAATGGATTTTGGGCTTCCACTGTCATCCATAAACTTCTGCAATTTAATCTCTGATACCATTTAATTTCACATTTTAATCTCACCATTACTTCCTTCAGATTTGGATTTTATTATTTACAATCCTTGGATCGCACAAGTTGGAGTGCTTCTTCCACGTGAACTTGGTTTACTTGTACTGGCATTTGTAATGAATTATATGAATGTACCTGGAACATTACTACAATTTTGTGCCATAGTTTAAGGAATTTTAGCTCCACCAAGATTGTGTAATCAATATAGATTGAGCACCTAATGATATTTTTACATTGTAAATAATTCCAGAGTTATTCCTTTTGATTTAAAAATAATAACAATAATAAAATTGAATAACATATTATGATTCACTTATTGAAAAATGTTACATATCAGGATGTTTTTGTTTGCTTTGTTTTTGTGTGTACAAAAAGAAAACACATTTAGTATATAATGGAATTAATATATTTCTTAAAGAAAGACACATTTTATTCCATCCATTTGTAAACTTGTGGTACTAAACCAAGAATTAGAATGCTGCTTTAATCTCTGATAGTTAGTTACTTTTCAAAATTATAGATTTATAACAAATTTATGTGTATTGTTTGGTATTGTTTGAGTTTTAAGTATGTTGTCCTATTTATTGATATAAGGCATTATATGTTGTATCATACAAAGAACATTGTAAAATGGATTTTAGTACCTGCAGTTAGACCAGAAAGTAATATTTTGACATATATCTCCCTTTTGAACTTTTGTACATTTATTCTGGTTTTTATTTTTTAATGTTTTCTACTTTCCTTTAGATTGTGGCTTTTCTCTGTCTTATTTGGCCATTGTTGCTCAGTTGGGTTTTGTCTTTGTTCAGTTGGACTTTGTCTTTGTATGTTTTTTCTGTACAAGGAAATCAAGGTGTTGGGGGGGGCATGGAAGGGGAGGTGGGCGGAAATAGGAATTATTGAATTGTATGGTATGTTAATTATATCACAATAAAAGTATGTAAAAATAAAAATATAGAGATGTTGTGCAGGGGGAAATGTACTATGAAACGACTTTAGTTACTATTATGTGTTGAATATAATCTGGCATATTTCACCCTAATGATTCTTCATATAACATTATTTCCTTTGATAATCTTACTTTAAAAAAAACTCTGTTTTACAGCTACAAGATCGTACTCAGTTCAGTGACCGAGACTTAGCCACTCTTAAGAAGTACTGGGACAATGGCATGACCAGTTTGGGCTCTGTTTGTAGAGAGAAAATTGAAGCAGTTGCAACTGAATTAAATGTTGACTGTGAAATAGTGCGGGTAAGACATTTTCAATAATTTGTATACTGTGGTTGGTGAGTAGCATAAATGAACGCTTTAAAACATTGCATTATGTGCTATAAATGATTGTTGTTGTTAGGTGCCATTGAGTCAGTTTATATCCATAGCGACTTTATGCACAACAGAATGAAACACCATCCAGTACTGTGCCATCCTCACAATTGTTCTGATGCTTGAGCATTACTACATTGAACAACCACAAGATAGGAGGGAAAATATTTGAAAATTATACAACTGACAGAGGATTTATATTGGGTATATGTAAAGAATTCTTACAACTCTAGGAAAGGGAAGAGTATAAAAAATTTGAAGAACACATTTTACCAACAAAATATACAAATGTCTAGTAAGTACATGTAAAGATGTTCAATATTATTAGTTATTAGGAATCTGCAAATCAAATCCATAATGAGGTACCTCTTCATACCCACAGTTCTTGTTAGTTGACATGGAATTAAGATGGCTGTATCTTAAAACAAATTTTAATGTAAAGACATAATTTTAAAATATAGCACAAATGTAAGGACGGTGCAGGACTAAGCAGTGAATCTCTCTGTTGAACATAGAGTAATTATGTTCAGAATCAACTTGATAGCGCCTAACAAAAACAAGATAACAAAGGTTGACTAGAAGGTGGAAAAATTGGAATCTTTGTAGACTTTTAGTGGAATAAACAATTTGGGATTTTCTCAAATGTTTAACATTAAGTTACCATTGACCAAATGTTTACTCCTTAAGTATATTCCCATGGTAATTTAAAAATGTATGTTTGCAGAAAAACTTGTATCCAAATGTTCATAGCAACCTTATTACTAATAACCAAAATGTGGAAATAACCCAAATGTCCATCAAATGATGGATTAGAAAATTGTTGTATATCCATGTATTCTCTCATAAAAAGAAATGATACAGAATGTATGAACATGTAAAACATAGTGTTAAATGAAAGATGAGAGTCACAAATGATCCCATATTATACAATTCCATTTATATGCCATATCCAGAATAGGCAAATAGACAAAATGTAGATAAGTGTTTTCCAGAGGCTGAGATGGGAGGGAAGTATGGAGATAGGGAGAGTAATGGCTAGTAAGTATTGTATTTACTTAGGGTACTTTGAAAATGTTCTAAAATTAAAGTGCAGTAATGATTTCACAACTCTGAATGTACAAATATGTTGTATACTTTAAATAAGGGAATTGTATAATTGCAAAAATATCATTCCATAAAATGATTTTAAAATTACATGAGATTACCTGAAATGTTATGTATCAAATAAATTACATGAGATTACAACTCACAAGTTATGTAACAAATGAAAATTAGATTGATCAAACAAAATGGTAACAAACACATTCCAACAGTATATTAAAAGAATCATACACCATGACAGAAGAGGGTTTATCCCAGGGATTCAAAGATGTTTTGGCCAGCATTAGAAAATAACTCAACATGTTTTTGACATGAATAGATCATAGTAAAAGAACAATATGATCATTTCTATGGATCTAGAAAAAGCATTTGGCAAAGCCCAAAGACTCCTTTTAAAACCATCTAAAAGACTGAATTCAATATGATTATTTGGCATATATGAAAAGCCAACATTATATTTGTTGGAAAGAGTATGAAAAAGATTGAAAGCTTTTTACTTGGAACCAAGAATAAGACAAGAGTACTTGCTCTCACCATTTTTATTATGTTGGAATAAAAGTCACTAACCACAGCAATTAGGCAAGAAAAAGAAATATTGGAAAATAAGCAGTACAGTGATATCTAGT
>NW_022111319.1:693423-696005 GCF_000313985.2 Echinops telfairi
CATAATGACACATATTTGGGGCTCCATGACAGATTTAAACACTGAAAATCATTTTTAAAGTACATTGGTGGAAGAGCGATTGATAGATACAAACTGCTGATTTTGTGCTTAGCAGCCTAAGACACAGCCCACTATGCCACCAGGACATCCCAAGAGTGATTAAAGAAGACTTGAATAAATGGAAATACGTCCCATAATCATAGAATGGATAATTTCATGTTAAAATGTCAATAGTCCCCAATGTTATATATAGATTCAATGCAATGCCAACCAAAATTTCAACAGACATCTTTGCAAAAATAGAAAACCAATACTCAACTTTACATGGAATATAAAATTACCTGAATAACTAAAGTTATGTTGAAAGAGGGAAATAAAGTAAGAACACCCAAACTTTCTGATTTTAAATCATATTGAACAGTGAGAGTAATTAATAGCAATAGACACATAAACCAATGGGATAGAATTTTTTAAAATCATTTTATTGGGGGCTCATACAACTCATCACAGTCCCTACATGCACTAATGGGATAGAATTTGAACTTCAGAAGTAAAGCCACTTATTTGTACCCAATTGATTTTTGACAAGGGTATGAAGTACATTCAATAGGGAAATAAGGTTTTCTTCAATAAATGGTGTTGGGAAAATGTATTTCCACACTCAGAGATATGAAACAGGATTCGTGCCTCACAACATATACACAAACAAATTAAAAACGAATTAAGTACACAAATGTGAAAACTAAAACCATAAAATACTTGGAAAAAATGCAGGGTCAAGTTTTTAAGAATGGATTATCTAATACAATAATGAAAACACAATAACAAACGTGAAAAGAATAATAGGACTTAATAAAATTTTTGAAACTCTTTTTCATCAAAAGAAACAAGTTCCTGTGGGGTACGGCAGGAAAGGTTGAATGGAAATAGGGAGCAAATAATAATGAATACAAAAATGAACAAAATATTCTAAAACTGATTGTGATGATGATTGCACAGACCTTGAAGTGATGAACTATTGAATTGTAATGATGTGTGAATTATGTCCCAATAAAACTTTTTTAAGATCTTACTTTAAAAAAGTGATAAGACAAGCTACAGTTTCTTCAGAAATCATATATGCAGTATGGATCTAATAACTCCAAATATATAGAATACTGACACTTTATCACAAAGCAAATAGCCCAATCATAAAATGGGAAAAGGAGTTGAATAGGCATTTCTCTAAAGAGGATATTCAAATGTCAACCAAACAAGAAAAGATAGTCTCCATCAGTGAAATGAAAATCAAAACCACAATAAGATTCCATTTCACTCCCATTAAGATGACTAAGAAAAAAATTAAAACAAAACAGAGGATAGCAAATATTCATGAGGATGTAGGTAAATTGAAACCCTTGCTGGTGGGAATGCAACATGGAACCGCTTTTGTGAAAAACGCAATCAAAAAACAGTGTAGCAGTACCTCCGACACTAAAAGTAGAACACCGTATCACTCAGTAATTGCATTCCTTGGTATGGACAAAAAGGCTTTAAGCCAGAGACTCAAAGTGTGACATGTACGCCAGCGTTCATTGCAGCATTATTCACACTAGCCCAACGTGAAAACCATATAAGTGTTCATTCTTGAATAAATGAATAAACAAAATTGCTGTATGCATACAACGGGATATTGCTCAGCCAGAAGAAAAATCAAATTCCTCATACATAATTATAATATGGATCTACCTTGAGGACATTATGCTGAGAGGGAATAATCACAAAAGAATAAATACTGTTTGACTTCACTTGTTCAAAAAAACAAAAACAAAAACAGGAAAACATATAAGATCAAAGTATATTAAAATGGTCACTAAGGGCATGCTAGAGAAGGAAAGGGGGCTTATTTCTTGTGGACTATTTAGTTTAGGTTTATAGTAATCGAAAAATCACATTGTATATTTGATTAATGTAATTGCTGTCAATAAGTTGTATGCTTGTAATAAGTTAAATTGGTATCATTTATATGATAAATATGATTACAACAATGACAAAATGTAGATGATGAGACTGCTTATGTATAACTAAACACTTCATGAAGGTTGGTCCTTTGGTTTGGAGGGTTCAGAACATGGTTTTGTATGATGGCCAGTTAGTGACTGAATTACATGCAGAGTGCTTCTGTTCTACTTAATAGTCAATTGCACAGTTCCTGAGGTGCTAAAAGGTTCCAAGCAGCCTTCTAAGGCACAACAATTGGTTGTTCTTTCCTTGGAACAAAAGAGGAAGGAGAGTCAGTAATAGGAGAAGGCTATGGAATGGATAGTGAATTATCACCATGCACAACTGCCACTATTGGCAGAAGACCAGAAAAAAAAGGTTCATAGCTACTATTACTGAATATTCTGATCAATGAAGAGAGTTCCAAATTCTTGTGGACTACAGACTCTCTCTCTGGAGTCATGGGGGTAGGATGAGTTTCTGAAATTATTTCTCTAAAATACCCTCTAAACCTTAAACCAAAATGACCCATGAACTATCCTTAAAACGAAACAATAATTTAGCATAATTTGTAAAGCATGTCTGCCTTGAACATTATTCTT
>NW_022111319.1:697741-699750 GCF_000313985.2 Echinops telfairi
GGGGGAGCGGGGAGAGAGGGGAAAATGAGCTGACACCAAGGGTTCAAGTAGAAAGTAGGTGTTGTGAGAATTATGAAGTCAACATATATACTAATGTGCTGGACACAAATGACGTATGTATAGATTGTGATGAGTTGTATGAGCCCCTAATAAAATGATTATTTAATTTAATAAAAAAGCTACCTTAGTTGTTGGCTCAATGGCACATCACATTTACCATGATCCATAGCAGCAGAATGGATACTCCCTCCCCTCCCCTGTAACTTGGTTATCAATTTAAGTCTTATCTAAGGGCATATCCTTAGGAGAATTCAAAAAATATGCTTACTCAAAATGACAAATGATTGGGTGGGGTCAAAATGGGAGGCTGAAAGGTGATGGTATAAGTATATACATTCAATAATAAAATTTATAAACATAAAATAAGTTAGAAATGGAAATACCGTATAACCTAGTAATCCTTCATATATCCTACAAATATGAGAGCCATGACATGAACTGATATGCACACACCCATGTTCATCACAGCACTATTCACGATAGCAAAAATATGGAAAAATTATAAATGACACTGGGAATCCACGACAGATAAGTCCCTCAGGACCAATAAAGGAGGGGAAGGGGAAGGTGGGGGCATAAAGAGGGAACTGATCACAATGATCTATATATAACCCCCTCCCAGGGGGGACGGACAACAGAAAGTGGGTGAATGCAGACAGCGGTTCATGTAAGACATGAAAAAAATGATAAATTATCAAGGGTTCATGGGGATGGGGGAACAATGAGCTGATACCAAGGGCTCAAATAGAAAGAAAACGTTTTGAAAATGATGATGGCAACATATGTACAAATGTGCTTGCCACAATGGATGGATGTATGGATTGTAATAAGAGCTGTACGAGACCCCAATAAAATGATTTGATAGAAAAGATATAAATGTCCATTAATTGAAGAATTGATAAATAAACTACAGTACATAAAAACAAAAAGAAAACAAAAACTCACTGTCATTGAGTCAATTCTGACTCAGCAACCCTAAGGAAAAATAGAATTGTGCCTGTCGGTTTCCTAGGCTGATAAACCCAATAAAATACTTTGTATTATTAAAAAAAAACAAAAAAATTTGCAAAACAACTCATTACATGAAATAACCTGGATGACATTATGCTCAGAGAAACAAGTCAATCACAAAAGGGCAAATACTGTATGAGAGTATGACTGTAACAAGTAACTAAAAAGTTATGATACTAAGAGAAAATATCTTTGATGGTTGCAAGGAGTGGGTGGGCAAGGGAGAGTAAATTACTTGTTACAAGATATTGTTAGGTGCCGTTGAGTCAGTTCTGACCCATAGAGACCTTATGCAAAACAGAACGAAACACTGCGCAGTCCTGCCCTATCCTCACAATTGTTCCTTGTGCGAGAGCCTATTGTTGTAGGATGGTGTCCGTCCATCTCCTTGAGGGCTTTCCTCTACTTAGCTGCCCCTGTACTTGATGTCCCTCTCCAGGAACTGGTCTCTCCTGACAACATGCCCAAAGTGTGAAGATGAAGTTTCACCATTGTTGCCTCTAAGAAGATTCTAGCCTTACTGCTTACTGCTACTTGTCCTTTCAGCAGTCCACGGTACTTTCAATAGTCTTCTCCAGCACCACAATTCAAACACATTGCTTCTTCTTTGGTCTTCTTTATTCAAAGTCCAGCTTTCATATTCACATGAGGCCATTGAAAATACCAAGACTAGGGTCAAGTGCACCTTAGTCCACAAAGTAATATGCTTGCCTTTCAGCACTCCAAAGTAGTCTAGTGCAGCAGATTTACCCAATACAATGCATCATTTGATCTCTTGACTGCTGTTTCCATGAGCATTGGTTGTGGATCCAAGCAAGACAAAATCCTTTAGCATTTCAACCTTTTCTCCATTTATCATGATGTTACCTATTGGTCTAGTTGTGAGAATTTTGGCCTTCTTTACATTGAATTGTAATTTTTACTAAAGACTGCAGTCC
>NW_022111319.1:701247-702669 GCF_000313985.2 Echinops telfairi
AAAAAAATTGGCTTTCCCTTCTCAAGCTGCTTTTTGAAATTTTCTATTCAGCTCTTTGACTTCATCATTTCTCCCATTTGCCTTAAGTAGTCTATGACTACGACCCAGTTTCATCACCAGCCATCTCCATAGAAGAAGGATAAGGCTTTCTACTGTGAAGATTTGCAAGCTTGAAGGCTCACAGGGCCAGTTTTACCCTACTCTATAGCATCGCTATGAGTCAGCATTGACTTGATGGCAGTTAAAGTGATGCCCTGGGGGGATGATTGATAATGTTGCCTTATATAAAATGGCAATGATATCTCTAAGGTGAACCAGAGAGAATACAAACTGTAGATGCATGAATGGATTTTGGGCTTCTACTTAATTCTAACTCCAATCTAAAAACAATTGCTTCTTATGACATGGACCTGCTTCACGCTTGCCCTCATAAAGAGATTATTGAAGATATGAGTACTATTGAAAAGTGTGGTGAAGAAACTATGCAAAAGAATAGTTTCTGGGATCTTAAAAGCTTGTTTTCAAACAAGCTAATCTAAGTGAAATGTCAACTAAGTTCACATGTAAGAAGCACACTAGCCTCTGTGATACAATGATTGCAAATACTAGACTCCTAATCTAAAGGAAGGAATGGTATCAGAGCTTAATTTGTGAACACCTGGTTTGCAGAAGGATATGGGTGACAGTGGAAACCCAAAATCCATTTGCAGGATCCATGCATGAATTAAGTCTCCAGTGAATTCCCTATGGTCATAATCGAGAGATGTGAATAGCCTTGTTATCAGTCATAGAGCACTATAAAGTCAAAATGGTAGTTGTAGTTAGGTTAAAATGTAACATTATTTGATTTCCCTTTTGACACATTTTTAAGCTGTTTCAGTTTTTAAAAAGTGGAGGGGATATACACGTGGATTAAGCCCCTGGTAAATCTCCTCTGACCATACACCAGGGATGTGAATAGCCTTGCTGCCATGCAGAATGTATTGGAAAGTATAATGTTGCCAATGCACTTAGGTTAACATTTAACACCCTGCCATTTAATCTCCCTTATGATACATTTAAATTTGTTCTAGGTTTTAATATTTTATTTTTTAAAAACCGTTTCATTGGTATTTAATCCACATATCACACAATTCAATATTTCAATCATATCAAGAAGAATTTTACAATCATCACCGCAATCAATTTTATATTTTCTCATCCCCTCCACATGGTTAAATTGTTTCTTCTTTCCTTTTAATTTAGGTTTTATCTATTTTGCTTTGCTTTATTATTGTTCTTTTTGTTTTTAATCGTTTTATTATGGGCTCATACAACTCTTATCACAATCCATAAATACATCAATTGTGTAAAGCACATTTGTACTTTCATTGCCCGCATCATTCTCAAAACATTTGCTCTCCACTTAAGCCCCTGGCATCA
>NW_022111319.1:703524-704547 GCF_000313985.2 Echinops telfairi
GACGGCGCAGGCCATGGGCTGAGAGACATGCAGACTCCCACATGTGCAGACTCCCACATGATATGCCAATAAAACAGTTGGGGAAAAAGAGCAAGTTTCAGAGTCTCCTCTGACATCCACTTTGATCTTATTTTTTTCCATGTGTTTTCCTAATCTTTTTGCTTTCTTCATGAATGATGTTCTTGATATCCTCCTGCAGCTTATCAGGTCTTCTGTAAGTAATGTTCAATGTATCAAATCTGTTCTTGAGATGTTCTCAAAATCCAACTGTGAGAGTTTCAAGATCCTATTTTGGCTCTCGTGCACTTCTTTTAATTTTCTTCAGCTTTATCCTGAATTTACATGAGTGATTAATGGTCTGTTCCACAGTCAGCCACTGAGCTCATTTAGCTGCTGATACTGAGCTTCTCCATCATCTCTTCCCACGGATGTAGTCAATTTAATTTCTGTGTATTTCATCTGGAGAAGTCCATGTGCCTAATTGCCTTTTGTGTTGTTGAAAAAAAGGTATTTGTCATGAACAAGTCATTCATTTTGCAAAATTCTATCCTGCAATCTCCAATTTTGTTTTTATCACCAAGTCTGTATTTTCCAGCTACTCTTCATCTTTATGTCCAATTTTGCATTCAAATCATCAATAATTATCAATGCATCTTGATGACATGTTTGCAACTGAAGCGTTTGGTAGAATTTTTCAATTTCTTTATCACTTTCTTTCATGGTTGGTGCATAGATTTGAATAGTAGTTGTATTGGTTGGATTTCCTTGAAGACAGATAGATATAATCTTATCGCAGACAGCAATGTACTCAATGATGGATTTTGCCATGTCCTTTTTGATACTGAATGCCACACCATTCATCTTGATTGTGTTATTACTAGCATAGTAAGCCATATGATTTTCGGATACAAAATGACTACCAGCCCATATTCACTCACTAATGCCTAGGATATTGATTTTTATGTGTTCCATTTCACTTTTGAGCACTTTTCTTAGATTAATAATCACATATTCTTTTTTTTT
>NW_022111319.1:708000-723046 GCF_000313985.2 Echinops telfairi
TTTCAATTAGCCCCACATGTGATTATCGGCCAGGCTGGCACAATTAACTAACTCAGGCCCCAAGCAATTTCTTCAGGGATTCTACCCATGAATATATATAGATATAACAGGGGAGATTCGTATGTGTATATTTACTTTTAGTGAAAATATAACTATGAATATGATGGAGCATACAGGGGAAAAAGTTATGAAAACTTCTTAGACATAACCAAACCCTTTGAGGGAATAAGGGTCACTAAGCTAGAGCTCTCAGGGCACACCAAGGTCACTTGTATCCTCAGGGGATACAAAGATCAATTGGCATAACATAAGCCATAAAGTCAGTATTCTATATCCTACTTTGGTGAAGAGTAATTGGGGTCTTAAAAGTTAGTGAATGGCCATCTAGATGTAACTATTTGTCTCTTCCTGTCTATAAAAAACATGTAGATGTAGGTGTAGAGCACTGTCTTTGTGGAGTATGTTATAAAACTTTACCTTGGTGTCCCCTGAAACTATGATCCTGAGCCCTCAGGCACAGCAACTAAATTCTTAAAGTGCTCGGTTCTGTCTAAATGTTCCTTACTTAGACATGTACACTCCACCATATTTATGGATATATTTGCAGCCAAGAGTTAAGAGAATCAAAGATGCATGAAAATAATTAGACTAATGACTAATAGACTGTTTATGTCTCCATTAGATAGTGCTCAGCTATCACCCTCAAATGCTCTAAAATGTTCTACAAGACCCTGTATAGAATAGGGGAAAATGTTTAATGATTATTAAATGAATTTGGTTTTTCTCTTTATTTTAATGATATTTATTCATTTTCTTTCAGGATTTCCTGCAATTCATTAGTTTCTTCCCAAGTTTAAAGCCATCTGTTCTATCTTGAAATCTACTTGAGTTCCTTTCTATTTAAAAGTTCCATAGTTACATTATTCCTTCTATTTACTTTGTAATTGTCATTGATACAAATTGATATATCCAGTTTCTTATGTTCAATCTTGGAGAGTTATTTTATTTTGGACCTATTTATATCTAAGTTGACATCTAGGTGGTATTATATGGCATGCTAATCTTAGGATTTTGTTTATTGTTGGTTCTCTGCCCAAAGAACTCCCTTTAGTTTTTCTTTGAAGGGTAGTCTGTTTTTAGCACATTTGAAGGCAGTTCTGGCTGGTAGCTCTCTATCAATGGCCAAGTGGTACAGGAATGGGTAGTGGCCACTGCCCAGATGAGTATGAGACTCCAAAGGAGTAATCTTGATAGATTTTCTTGAAGAACACTGTAGGGTCATAGGTGCTTATTATGAAGAAGTTTTAAGAAAATGGAAAACAGTATTGGTAAAAAAAAATAGGACAGGAAAATTTCACTAAGGAACTTTTTTCCATCACATGAATGTACCTGCTTAATTTTTTAAAGTAGCAAAGGTGATCCTAGGAGATTTTTATTGGGAAGTCTTACACCATAAACCATACCATCCTGACCTCGTTCCTCCTTCTTGTTCTTTTTGTTCCCATACATCAAAAGGGATACGATTTTAGTTCTTTGAAGATGGTAAAAGTGGCATTTTGACATGGTGAAAATTAAAGAGTTCAGAATTTCTTCATGAAAATCGCAGAAAAATGGAAACACTGCCTTCAGACAATAATGTCACATTTTGATAATTTTGTTTAGGAAACATTTGACTTATCCTTATTTAATTTATAGCAATTAAAAAGAAAAGCAAAACATTTATGTTATTTGAAGAGAAACCAAAGTATACAACATTTTTTAAAGATTAAAAAATCGGTACATAATTGTTTATAGCAGCTCTTGATATAATAGGTTAAAAAAATCTAGAAATAATTGCAGTGTCTTTTTACTGTTAAATAGTTAAATAAACTTTTGTACATCACAAATCATAGTACTTCTTAATGATGAAACACAAAAACTATTTCAATACAAAAGAACATGGGTGAATCTCAACAAAATTATGCTGTATGGTCCCATTTTATGACATTTTAAAAATAATAATGCTATGGAAAGGGAAAAAGATGAATGGTGCCCAGGAGTCAGGCAAAGTGAAAATGGGAGGAAGAATTATATGATAATAGGACTTTAGAAATAAATATGGTTTAATATAAATTTCCTACTTTTTATATAGGACTCTAATTTTATAAAATGTGAATTGTGTAAAACTGAGTTAAGGATACATGGAACCTCTGTGCTTCCGTTGCAAATTCCTGTGACCTTAAAGCTATTTTTAATATCAATTTATTTTAAAATGGCTGTAAATGTAATACAATGACATTTCTGTCTTCTTGGAATATGAAGGCAACTAATATAGAATCAAACAAAGGTAAAAAAAAGTTATGTTTTTATATGCAATGGAAAAATAGGAAATGGAACGTGAACTATAATTGTAACTGTATAGATGTTTCCTCTGGGGAAATAAACAATTTCTTTTTGTTTTGAAAGGTTTGTTGAATTATTTTCTCCAGATAAGAAAAGGGGAAAAAGAAAACAAAATTGAACTGCTAGTGGACTTCATGTGTCTTGAAAATTTAAATACTTAGATATTTCTTCTAATAAAGCATTTGAAAAGAAAACCATTATGTGTTGTAACTTATTAAATTGTAAGAAAACTTACTATTCTATTGCCATTTATAAATCAGTTTGATGAGTCTTTCTATGATTTCATAATTTTATCTTACATTTCTTTTGTAAAGACTTGGATTGGGAATCGAAGAAGAAAATATCGTTTAATGGGGATTGAAGTTCCACCTCCAAGAGGAGGCCCTGCTGATTTCTCTGAGCAGCCTGAGTCTGGCTCTTTGTCTGCCTTCCCACCAGGAGAGGAAGCTGGGCCTGATGTTGGAGAGGATAATGACCGAAATGACGAAGTATCCATCTGTTTGTCTGATGGAAGCTCTCAAGGTACTTACATGCTGCACTTCTTAATAATAGCCTTTATAGATCAAATGCATTTTTACTGTTTTTAAGCTTACAGTGGATAAAATCTAATGTCCTCAAAGCATTTAGTCAAACACGTGAAAATAAAGAAATTTATTTTCAATATCTCCCCCTCAGTCAACCACATCAAGACATCACAAAAAAGGGTATTCATCCACCAAAATAGTGATTCCCCACATTTACAAATTATGTATATTGCAACAATCCATAAATTATACTTAAGTATATGCTTGTGTTTTTATTTCTTTGAAATTCTAGTCAAGTTATGTAGAGCGCATAATATGTGCAGTGTCATGAAAGAGTATGATAAAGTTTGCCAAACCCCAGGCTACTACAAGTCAGGCAAACTAATTGTAAATCCTAGCTCTTTTATTAGCAGAGGGGAAACATTTAACTCTTTGGGTTTTAGTTTTTCTGTGTGAAAAATAAGAAAATTAGACTGCATCATCTTTTTAAGACCTCACAATGTCCTTATATGGTAATTCAAACAATAACACATAATTATACCACTTACCTATGAAATGTATATTTAATTTGACTTCAAGTACAAGTAATTTTCTTCTGATGCCTTTCAGATGTTTTAACAGCTTTAGTATGATCAATGTACATGTCATAAAATGTATCTATTGTAAGTTTCTGATTCAATCATTTTCATAAATTTTGCATTTGTACAACCATCACCATCACCAAAACCCAGTTTTAAAATATTTTCATACAAAATTTTCTCTTGAACCTGTTTGCAGTCAGACTTACCTCCCACCCTCAGCCCCAGGCAACCGTTGATCTGCTTTCTGTCTCTATATGTTTGTCTTTTATGGACTTTTATATAAATGGAATCATGCAATATGTATTTATTTATATCGTTGCATGTGTGCATATTAGAGAAAGAATATGATTTTTCCTTTATCCGTTTTGTTTGTTATTCTTTTCTTTTTCCCCCAACACTTTCATTGACACATCGTTTACATATCATACAATTCAATAGTTCAATCATTCAATCATATCAAGAATTGTAAAATCATTACCACATCAATTTTAGAGCACCCCTGAGTTAGTTAATTGTGCCAGCCTGGCCGATAATCACATGTGGGGCTGGTTGAAAGGCAGAGGGATAAATGGGTGGTGAGCCTCGCCTTTTGAGTTCTCGGGTCTCTTGTTTTGTGATGGTTGGACCGGGTGTAAGCTGCCTTAGCAGTTCCCTGCTTCAGCTTGCAAGATTGACTTCCTACAAGACACCCCCAAGGAGAAGCCACATGGACCTATCCCGATGCAGCCCTGGGTGCTGGAGCAGCCGTGTGGAGACCCCTGCCAGTGCTGAGATGCTTATTCATTCACTGACTCAGCTTTCCTCCTGCAGTTGGCATCATTGCCTCTGTTTTGTGAGGTGGAGGACTTTGTGGACTGGTGTTGGGTTAATGGGTTAATGTTGGACTTGTGGGCTTGGGCAGCATTGGGTTGGGATGTTTTCGTGATGCACATTTTCTTTGCATAAAACTCTCTTATACATGAGTTGCTGTGGATTTGTTTCTCCAAAGTACCTAGACTAATACAACCCCCATCCATTGTCAAATCGCCTTTAAAATGAGTTGTGCAATCACAATCCATTGTAGGGCTCCCTCCCCCTCCCACCTTCATTATTTACTCCCGAAATCCCCTTTCACTTCCTGTCACCCACCACAACCCTTGTATCCCCTATATCCCTTTGTGTCAGTTATTATCATTATGCATCCACTCCTCTTGTGCTTCACAGCTGGGAAACCCAACAGAAAACAATAGAAAACAAAATTGTACCAAGGTTGTAAGGATAAAATCATAACAGTATAAAGACAAAATTACAAATAATGAGTAAGAAGGAAAGTACCCCCATATCAGGATTCTAATACTATATTTCCAGTTCGTTGATTATTTTTAATTTGGATCAAAAGTTCATATGAGGCTAGATTTTTGTTTGGAATTTTTATACAAAATCTATAAATGTTTTCCTTTATGATTTCTGCCTTCAATATCATGATTTAAAAGCCTTTCCTTGTACTACATTTATTTTACTATGCCATTCTGGTATCCTTATGACGTCATTTAACAGATTGCCCCTCCACTATTTATTGAATAAGCTATCTTTTCTCCAGTGACTTTTAGTGTCTATATATACATATATATATATACACACACACATATATATTGTTTCATGCATACTTAAATGCATACACACACACCATGGATTCCTATTGTCTTACAATTTCGTGGTTACAAATGCTGTTTTATAATATATCTTAATATTGGGTAGAGCTCTTACTATTATTGTTAGCTCTTATAGTACATTGATTCCTCCATATAAACTTTGGAATTGTTAAGTCATACTGATCCTCTTCCTTCCTCTCAAAGCACACTTTGGGTTTTCAGTGGCACTATATTAAGTGGATCATTTAACGCACTGAAATTAATCCAGTTTTGTATATGTTGAGCTTTAGGTGATGGCAGGACTTCCATTTAGAACAGTTTAGAAGGCCCTTGGATAATATGACTCTGAAATGATAATATGAAATCAGAAGGAAGATTAAGATGTAAGTAAAAACATGAGAGCCACATTAAGACTAAAATCTATCTATTCATAAAATTAAAATATTTACTTAACTAACAATTTAAAATTAAAAAATAAGAGAGACAGACTTACAAGGATTAGGTGTTGTGAAATATCTAAATGTGGGGGCTGGAGGAAAGAATAGAACCATTTAAAGAATATTCAGAAATAGAATAAAGTTGGTATTAAAGAAAGGGAGATTTTAAAAGAAAGAAGAATTATAGGAATCATCTCATAGAGACTGACTTAAAACCTTATGAATAGTGGTAGATCATTGTCTGAAAAGCCCCTGGGGTTGGAAGGAACTACACAACAATTATGAGAATAGTGCGGGACAAGGTAGTGTGTTGTTGTTATGCACTGTGTCTCTATGAGTCTGAGTTCACTTAAGGATGACTAACACAACACACACAAATACATGACGATCAAGAAACCATTGAATTGAGTGTTTATAGGTCTGCTGTGACTCATAATCCACTCAGTGGCAGTGGGTTTTGTTTTGAACAATCTGTTGTGCGGTGGCGCTGCCAGATGGACTGCTAATTTAGCAGTTCAAACACACCAGTAATTCTGCAGAAGAAAGAAGGCGATGTCTTCTCCCTAGAGATCTACAGCCTAGGGAACCTTACATAGAATCACTGTGAGTTGGGATCGACTTAATGGCAGTGGGTTTGGGTGTCTTGTATTGGTGAGAAAAGGTGGCAAGATGCTGAGTAATTAAAGAGATATAACTGCTGTTTATATTAACATGGTCCTGTATTATAAGTCCAAATGTTTAAAAGTTTATCAATATGAATATTCAAGTATTCTCTATTTTTTTTCACCAATATTTTCTGTTGATGCTGCTGAAGATGACGAAAGTGAATTTGATGTAAAGGGAAAGTATGAGGCATAACGAAAACTGCAGAAGCTATTGCATCATTTTCAATCATGTTAATTTCTAATATAATAACTCAGAAAAACCATATTTTGCTTCCTCTTAGTCTTTATTAGGTTGTATGAGGTACAATTCCATTGATTGATGACTGAGTCTTCAGAGCCTTGTGACTGGCAACTATTTATGGAAGAGCAGTGGAGTGTAGGGGTTTGTATGATTCTCTGTGTGGATAGATGGGGGTCTGTGAGGAAACATTCAGAGAAAAGGAAAGCAAGTTTGAGTGCCAACTCATACTTTCCCTGCTAAAGGAGAATTTTAAAAAATAGTTAATGGAAAAAGTGAAAATTGATTTTAAAGCTGTTAATGGACCACTGCTCTATACTGTCATCCTTTGTTATTTAATAGAGTATTCTCTAGACAGCTGGCACAGTAATCAAGATTTACTGAGAAAAAGAGAGCTAATGTAATTCATAGACCCCCAAAGGATTTCATTGGAAGAAAGATTGCCTTGAATTCTTCTTAATGACTTATTTTTTACAGATACATATTAACCTTTTCATTCTCATCAAAAACTGCAACAAAAATATTTTTTAAATATTCAGAGCCTGAAAGAGGCTTTCTGCACAATTTCCAAAAAATTCTGTCCTATTCGCTTTTTCATTTTGCTGTTAGAGAATACTAATCTGAATGGTTTGTTTGTGTTATCCCTATGTGATGATAAATTGTGTCGGTTAGCCACGATTAATATCATACATTTAGAACATGCTAACCATTTTCACTTCCAGTTTATGAAAATGTATAGTCATTGTGAGATATCCATTAATTAAATCTCAGCAATATAGAGAAAATAGAATAGTTTCCGTTAATATTTAAAAAGCCTGACAACTTGAAATTAGGGGTCCTTATAATGTGACTGTTGATTCAATAGGGTTAAAGTTTTCTAAACACCTAAGAGGGGCTGGCTTTCATGGGCAGTAGTGGCGGGGTTTACACCCTGAGGTTGGAGTGCATTTGTACTGGGTGGCAGTAACTGATAACTATCTGAGAAAGGCCCTGGCTGGGCAGATGCCTCCAAGTCATGTGCCAGGTACCCCATCTGGCCCCCATACACACTGTCCCCTAACCGGTACACATGCCACCCTGCCAGGCCCTGGCCCAATGCACATCTCTGCCTGGCCCCTCCCCCATGACCACACTGACCAGCCCCACCCCCACAACACACACCTAACCCATGTACCACCAATCCATGTTATAATGGCCCGTGAAGCACCTAACCCATCAATATGGCAACTGCCCTGCCTACACAATACAAGCCAGTGGCAGCACCCACCCCACAACAGTGGCACCCGCATGATTGTAAGTTTATTCTACTCATTTTCCTCATCATCTATTTCTTTTCTCTCTCCTATTTTCTTCTTCTTCTTTTAATTATCGTCAACAAAATTTTATTGCGTAGAATATTAAAAACAACGTTCTACAACTTTGGAATATATGGATCTCTTTCGGATTTCTTGGCCTGCACTAGCGATTGCGCCCATCTCTGCATCCGTTTTTTAAAAACATTTTCATTGCAATTATTATAATTCATGGAGTCTTGTTTCTTCTGCAATGCTTTCAGTGCAGCTAGGATCTCTTCCTTTAATACCATCAGATTTCTTTCATCTAATTTTTTATCTCTATGGACAAAGTGAACATTATTGTGGGTACTTAGAGTATGCCGTTGCAGAGATGAAAGTTTAAAAAGGAGTTAGAAATGTAAATTTTCTATATCTACATTGGCAGCTGGGCAGATTAAGACCCTGATTACATTGTCATTTTATTTTATTTATTATTTTTTAAAATCATTTTATTAGGGGCTCATACAACTCTTATCACAATCCATACACACATCAATTGTGTAAAGCGCATTTGTACATTCATTGCCCTCATCATTCTCAAAACATTTCCTCTCCACTTAAACCCCAGGCATTAGGTCCTCATTTTCCCCTCCCTCTCCACTCCCCTCTCCCTCATGAGCCCTGATAGTTTATAAATTGTTATTTTGTCATATCTTGCCCTGTCCGACGTCTCCCTTCACCCACTTTTCTGTTGTCTGTCCCCCAGGGAGGAGGTCACATATACTTCTTTGTAATCGGTTCCCTTTTCCTACCCATTCTCCCTCTACCCTCCCTGTTTCGCCACTCACACCTCTGGTCCTGTAGGGATCATCCACCCTGGATTCCCTGGATTTTCAGTTCCTATCTGTACCAGTGTACATCCTCTGGTCTAGCCAGACTTGCAAAGTAGAATTTGTGTCATGATAGTGGGAGTGGGGAGGAAACATTTAGGAATTAGAGGGAAGTTGTATTTTTCATTGTTGTTACGTCACACCCTGACTGGCTCATCTCCTCCCCGAGATCCCTCTGCAAGGGGATCTCCAGTGGCCTACTAATGGGCTTTGGGTCTCCACTCCGCACTCCCCCCATCGTTCACTATGGTAAGATTTTTTGTTCTGATGATGCCTTATATCTGATCCCTTCGACACCTCGTGATCACACAGGCTGATATGTTGTTCCATGTGGGCTTTGTTGCTTCTGAGCTAGATGGCCGCTTGTTTACCTTCAAGCTTTTAAGACCCCAGATGCTATTTCTTTTGATAGCCGGGCACCATCAGCTTTCTTCGCCACATTTGCTTATGCACCCATTTGTCTTCAGTGATCCGTTGGACACCTCGTGATCACACAGGCTGATATGTTGTTCCATGTGGGCTTTGTTGCTTCTGAGCTAGATGGCCGCTTGTTTACCTTCAAGCTTTTAAGACCCCAGATGCTATTTCTTTTGATAGCCAGGCTTCTTTTTAAAAAAATTAATCATTTTTATTTGGGGGCTCTTAAAAATTTTATAACATATACAATTGTATTAAGCACATTTGTACATATGTTGCCATCAACATTTCCAATTATTTCCAAAGAAACAATTTCTTTCTACTTGAGCCCTTGTTATCAGCTCCCTTTGGCCCTCCTTCCCTTCCCCACCCTCTACCTCATGAATCCTTGACCAATGATATATTATGATTGTTATTTCCTATCTTACACTGTCTGTTGTCCCCCTTCACTCACCCGCACGCCCACCATCACCATCCCCCTACCCTCATGATATTGCTACCCTTCTACTATTCCTGAGGGTTTTATCTGTCCTGAATTCCATGTATATATAGTGTGCTTATCTATACCAACGTGTGTGCTCCATATAGCCGAATTTGTTCCGTTTTCCTCTTGAAACATTTTTAAAGCATCTATTAATTTTATTACATGTCTTAAAATACATTTTCTCTGATTTTATACATATTTTTCTCTTTTTGGTGATCTCTTCTATCCCCTTACTTTTCTCCTTTTTTCACCTTTTTACCAACTGCTGTTTTCTGGTTCCTATCAGCCTTCTCCTGCACCACATGACAGAGTGAAATGCCCTCACCCTACCCAGAAATCTACTCGATAATAATAGTTGCACCATAATACAGCAGAAATAGCAGTCAAGCACAACACACACAAATCACGAAAAACAGGAATAAACAACTGAAAAACACCCAGTCACAAGAATTACTCTGAAGAAAAGATATTTAGCTATCTTCAACAGATAGAGGAATGAATTGAAAAATTAGAAACCCTAGAGAAGAAACAAGATAACAGAGTTAGATAACATGGTAGAAGAGCTGAGTAAGTGAATTTTTTTTTAAAAAAAGGAAAACCAAAATACATTAATCAAATTTTCACAAAACTGAAGTGAGAAATAGATAGATTGACAATAATCATGTGAGATTCCAATACCTCATTCTCAAAAAAAGATACATCATCAGGAAAGAAACTCTCTAAAAACATATCAGAACTAAATAACACAATCAACCAACTCGACCTCATAAACACACAGAGATATATGGAATACTAAATGCGACAACAGTACAGTACACATTCTTTGCTAGCATACATAATACATTATCTACATGAGACCACCTTAGACAAAAGCAAGCCTTAATAAATTTTAAAATATTGAGATTCTGCAACCTATTTTTTCAGACCGCAACAATACAAATCTAAAAAATCAACTATAGACAAAAAAGAGCAAAAAATCAAATACATGGAAATTTTAAAGCATATTACTTAAAAACAATTTAGTAGTAGATCAACTAAAGGATGGAATTTTAAAATTCCTTGATAAAAATATGAACAAAAGCACACCATACCAAAAAACCTTTAGGACAAAACAAATGTGGATATCAAAAGGAAATTTATAGCAATAAATGCATACATGAAAAAAAGAGGACAAAAGCAAAGTCAGCACCTTAACCTAGCATCTTTAACAAACTGAACAGCAGTTAAATAAACTCTGAATAAATAAGAGAGGGAAAAGGAAAGATAAGAGCAGAAGTAAATGAAGTGGAAAACAAAAACAATAGAACAGTCAAGACAAGAAGTTGGTTCTTCCAAAGGACTAACTAAATTAACAAACCACTATCAGACTTTGTAGTAAAGCATAGTATTCCATTGTTAACAGTTCTGCAGTGGACATGGGAGTGCACTTCCATGTTCATTTCAGCACTGTTCACAATAGCAAGATTTTGGAAACAACCAAAATGCCAATTGATAGAAGAATGGATAAAGAAATTTGTGTACAAACATAACTAAAAAACATTGATGAAACCACAAAGCGCTTCATAACATGATGATCCTGGAGAATATTATGTTGAGCAAAGTAGTCAATCTCAAAAGGGCAAATATCATGAGACTGCAAATATTGTATAAACATCGAGACAAAATTTTGCATCTGTTCTCAGATTGTGTAATCATTTAATCTGGTCTATCAACCAATGTTGTGAGCATGTCTCTTGTTTAAGAAACATTTATTACTCCCTCATTTGTACACTTCAAAAAACAATTCTTCTGAGGAGTTCCTGCCACATAGCATTGCTTCACAGTTACTCCAATTTAATAGATATCCCTACAATGATGTTACATAAATCTCAATGGACATTTAGGACCAGTGGAGGGGTGGTGGTGGAGTATATCTGTCTCAGAAAAAGTGATTTTATTTCTGTTAATCGATAAACTTAGAAGGGACAGCCTGCCCCTAGGGAAAACACTTAACATTACTTGCACAGATCCCCCAAAAGAGATTCCACCCTGTAGTACATTGCTAATCATGATTTTTTTAAACTGAATTTCCTTTCTGCCCTTGTAAACCCATACTATAAGCTGTGTACAGTATTCTTCATAACCCACATCAGAAGAATCCAATTTGGAAATTCCTGTAAATGAACAAGACCTTACCTAAAATACATCTGTTGTAGATTAAAGGAATTTAAATATTCATTGGACTTAAAGGTAAAACTTTCTAGAATGAGAAGAAGGAAGTTACTGCTATCTCAACCTCATGGACTTGAAAAATCTTGGAACTTTATTTAAAATCTCTTGCTTTTAAGATTGTCCAATAACTAACAATTTAATACTAACATATAGTTATCATTTCCATATTTTCTTTGCTTTCTGAGACATGTCTTAGTTCTCCAGGCATATATTTGGCTCAGTGAATGTGCATTATACAATATTTTTGCCTTGTGTCTAACCCTCTTTGTTTCCTTAGGCAGTGGCCCACCACTTAAGTTTCTCATCTGTATATGTGAACATTCCACATATTTCATTTAATAAGATTTTCCATGTATGTATATTTTCCTTTCCTCGTTAGTATTTTAAACTATATACTAGTGGTTAGATTAATTATATTATTATTAGAAAAACCAGATACCCCTTACAGGTTACCTGTATCATTACTTAAGAAGCTGATAATCCTGCCTCTCAAGTGGACCTATAATATATAGAAACCTGTAATATATGAATATATTTTGAGCTCATACTTAATTTTAAACCCTAATCTAAGAACAATTAGTTCTTATGATTTAGACTGTTCTATTTTTGCCCTAATGTAGTGATCACTGAAAATATGGGTGCTATAGCGAAGTGTGGTGAAGTGTTGATGGTGTCCAGCTACTAGAAAAAATAGTGGCTAGGGTCTTAAAGGCTTATCTTAAAACATGAACCATTTAATTGATGTGTTAGCTAAGTCTACATGGAAGGAGCATATCAGACCATGTGATACAAGGATGGCAAAAAATAAAATCCAATACGAGAGAAAGAAACTGTATTAGAGCTTCAAATTTTAGCATGCAATGTGCAGAAAGCTAAGGAAGACAGTGAAAGCCCAAAATTCATTTGCAGATTACCCATGTGGATTACACCTTCATTGAACTACCTAGAACTATTGACCAGGGATGTGAATTGTCTTGTCCTCAGAGTGTTTTGGAAAGTGTACTGCAGATACAGTTAGTTTAAAATTTATTATCTTACCATTTGCTTTTCCTTTTGACCCATCTTTAACTTGTTCTAGTTTTTATTATTTTATGCTTTCTTTTGATTTGACATTTTTCTGTTTTATTTTTGAAAAATGAATGAGAATCCATAACCAAAACACCACATATTATATGATTCCATTTAAACAAAATATTCAGATTAGTTAAATGCATAGAGATTGAATGCAAATTTATGGTTGCAGGGGGCACAGGGTGAGGTATTGAGGCAGGGGGGCGTGTGGTGGAAAAGAAGTAACCATTTAATGAATATGAGGTTTTATTTCTAAGTGATGAAAATGATTCAGAATTAAATAGAGTTTGTGATTATGCAACATGATGAATGTGCTAAACACCACTGAATTGTTGATTTCAAATTGGTTAATTTAGTTATGTGATTTTACCCTCAATAAGTTAAGAAAAAAAGGATATATACATGATCCCTGATGTATACAAATAAAACATAATATTGGCAACAAGAACAACAAAAAATTGAAAGAACCTATAGTAGGATAGATCTTAAAAGAAAATCACCATGACACATCATAGTAAAACTACCCAATAGCTGGACAAGCAAAGAATTCTGAGAACAGCTATGGATATGAGAAAAGGTACCGACAAAGGAGAACCCATAGCAATAGGTTGAAATTTCTCTTAAGAAACTATGGAGGCTAGTAGGAATGATATATGGGAATATAGGAAATTCTGAAAGAAAAAAATAAATCAATAATATTATGTCCATTTACTGTGCGGGATTGGGGAATATGGCTGCCAGATAACAAGGATGGGAAGATCTCAGCAATTACCAGAAAGGTCCAACCAAGAGGGAATTCTATGTTCCCTGGAAGCCAGAAAATTAAGGTAAAAGCTAGTACATGACAGTTTATTTTTGTTTTTTAAGTAAGAGATCAGAAATGCCTCCTGAGTGTTTCTGATAGTTTCTAACTCCCCTTGACAATTGACCAGTGGCCCAAGACATTTCAATGCACTCCTCTTCCCCTTGCAAAAGCTTATTCTTTCCTATTCTTCAACCCACCTAGCCAAACCCCTTCTTTCACTGGCCTCTGGGATTTCTTTGTGGATAGCAGATTATGTAGGCAGTTGGGCACTGACACCCTCACTACCCAAGCAATGCTTTTCACCATTTTTTAATTCTTTGTTGTTTTTCTTTACTTCTTCCTTTACTGCCACGCCTCCTTCCCCCCATGTGGTGGATTAATGCAAGTACCATGCCTACAAAAGAAGCAGAAATCACTATCCAAACTGTACGTTTTTTTAACTTTTTGATTTTTATATTTTTATTTTATTTCAATTTTATCTATCTTCCTTTTTCACTTTCCCATGACTTATCACACTGCCATACTCCATGTGGATACATGTGGCTTCAAGGCAAACACAGCCAAACCACCTCCACACAAGCCAGTTTTGGTTTTTCATTCCTTTTTAAGCCAGTCTTTTCATCCTGGTCCCTCAGGAAACAGAGCTAACCATATTCACACTGTCACAGCAACAGAACTCCATAAGCATACGCAAGACAAGGCCCTATCTATTTTTGTCACCTAACACTCTTTGCACACATATGTTTCTCCCTCTTTCTTCTCAGGTATTCCTTCCCTTATCCAATATATATTTTTCAATCGTTTTATTGACATAAAATTTACATATGCATTCCATAGTTCAGTTGCTTTAAAAAAGAATTGTATATTTCTCATCACAATCAGTTCTAATGCATGCTCCCCCTCATGTATTCAGTATTTGTTCACCAATTTCACTCAACACCTCCATCCCTGATAAACTAGTTATTGCCTCTATGAATCCACCTTGTATTAGTCTGGATAGACTAGAGAAATAAATTCATGACATTCAACTGAATATTGAGAAAACATCACAGCCCTGTCCAGATCAAGTCCATAAGTCTGATATTAGCCCATATGTCTGATACCAATGTATAAATTCCTTTTCAGACTCATGAAACACATGCAATGATGTCAATTTCAGGAAGATCACAGGCTAGTGGGTGGGAAGGCATGTGGATCCAGTGGCATTGTAAGCATCTCGGCACTGACAGGAGTCTCCACATGGCTTCTCCAGCTCCAGAGGTCTAGCATAGTTCCATTTATCTTGTCAGCTGAGAGTCTCTCAGGGAGTGAGCTGAGAGAGAGAAATCTCTTGCCTCCCAGGAGGAAATACAGGAATTCCCAGAATCCTCAGGATAAGGCCATGCCCACACAGAGGCCTCATTGGCTATGACCCAATTGACAAACTAGACTCTACC
>NW_022111319.1:725815-745720 GCF_000313985.2 Echinops telfairi
GAGCCCTTGATAGTTTATAAATGGGTATTTTGTCATATCTTGCCCTGTCTGACTTCTTCCTTAAGATAGATCTTAAAAGAAAATATTCTCATTTGATTATTTGCTTACATTTTTCTCCTCAGCACCCACTATCTGTTTTCTGGTCTCTTTCATCCTTTCTTAGTGAAACATATTTCCATGCTACTGATTAAGTCTTATTAAACCTCTTAAAATACATGTTTCCTTTGCTTTTACAAATCATTTGTTTACCCAGATAGCCCTTTATCGCTGCTATTACTTTTATTTCAAATATCTCTCTTCTTCCTCCACCTTCTTCAAATACTTATTTCTCTCCCTTGTTCTTCATTTACCCATCATATGATTTCCAGTTCCTGTTAGACATCTCCCCCATAACTTGAAAAAGCTAACTACCCTTACATGAGCCAGAAGTTAAACAAACTGACTATCACTGAGTCCATTTTAATTCGTGCAACCTTATAGGACCATGTATAACTGCCCCTGTAGGATTCAGAGACTGTAAATCTTTGTGGGAGTAGAAAGCTCTGTCTTTCTCCCACAGAGCGGATCATGGTTTTGAACTGCTGACCTTTGTGGTTAGCAGCCCAGAACATAACATACAACAAAGAGGGATACCATGATGTTACAGAAACAGTAGTTAACCACAGAATAGACCCAAATTTAAGAGAAATGAACTCAAACAACATAAAATCACACAAACATAAAATCATCAATGGAGTAATCTGAAATAGAGGCCCTGGAACAACTAGAGATAAAATTGAGAAGAATGGTGTTTAGGTTCCTTCAAGAGATATGGGAAACACTCATAAAGACAACAGAATAAATTGAAAAACTAAAACGTTTTAATAAAAGGAATCCTAGAAAATGAGATAGCAGAAATAAGCAATATAGCAAAAGACTTCTGAAGTAGAATGGAAGAAAAGAAAAATCCAGACATTGAACTTTAAGTCAAGCACTCTGACTACAACTTATGAGGAAAACAATCAACGAAAAAAGCCAAGGCATTCAAATAAAGTGTGAGAATAATGTGGGACACCATCAAGAGAAAAAAATCTACATCTCATTAAGATACCAAAGCAAGAAGAAACAAAAATTCTACAGTGACAATGATACAAGAATCCATCAAAGAAATGTTCCCCAATACCACAAAATAGAAGAAAACCCTAAATAGGAGAGATCCCAGAGGAGAAACATAAGCTCAGATTCTCAGCAGAAACTCTGAAGGCAGGAAGACAATGGAGAGACATATCAAATTTTGAAATGAAAAAAAATTTGAACCTAATATTTTTTTGTTGTTATTTTTTAAAGTGAACTTGTTTGTCAGAAAACTCCAAGTCCATTTCAGTTTCACTTTCCTCCTTTTTTTAAAAGCCACTCAGACCACTGTTTGGGTTTGAGGGCTAAGGGAGCCAATCTATCCAGATCTTTTTATATCCATAAAAATTATCCCTCAAATACAAGAGAGAAGTAAAGGTATTTGCATATTTGAAAAAAAGCTATAAGAATTTGTAAAAACAAGACCAACGTTACCAAAAATATTAACAGGATCACTCTGAGAAGAGTATCAATAACAGTAGCAGACAATCCTGAAAGCATCTACAGAATGACACCACCCAGAACCCAATACAATGAAAGAGTGGTTAAGGATTAGAAGAGGAACAAAGTCACCAATAAAACAAACAAAAGTAAAGGAAAAGAAACTATACGCAAACAAAGCAAAATAATAGCAATCTACCACATATATCAGTAGTGACATTGAATGTCGCTGGATGAAATGTGCCAATCAGAAGAAAGAGAGTAGCAAACTGGATTATAAAACAAGGGCATTCTATATGCTTCCTACAAGAGACACACCTTAAAATCAAAGATAAAAATGGACAAAATAGCAAGCAATAGTGAATAACTCATCAAGCCAATGCCACACATAAAAAAATAGGAGTGGCAATATGAATCTTTGATAAAAATAGACTTCAAGTCAAATAACAATGAGAGATAAGAGTGGTCACTACATAATAATTGAAGAAACAATAGAACAATAAGAGATAACCATAATAACCATACATGTCCCCCAATTAAAAATCCTGGAAATACATCAATCAAATTCTCACTGAGTTTGATAGAGAAATAAACAGTTTGACAATAATAGTAGGAGATTTCAATACACCACTCTTGGAAAGAGTAGATCATCGGCAAAGAAACAATAAAGAAAGAGAAGAACTGAACACAATCAGTTTGACTTCCTAGATATACACAACAACACAGTATATATTTTTCTACATCATACAAAATACGTACTCTAGAATAGATCACATGTTAGGCCATAAAATAAGCCTTAACATTCAAAAATATTTGAATGCTACACCCCATTTTCTCAGACCAAAAGGCTATATAATTGAAAATTTTTGATTAACAATAGAAAGACCAGGAGCACAAAGTCAAATACAGGAAACTGAACAATATACTACCTAAAAATTACAGTGTTCTGGATCAAATTAGGGATTAAAATAAGACATTCTTCAAATAAATGAGAATGATGTCAGTGATCAATTTATAGCAATCAACACATACATAAAAAAGAGGAGAAATTCCAAATTAACACTTTAACACAGCATCACTAACAAATAGAACATGGGCAACAACCAAACTCCTCCAATAACAGAAGAAAATAAATCATAAAGATTAAAGTAGGAATAAACAAATTAGAAAACAGAAAAATAATGGGAAAAAATCAACAAGAAAAAAAGACTACTCCAATAAATGTCATTATCTAAAAGAAATGGGAAAATCTTGAGAAACACACTAAGTACCCAAATGATATCGAAAACTTGAACAATAACAAAGGAATAAAATTGTATGGTCTTTAAGAAATTTCCCATCAAGAAAAGCCCAGGACCACATGGCTTCACAGGGGAATTCTCTCAAATATTCAGTGAAGAGTTGTTACCAATTCTCCACAAAGTATTCCAGAATAGAGAACGGATCCACAAATTGTCAAAGTCATTCTATGAAGTGTGCATAACCCTGATACCAAAACCAGGAAAATGCCCCACAAAGACGTCATGAACATAGATGAAAAAATTCTCAACAAAATACTAACCAACAAAATCCAACAACGTATAAATAAAATTCACGATGATCAAGTGATACCAGAGATGCAAGGATGGTTCAATATTAGTTACAAAATTAATGTAATCCACCACATAGAAAAAGACTAAGAACCACATGATCATATCAATAAGTACAGAAAAGACATTTGACAATATCCAACACTCGTTTCTGATAAAAAATTAATAAATAGGAATATAAGGGAATTTCCTCAACATAATAAGGGCCATATATGAAAATGCAACAGTTAACATCATACACCACAGGGAAAAACTGAAAACATTTCCCCTGAGAATGGGAACTAGACAAGGATACCCTCTTGTCTAGTGATATCCAAGAGAAGCAAAGAACTCTTCAAAAGAAAGAGAACAAAGTAACAGGCCGCACACTACCTGACTTTAAAACCTATTACACAACTACAGGAGTCAAAACAGTCTGCTACTTGAACCCTGAAAGATACCTGGACCAAGGGAGCCGAATAGAAAACACAGAAATAAAACCATCCACAAACATGCAACTGATTTTCACAGAAAGATCATAAAACATTAAATGGGCAAGGGACCCACCTTCTTCAACTAATGGTGTTGGAAAAACTTGATCTCCACCTATAGACGAATGAAACAGGACCCATACTTCGCTCCATGCACAAAAAATAAATGTAAGATGGATTAGAGACGTGAATGCAAATCCCAGAGCTCTAAGGATCATTAATGAGAAAACTAGGACAAATTAAAAATACCCAATGCAGGGCATGTACAGATTCAACTCACTGCCATTGAGTCAGTTCCAACTCATAGCAACCTTATAGGACAGGGTGGAAGTGCCCCTGGGGATTTCTCTTTATGGGAATAGAAAGCCTCATCTTTCTCCAGTGGAGCAGCTAGTGGTTTCTAATTGCTCACCTTGTAGTTAATAGTTCAACACATAACCTAATCTTCCCCCAGATTGTCATATACCGTATAAGCCGAGTTTTTCAGTACATTTTTTGCAGTTTTTGTGGAAAAATTAGGTGCCTCGGCGGATATTCAGGTGGGCTTATACTTCAGTATATGCAGTAATAACCAAAGCACACACAGTGGAAGACAAAATAGATGACTGAGGCCTACTAAAAATAAAACACTATCAAGGGTTCATGAGGGAGGGAGTAGTGGGAAGGGAGGGAAAAATGAGCTGATTCCAAGAGCCCAAGTGGAAAGCAAATGTTTTGAGAATGATGAGGGCAGCGAATGTACAAATGTGCTTTACACAATTGATGCTTGTATGGATTATGATAAGAGTTGTATGAGCCCCCAATAAAATGATTTAAAAAATAAAAATAAAACACTTATGCACTTACAAAGACTTCAACGAAATAGTAAAACAAGAGTTGATGGATCATGGACAAATCTTTAGTAATGACACAATGAACAAGGGACTCTACTAAAATCTCTAGAATCCTGCAACACATCAACAAGAAAGAAAAAAAATCAATTAATCCAATTAAAATATAGGCAAATAACATGAACAGGCAATTCACCAGGATGACCCACCAATTTCTAAGAAACAAATGAGCAAATACTCACGATCACTAGCCATCTGGGAGATGCAAATAAAAACAATGATGAGGTTTCACCTTCACCCACAACATTAGCCCAATTTATGAAATAAATAAAAGATAACAACAAATGCTGTAGAGGGTGCAGAGAAATTAGAACTCTTATAACCTGCTGATGGCTTTATAAACATGCTACCATTGTGGAAAGGAATGTGGCACTTCTTAAACCAACTGCAAACAGAAATGCCATAAGATCCAGCAATATCTTTGCTGGGCGTGTACCCCCCAAAAGCAGGAGACAGAACAATAACAGACATATGCTTTCCCATGTTCACTGAAGCATAGTTACCAATAGAAGACAGAAACAGCCTAAATTCCCATTAGTAAAAGAATGGATAAATAAACTCTGGTACAATCACACAACACAATAGTATGCACACCTAAAAATTAGTGATGAAACTACAGAAAACCTCACGACATAGATGGACCTGGAAATTATTATGCTGATTGAAGTTAGTTCATCGCAAAAGGACCAATATTGTATGAATCCACCACTGTAAGGGCAAAAGAAGCATTCTGTTCTCAATCCAGGTAATCTTCTAATCCAGTCTCCCAGCAATAAGGTCATGTGCCTGCCTAATAACCATAATCCTTATATCACTCCTTTATTTGTACATTTAAAACTACTTTGAGAAAGAAGGCCTCACTTCAGCCTTGGTCAATTTCTCCTATTGGTGGGAGAAGTAGAATAAAATAAATATAATATATTTTTTATATTGCCCTATAATATTGACCCCTGGTCATCCCAATTCAACAGAAAACTCCTACAAGATTGATTAGTGAACCTTACTGGAAATTCAAATCAAGAGGTGAAGAGGGGCATGTTTGTATTGGAAAAGGTGATCACTATTGGTAAACTGGGTGGAACAATGTACGATTGGGGAAAACTACTTAACATTACTAATATAGACCCCAAGGAGAGTATATATCAGGTATTATGATTCTCACTAGATACTTTTGAACTAGTTTTTATCCAGTCCTAGGTAACCAACTGGGACTTTAGACTCGGTCCTTCGGGATGCAAAACATTCTTCATAGGCTACCCTGAAGGATCATATTTGGAAATCCTACTAAGTGAACTGCATTTTACCTTAAAATCACTTGTAACGGATTTAAGGAACTGAAATATTCCCTTGAGCTTATTGCTGAAATGGACAAGTGTGAAAAGAAGCATATGACAGCTATACTAAGGTATGGAATTTGTGGTCACTGAACTTTGGTTCAGATCTCTTGCTTTTAGAGTGCTCAAATAGTGGCCCTTGACTACCCTGTATCTGCCATTTTAATGCTCTCTTTGATTTTATCGCATAGGTTAGTCCATAAGGCATATTTCTGCCCTTGTGAATGAATGTTATTGGAAGCTTTCCCTATGTCCAGCCCTCATTGTTACATAGTATCCAGTCACATTTTTTAAAAAAAATTTAATCATTGTATTGGGGGCTCATACAATTCTTGTCACAATCCATATGTCTATCCATCGTGTCAAGCACATTTGTGCATTTGTTGCCATCACCATACTCAAAACATTTGCTTTCTATTTGAGCCCTTGGTATCAGCTCCTCATTTTTACCCTCCCCCACCCTCCCTCTATAATAAGTTATAAATCATTAATATTTTTTCATGTCTTATATTGATTGATGTCTCCCTTCACCCACTTTTCTGATGTCTGTCCCCCTTGAATGGGGTTATATGCAGATCATAATAATCGGTTCCCCCACAAGTCAATATTTCATGTACTGTGATATAAAAAGCTGTCCTATACATGATACGTTTCTTTTCTCAATAGTGCTATAAATGCCATACCATTGGCTAAATTAATTATACTATAAATACTATTACCATATGCCCCATGAGGAAGATTTACAATGTTTCCCTATAAAATGATGATGATGTCCACAAAGTGAACCAAGGACATATATAAATTATAGGTATGTGAATGGATTTTAAGCATGGATGTAATTGTAAGATCAACATAAATATATCAATTGGATTTCTATATGCTAAAAAAGAGATTTCTGAAGGGGAAATTTAAAAATCGATTCCATTTATATTAGCCACCCAAAATATGGAATACTGAAGAATAAACCTAACCAGGAGAACAAAACATTTGTACAAAGAGAAAGGTAAAACAAACCAAAAAGTTATTAGATGCCGTCAACTTGGTTCCTACCTTATATACACTACGTCAATCCTTCTTGTTGAGAATCATCCTCTTTTTCACTGAACCTCTATTTTGCCAAACAAATAGGACTGATCCAGGGACTGATCTCTCTCTATAACATGTCCAAAGTACATGAGAATTAATTCTCACTATCCGTGCTTCTAAGGGAATTCTGGCTGTACTTCTTTGAAGTCGAATTTGTTTCTTTTGGTAATTCATGGCGCTTTTAACATTCTTTTCTAGTACCATAATTCAAATGCATTAATTATTCTTTTGTCTTCCTTATTCAATGGACAACTTTTGCATGCATATTAGGAAAATGAAAACATCATGGCCTGGGTTAGGAATACCTTAGTCCTCAAAGTGACATCCTTGTTTTCAATACTTCAAAGAGGTCTTGTGCAGCACATTTACCCAATTCCATGTGTCCCTTGATTTTTTGACTGCTGCTTCCATGAACATTGATTGTGGATCCAAGCAAAATGAAATTCTTGACAATTTCAATCCTATCTCCATTTATCATAATATCAGTCCAGTTGTGAGAATTTTGGTTTTCTTTGCATTGAGTTGTCACTCATATTAGAGGCTGAAATCCTTCATCGTCAGCAAGTACTTCAAGTCCTCACTTTTGGTTGTGTCATCTACATTTTTTGTTTCTCAATAAGCCTTCCTTTAATTCTGATACCACATTCTTCTTCATATAGTACAGATGCTCTGATTGTTTATTCAGCATACGAATTAAATAAAGAACCCCATCAAACGCCTTGTCTGATCTTAAATGTTGCAGCGTCCCTTTGTTCTGTTCACACGACTGCCTCTTGGTCCTTGAGCAGTTTTCACATGAACACAATGAAGTGATCTGGAATTCCCATTCTTCTCAAGGCTATCCATAGTTTGCTGTGGTCCCCTCAGTGGAATGCCTAGGAATAGTCAAAAAACACAAGTAAACGTCTTTATGGTATTCTCTGCTTTCAGCCAATGTCCATCTGCTGTTACCAGTGATATTCCTTGTATCATTCCCACTTCTGAACCAGTACCTCTTTTAGTCCCCTGTCAATGTACTACAGCCTTGTTTTAGCTACTGATATTTAGTTTCTCCACTGTTTCTTCACACATATTTTGAGTGGGCAGCCTATTCCTTCTTCAGAATTTATTCATAGTCTTGAAGCTCTCTTAAAACCTTTTCACTTTAGATGGCCCTGCTGGCATTTGAACTACCTGTGACATAGATTCCAGCATCACAACAACACACAGGCCATCATAGTGTAACAAACTGACGGGCAAATGAAGTTAGTCAAACACAAAAGGACAAATATTGTATGAGATCACCGTTATAAAAAAGTAGATAAACTTTATCATAACAAAGACTTTGGTGGTTACCCGAGGTGGAAAAGGAGGGGCAGTCTGGAGAAGTAATACGGTAGAGGGTCAGCAGCAGTTAATGTTGTAAAGGAAAGATAATATCCAACAAAAGGAAAATGGAGCAGAAGACCTGGGTATGGGAACTAAGGGTTAATAAGTTGTTACGGTTGTAGAATACAAAAATTATGAACTATTATGTAACCTCGCCATCTAATTCACAATAAAATGTTTTTATTTAAAACTCAACCAGCTATTTTCTGAAGCTCAGTAAGAATGCTATTTGAATCTCTGAATTCTGAGGTAATTTCTTTCTATTATAATTTTTTTCTTATTTTCAGAAAATTAACTTTTGATCATAAAAGAATACATGATCATTGTAGAAAGTGCCATGAAAATAGAAATAATACTAACACTATCGTTTTACAAAATACAAATGTATTCTATAGCTTTATGCTTTATGCATTGAAATTGTGCTATTATTATCTTAATACAGTAAGCAATACATGCTAATTGTAGAAAATATTTAAACACAAATAAGTAAAAAGGAGGAAATAAGAATAATTATAAATAAAATGAAGAAATATGAAAATTCCCTGTAATTCCATTGTGATAATAATGCTGTGTTGATTTAAATACGGCGAGTTATTTTGTTTTCTCCAGAAGTATTTGTAAGTGTAAACAATACAGATACAAGATAATAGAAATTGTTATTAAAAAAACATCAAAATATGAAAGCAGTGTTTCCATCACTAATTTCCCCCCAAATAATCCAGCCCTCTTCAGTTTATATCATGTCAATTTACAACATTTTATATTATGTCAATTTATAACAATTCTGGTATCTTCAAGGGACTCAAATTGTGTTCCTTTTTCAATGTGCTTTATATTTGGAGAACAAAAAGAAACCTGATGTGGCATGACCAGGCTCTAGGGTGGATGGGGTAAGGTTTCCCAATAAATTTCCTTGGGACAGCCCTTACTATCCCCAAAGAATGACCAGAGGTGTTGTGATGGGTGGGGGGGTAGGGGTCCTTGTCATAGGGCCTTGGTCTTTTTATCACCAATGCAATTTTCAACTCTCTTCAAGACTATTCATAATAAGTCCCACATGATTGATCAGTGTATGGCTTTTGAGAAACTCTATCAAAATAATGCTTTGGACTGACCAAGGGACTAGCCCTGAGCTCAAAATTGTTTTCATTTTCATGGGAGCAAAAATTATTAGTTTTTTAAAGCATCCTAATGAGACTAAGACAAGTGTATTACTGAGAGAATTTATTGACAGCCATCCACTGTGTGCAGAGACATGTTTAAGCATGTTTTCTTTGGAATAATCACCTGGGTGTATGAACGAAAACTCTGTTAGCAATACTTTTTATTTACCCATGTACACTTTTTCCTTCACAAAAATGAAATCACTGTAAGCTTAGTGATCTTTTTTATTTAACTTTCCCATAGATAATGAATAATGTTCTTCTTATGATCACATATACCTCATTTTTAGTGGATTCATATTATTCTATTCTACAGAAAGATTTTAAATCATTTCTTAAACTTTAAACTATTCAGCACATACGTGGTGTTTTTTGTTTTTCTCCCTTCTTTGTTATAAATGTTATAAAGGAGAATATCCTTGATTTTGCACAAATCTATCCTTATTTCCTTAGGGTTACATTGTTTAAAAACTGAGAACACACGTGTAAGTATGTATGAAGTGAATTAGCCCCTTGTATCCTTTTAAAAATGAGAAATTATTTGCATATTATCTTAAAAGAAATCTCAATACAGTTTTGAGAAATGAAAAATTAATTTGATGTATTTTCTTCCTATAGAAGAGTCCAGTGAAGTTGTTTCAAATGAGGTAAGGGTTCATAAGGAAGATGGCCATCATGCAGTATCTGAAGATAATGTGGTATGTACATTTTGAAAATCTTTCTTCATTTCATGATTGATTTTCAAGGACATATTTTCAGATGGTCATAATATCAGCATTGTCAGAATATTGTCTTGCACCACTTCATAAACCAAAACACAATTGTTATCAATGAAATTGTGTATCTCTGAGAGCACAAAAATGTATTTTAAGTGCCATCGTACCACAATTATTTTAATTTAGGAGAGCTGCAAATATAAAACCCTGGTGCTTAGTACACATATGGCATTTTATACATACAAGTTGTATTTTTTAGCACCTTTTAGCAAAGTGCAGATTTCTTCTCATTTGACAGATGGCAGAATTAAAACTGAGTTTAGCCTGAGATTATGAAGGAGGCTTTTATTAGTGCTGCGACTTGCATCCAAGGATTTTTAACTCTTAAGTTTTCTATTCAGACCATTCTGTACTGGGACTTTTTTTCCGTCTTGATTAAATGAACTTTTTTAGTCACCTTAAGACTTCAGTAAAATGGGGAAAGACAGGATTAGAAGGCTGAATAGCAAAAAAGGGAGCCCTGTCCATGGATTAAACTGGGTTTTATGAAATGTAACATTTTGGTATATAAAGAATGATTTTTATAATCTTTATAATGATTCCCTGAAGGTACAGGAAGAGAGGAGGGAAGAAGAGGGGGCATTGGGACCTGATAGCAATGATCACTGTATAATCCCACTTGAGGGGAACAAATAACAGAATTGTAGGCGTTACGACATGGATAATAATAATGAATAATCTAACATAACAATAAGGGCTCCTGGGGGTAAGGCAGGGAAGGAAGGGGATAAAGGGGAACTGTTATCAAGGAGTTAAAGAAGAAAAAAAATGTTTTGAAAATGATGGTGGTAGCAACTGTACGATTACGCTTGATCTAATTGAAGTATGAATTGTTACTACAACTGTAAGACTTCCCAATAAAATTATTTTAAAATAAAGAAGGAAATAAATCAATGACAAGAGGATAAAGAAAGAAAGAAAGAAAGAAAGTGCCTATGGCAGGTGTAGAAGTAAAAAAGAAAGAATACTTTCCAGGCTTCACAGCATCTGTTTACATTCTGAGCCCATCAAGTAGGGAATCAAGGTGGTGATTAACTGAAGTCAGGCATATGTGCTTTCGTTCTCATTTTAAGTCAGAGTTTCGTACCTGATTGCAAGCTTTCACAATTTGACCCCTAGTGTGCATTTTTTTCTGCGGAGGCTTCAACATTTACACTGGCTTCTATTACAAATATTTGATATCACAATTCTGCCATATTTCCTTAATCATTGTTAAGTATATTGAATAGTTTGGGGGGGGGTTGTTGCAAAAAACTCACTGCCATCAAGTAGACGCTGAGTGATAGCAATCCTATTGGACAGAGTAAATCTGCCCCCATGAGTTTCCAAGACTGTAACTCTTTATGAGAGTAGAAAGACTCATCCGTTAACTACATATGAATACATGTTTTGTAATTCATAATAGTTTCTGATTATTGCATTGTATTGATTTTAGACCTATTGAACTTGAAGCCTCTCAGAACACTAAGTCCAAAAGACATATAGAAAAAAAAAAACATGCTACTATTTTATTAGGTAACTAGCAGTGATTGTCTTCCACTATTATAAATCATCTTAAATGCCATCAAGTAATAATCTCCCACTGCCATAGATATAAATTGCATTGTGCAAGGACTGTCTGATGACTTATAAATTTAAACCTCCATCTCTTTAGAATCACACTCATTTTAACGTGAATTTTTCTGCATTGTCTTCCCTGCAACAGTTATTTGATGGTAATGAATGAAGTCATGGCAGGAAATGATTCACAGTTGCTCAGACACATACATTTTTTCAAGAACAATTGATTTTCTGAAACAAAACTCTCAACTTTTAAAGGTTTAGCTCTGAGTAAAACTTTAATTGCCTCAAAATAGCCATGGCTGACAAAGCACACAGATATGCGAGACTTATTTAAATGCACAAATCTATACAACGATCCCCATATTACCACAAATTATGCAGTGGAGCTTTCCACATTTGGAGAAATCACAGTATACACAGTGCAATAAATCAGACCAGTTCCTGGAAAAGGACATCATTTGGTAAAGTAGAGGGGCAGTAAACAGGTGGAAGACGCTCAATCTTGAATCCACATAGTAGCTGCAACAATAAGATCAAATATAACCATTTTGAAGTTGGTGTGGGATCTGGCAGGGTTTCATTTTGTTTTGCTTAGGGTTGCTGAGTCAGAACTGACTTGACTGCACCTAACAATATACAGTGGGCCGTGGTGCCTTCCTTCCTCCACTGCCTAGCACCCCCCCCACACACACACACACAAACCCAACCTCAATAAATCAGGCATGTGGAATAAAGTACCAAATCCGAGGTCCAGTAAAAGCCAACATGATCAAACCCGGAGCTTGTAATGATTACAATGGAAAACAAAACATGATATTCATCTCCAGTCAGCAGTAGAAAGAACTTTTGTTGTAGCCATCCTCTTAAATTAAAAACTCACAGGTTACACCCCCCCCGAAAATAGTATTATATGCACATTGGGAATATATGAGCTATGATTTTTCCACATTTGTGACTTTAAATCACAATATATATTATAGGTCTACAAATTGTGATTTCAAATTCTGTCCATAAATCACATTGCTATTAATGAATTTGTGCGTTCTTATGTTTAATGAATTTTTTGTGTGAATTAGGTGGGGGGTTATATTTCAGACCATCAACTCTACTTTCAACAATTCAACTCCCTCATCATCCCTTCACCCCATATTCTATCCCACGCCTCTCTCCTGTTTTCTTTTCTTCCTCTAAAGGAGATTTTTTTATACTCCCTTAATGAATTTGCTTTTAAAAGACTACCTACTAACAAAATCTCTCTCTGTGTGTCATTGTCACTTTCCAGTAAAAAAGAAAATTATCATTCATTTTTTGCCATTATATTATAGATGTCAGCTTTCAATTACCTAGTGGAGTATAATAAATATGCTATTTAAAATTTTTGTCTTTGACTTTGGAATATTATGCCAACATTGATATTTTGCATTAAAAGTTCAAAAGAGGCTATGGGAACAACAAAAAAGAACGTTCTTCCTACCAATTAGAAAAGTTTACTAATGAAATAAACTTCCCTTGTAAGAAGTGAATTCACTGCCACTAGAGAGTGTTCTGTTTAAACAGAATTTGAGTGCCTATTTTTTCCCAAGGACATTTTGAACGGGATTTTTCTGTGCTAGGTGATATTAAAGTGATTTTATATTTACTAAGCACTCATAAATCAAAGGTAAATATTAGTCACTCAGGCACATAGTGGGTGTAGCACTGAAGAATTATTCAAGTATCAGAATTTATTCCAGATAATCTAAAGTAATTAACTCCAACTTGATAACTGAACATTGAACATAGATGTTCTATACATTATTGAATATAGTGATAATGACCTGGCATATATTTATCAAAACTTCCCCACTTTTCTTTCAGAAAATAGAAATTATTGATGACGATGAAAGTGAAATGATAAGCAATTCTGAAGTGGAACAAGTGAATTCTCTCTTGGATTATAAGGTAAAAATAATTTCAAATTCTGAATTCCTGAAGAGAAAGTATCTAAAACAGATGTTTTATAGTACCTATGCTACTCCCCTTTCATAAGGGCATCTACATTTTGGGTATCTTGGAAATGAGTCCGTATGTAGGGCATTTTAATTAATGCTGGCTCTTTTAGTGCTTCTAGTTTTAAGTAAAGAGTTCATAAATGAATTTAAGCATTGATAGTATTTGGCATTGTCATTAATATAAAGTTCATATCAAAGTTTTTTTAGAGCAAATGTTCATGGAAATAATAGTGAAAGTAGAGATTTTTTCTCCAGTGGCCCTTGATAGTTTTATATTGAATTGCAACTATTTATAAAGACCAAATAATTATTTACATAGTAATATAACTGATTGCTGTGAATCTGCATCGACTTGATGTCTGTGAGTTTGGTGAGAGGATAAGTTTGAAAACAATTCTCAAAGCAGAATGCATAATGAATATAAATAGAGATGATTTTTTCTTTCTTTTTTAGCAGTTTTATTGGCATATAATCCACATAACATACAATTCATTAGTTCAATCACATTCAAGAAGAGTTGTACTTACCACAATCAGTTTTATAACATTTTCTTCTTTCTTGAACTCATTGTTATTAGGTCCCCATGTCCCCCCAACTTCCCCTGCCATACCTCCAAGAAATCATTGATCCAGTTACTCTCTCTATAGACTTACCTATTCTGGATTTCATATACAGAAAAACATACAAAACAAACCACCACTGCCACAGCAAAACTAAACAACAATGTAAAAGAGAAAAGCCTCTATGAAATAAATCAGAAAACATTAAAAACTAGAAAAACTTTAAAACGGGTCAACAAGAAGATTAAATGATAAGGTGTTAAATTTTAACCTAACTGTATCTACAATAATTCACTTCCAAATGCCCTCTGCAAGGCTATTCAGATCCCTTCACCTGAGGCTTAATCCACACTTTTTTAAAAAACTGAACCAACTTTTATTTATTTTTCAGTGATTTTATTTTATTTTTATTTTGCTTATGTTTGTATTGGTTTGTACTCTACCAATAACAATCACTTGTCCTTTTATTATTTTACTGTTTTCCAATAAAAATTTGTACATGATGGTATATTGTTGTCACAATATATACCCAAGGAATCTACCTTAAAATTTTCTTTTTTCTTTTTCCTCTCTTGGGGAAAGTTGACTTGTAAAGCAACTCTTAAATGAGTCAATAGGAAGATCAAATAAGAAATTACATTTTAACCTAACTATAAAATGGCCTTTACAATTGTCTCTGAATGATAGCAAGGCTATTCACATCCCTTAAAAATGGTCAGAGGGGATTCACTGGAGGTTTAATCTATGTGTGGACCCTACAAGTGGATTTTGGGCTTCTATTATCCTTCATAGCCTTCTGAAAACTAGGTGTTCACAATTTAATCTTTGATACAAAGCCTCTTTCAGATATTGATTATATTATTTACAATCCTTGGCTCATACAGGCTGGTGTGCTTTTTCCATGTGGATTTAGTTGATGTCTCACTTAGATGACTGCTTGTTTGAGAGCAAGCCTTCAAGACCCCAGATGCTATTCTTTCTGATAGCTGTGCACCATCTAGTTTCTTCAGCACATTTTGTTGTAACACCCATATCTTCTGTGAACTCTTTATGAGGACGAGTATTAACCAAGGCCATGTCATGAGAACTAATTGCTCTAAGATTGGGGCTAGGATTTAGTGCAAGGCCAAAGTCCATCCATATAGTTCTGGTTTATATATGCCTCTGGTTCACTTTAGAGTGACCTTTTTTATTTTATGCTAAAGAATGTTATCAATCATTCTCTTGATAGTGCCCTTAATTTAGTCCGTGATATTGCATTTAAAGCACAATTGAGAAAAGGAGATTGAACCAATGTAGGCTGGCTAAAAATCACAATACATAAATTATTGATTTGTACCAATTAAATAATTATGTGATTAGACATAAATTATTGATTTGTACCAATTAAATCATTATGTGATTAGTCACTACTTACAAAAATCATGTGGGTTGTGGTAAGGCAAAACGTACAACAATATTCAATGGCAGTGGTAGAATCAGGTCTACCATATTAATAAATATCTTAATAAAGCAAATAGGTCACTGAAGTAGTAAATATATGGTTCACCAACTGCCCCTTCAATACTCTTGGGATAGCTTCTGCTTTTTCACACACCATGTAGTTTCAGCCTGAAGTGCACTGATTACAGGTGCGTTTGAGGTAGAGCCCAGTGCACTTAGTGGGGTTTCCACCTCGAGTCTTTGCAGGATGTTGTGTCCCTCGAAAACACAGGATTTAAAGTCCCAGTAGTCTTTGCCACATGACCTGAGTCCCTAAGGCCTGTATAGAAACTAGGTCAAATGTGCACTATTGGGATCATAGTACCAGGCATATTCTCCCCTTGGGCTCCGTATAAATATCGTTACTAGTTTTCTTCCTCTTGGGAGGCTGATTCTCCCCATTTTTCTACCAACAGAAATGCACTTCCTTCGCCAGGACCTATATGAACTCGTCCCCCGCTCTTAACTTGATTTTCCCATGAAGAGTAATTGTCACTCTGGTAGGAATGTCTGTTGGTTTGGAGTGACCTTAGCACAGTTTTGTATGGCAGTAGTTATGGTCATCTCCCTTTCCCCTCCTCTTCAAAATCTGATACTGATTGACGTGAAACATCCTCTGTCAAAGTAGTGTTTAAGATGTACATAGAGGATTCAGTATGCTTCCTGGGCACCAATAATGTTCTCTCCTGCTTTGCTTGGCAGACTGGGTTAGCAGATTGCATGACCTGGAAGCATGTGTTTGGTTTCATCTTGGTGTTTATCCTTATAGTATTAAACTCATATAATATTTGTCCTTTTTTAGTTGACTAATTTCATTCAGGATAATGATTTCCAGATCCCTTCATTTATTGAGGTGTTTCATTGTGGTATTTTATGGATGTGTTATAGTCCATTGTGTGTATATACCAATGTTTTTTATCCATTCTTCTCCTGATGGGAATTTGGGTTGTTTCTAACTTCTTGCTCTTGTGAACCTTGCTGCAATGAACACAGGAGAGCATACGTCTATTCGTGACCTGTGTCTTATTTCATTAGGTATATGCCCAGCAATGGTATTGCTTGGTCTTATGGTATTTCTATTGCCAGTTGTTTTAGGTATCACTGCATTGCATTATACAATTTTAGTACATATTAGCCTGCCTACCAGCAGTGTGTAAGAGTTCCAGTCTCTCCACACCCTCTCCAACATTTGTTATTCTGTTTACTTTTTTTGTTTTGTTTAACTGTGCTGTGGTTGTGAGTGTATGATGGCATCTCATTGTTGTTTGGATTTGCATTTCAAGGATAGTTCGTGAACATGAGCATTTCCTCATGTTTTTGTTAGTCATTCAAGTACTGTCTTTTGTGCATCATCTATTCAGGTCCTTTGCACATCTTTTAAGAGGGTTATTTGTTTTGTTTCATTTTTTTATTATTGGAATGTTGCAGAATTCTGTAAATTTTAATAATTTGTCTGTGTCAGTCCGAGTAGACTAGAGAAACAAATCCAGGGAGACTCACATATGCATATTAAGAGCTTTATATAAATAGTAATTGTACATTAAGAAAATATCCCAGCCTAGTCCAGATCAAGTTCATAAATCCGATATTAGCCTATATGTCCAGTACCAATCTATAAATTCCTCTTCAGACTTATGAAACACATGCAATGACACCGATTACAGGAAGATCACAGGCCAGTGGGTAGAAAGTCTTGTGAATCCAGTGGTGGTGGAAGCATCTTAGCGCTGGTGCAGGTCTCCTTGTAGCTCCTCCAGCTCCAAGGCTCTGGCTGCCATCAGCACCGCTTCCTGTGGCTTGTCAACAGGAATGTTTTCCAGGGAGTATGTGTCCCACTCCAGCGAGCTATTTATCCCCTTAGTGCCTCCAAATGAGGTCATCAAAATGTGACCTGATTGACAGGCTAAACTCCACCCCTTCACTCTTAATAGTAACAGGTTGACAACAGATTATGTAACTACCACATTGTCCTTTGTTATGTCACTGGTAAAGACTCCTCCCCCCCCCCAAAAAAATTCACTTTACCACTTTAAGTCTTTTGATGTACATAAGTGTTTTATTTTTAATAGGTTCCAGTCATCTATTTTGTCTTCCATTGTGTGTGCTTCCTTTGTTATATCTGGTAGTCTGTGTATGCTGTGCAATAGGGTTCTTAATTTTGTCCCAATTTTCTTGTTTTTGATCCTATTAACTTTGAAGTTTACATTTACTCTATATACTCATGTATAAGCTGAGTTTTTCAGCACATTTTTAATGCAGTTTTTGTGGTAAAATTAGGTGCCTAGGCTGATATTCGGGTTGGCTTATACTCAAGTGTATACGGTATCTCTGATCCATCTTGAGTTTGTTTTTGTTAATCAGGTGAAATATGGATCCTATTTCATTTTTCTGCAGATGGATATCCAATTTGTCAAGCACAATTTATTGAACAGGGGACCCTCTTCCCATTTAATATATTTTGGTTCTTTTTAAAAAATCAGTTGTCTGTAAGCAGATGCTTTTATTTCTAGGTTTTCTATCTTGTTCCATTGGTTTATCTATCATTATACCAGTACCAGGCTGCTTTGATAACTATTGCTGTGCAGTAGATTTTGAGGCCAGGTAGTACAAGACAATCTACTGTGTTCTACTTTTTGAGAAGTTCTTTACTTCTTCTGGGCCTCTTCCCTCTCCATACAAAGTTTGTAGTTAGTTTTTCCATTAAGTTAAATAATTATGTTGGGATTTGGATCAAGATTTTGTTGTGTTTGTAGATTGCTTTGGGTAGTATTGACATTTTAAGAATATTGAGTATTCCTATCCATGAACATTTATGTAGATCTCATTTGGTTTCTTGTGATAATATCTTATATGTTTTCCTTATACAGGTCTTTTGTTTCTTTGGTTAGGTTTATTCCTAAATATTTCATTCATTGTATTACTATTAGTAATGCTGTTTTGTTCTTTCTTTTCTTTTATTTAAAAACCATTTTATTGGGAGTTAATAGAGATATCGTATCATTCCATAGTTCAATCACACCAAACATTCTATTGTCCACTTGCTACCACAATCAGTTTCAAAACGTTATTTTCCTTCCTGAACTCCTTGATATCAGCTCCCTTTTAGCACCCATCCCGACACTGTACCCCCCAGAAACCCTTATTCTACTTGCTGTCCCTCTAGATTCATCAGTCCTGGGTTTCATGTAGTAAGAAACAGAAAAATATATAACAGAAATTCAAAAGGGTGACCCACCAATGACATAATACATCTGAGATAAACCTCAATATGAACAAACGAAAAAATCCAGAAAATGTTGAAAACCAGATTAAGCCTAATGTGCATTAGAGGGGAGATCAGCTGACAAGGTTTTAAGTGTTCAAGTCAGGTTTATCATTTTGATCTTCTGTAGTCATCTTTCCAATGCACTCTATTTGGTGACCACTTCCTTCCCAGCCTTCTATTGTGGATAGAGGGAAATCTCCAGAGGCTTACTTCCTATGTAGATCCCACAAACGTAGCTTGGGTTCCCGCTGTCATCCGTAGCTTTCTGAAAGCCAGAATCTCACAATTCAGGCTCTGAGACTATTCCCTCCTTTGAGTTTGGATGATATGATTTACAGTCGTTCGGTGAATGATGTATTTTTCTGATCTCTCTTCACAGGTATATAGGAATTCTATTGATTTCTTCTTGTTAATCTTGGATCCTGATACCTCACTAAATCCCTCAATTATTTCCAACACCTTTTTTGTGTGTGGATACTTTGGAGTTCTCTCTACATAAATTCATATTGTCGGAAAATAGCAAGAAATTCATTTTTTCTTTGTCCAACTGTACTCCTCTGATGTATTTTTATTGTCTTATGGTGCTGGATAAAATTCCCAGCATAATGTGGAATAAGGGTGATGTTAAGTGGCATCCTTGTCTAGTTCTCATTTTCAATGGGCATGTTTTCAGTTTTCCACATTGAGTGTTATGTTAGCCATTGGTTTTTTCATATATAGCCTTTATTATATTGAGGAATTTTCCTTCTAGTCCTCTTTTTTTTTAAATCATTTTATTAGGGGCTCATATGACTCTTATTGCAATCCATACATA
>NW_022111319.1:747210-778136 GCF_000313985.2 Echinops telfairi
ATTTAGACAGACCTGCAGAGATAATAACATGCACAAAAACAAGACAGAGCAAAACCAAGCAACAATGTACAACAAAATAGCAACAACAACAAACAACTGCCTTCTGGTCCTATCTTATTGAGTGATTTTTATTAGGTATCAGTGTTGGGTAATATCAAATGCTTTTTCTGCATCTATTGATGTGATCATGTGGTTCTTATTCTTTATCTTGTTTTTGTTGTTGCTTGTTTCTTTTTTTAAGTAGTTTTCTTGATATGATATTCACATATCATACACTTCCATAGTTAAATTGCCTTTAAAAGGAGATGTACATACATCATCACAAACAGTTCTAATGCTCCCCCTCCCCGCATTCATTTTTCATTCCCCCAATCCCCTCACTCTCCCCAGAACCACCCCCACGTCCCAAATAAACCATTGTTTCAGCTACTGTCTCTATGCATACACTACTTCTGTGATTCACAAACTGTGAAACCCAACAGAAACAATAAAAAACAAAACAGCAAGAAAGTAATCCTAACAATATAAAGATAAAAATCAAAATGAAGAGTAAGAAGGAAAAGACCACCAACAATATTTAAAAAGCCAGAGAACAAATTTCTGTCATGGAACAAGTGAGAAATATTGGTGCCTAGAACAAATACAGATTGGGTCAAGAGGGAGGTCAACTGACCAAGTATCATATTGTACCATGGTTCGACCCACCATAATCAAGTGGCACACTCAAGTTTACAATCATCTCTGTCTGATAGTAAAGTGGTTCAAGTCCCTCACCTGTGGCTGGAGGGGATCTGTCAGAGGCTTAATATAACTAGATAGACTGCAGATGGATTTTAGGGTTCTACTGTCCTCTATATCATTCAACAAATTGGGTGTTCACAAGTTAAGCTCTAATACTTTTCCTTTCATCATATTTGGATTTTGTTATCATCATCTTTGCATTATGGACTTAGTTGATGCTTCACTTAGATGGCTGCTTGTTTTAATACATGCCTTTAAGACATAAGAAACTATTCTAATGGATAGCTGAGCACCATCTGCTTTCTTCACTACACTTTGCTGTACCACCCTTATTGTCAGTGATCTCTTCAAAAAGGTGAGTATTGAGCAGGCTCATGTTATAAGAACTAACTGTTCTTTGATTATGGGACAACCCAGAATCCATCTGCTTGTCCATGGGTTATGAATGACTCTGGTTTACTTTGGCGGTCAGATTATGGCAAAAACCAACAAGAACAACTACCAAAAAAACACACACAAAAACAAGCAAACAAAATAACCACCCCAAAACTAAAGACACAAAAAAGTAAAACGTTGTTAATTGTGCCCCTGGGGAATAAAAGGATTGCATGGATATCATCAATAATTTAGCCAATGACATAGAATTTAAGGTATGTTGATAGGAATATCTGCGAGTATAGTCCAACTCTGAGCTGCAATCCATGAATTGTTGCTTGTATAGATTTATTTCTCTATTGATTGAGCTCTGTTTACATTGGTCATAGGGGTTGGAGCTAGGGGAAAATTTCCTGTGTCATTTCGTACAAATGCAGATCCTTCCGCTCAGACTAAAATCTGTCATATTAATGCAAGGGGAGCATTGAGGTACTAAATATATGGTGATTCTGGTTCCTCTTTCATTGGCCACCCAATAAACAAGGGGTCCCACTCAACGTCCAATGACCACCATTTCCATAGTCTTGGGGTCGCTATCTTTGGCTTCCTCTCCCATCAGACTATTTCAGTCCTAAGCCCAAGGCTACAGGTAGTTTTGAGATTAGGGCCCAATTCATTTAGCCAGGCTTCCATGATAAGTCCTTCTGGCGTGGCCCTTGGGGAGTGCCATGTTCCCTGTAAGGCCAGAGTCTAAGATCATAATAATGCTTAGCCCATTGTGCGTTTCTCCTAGGGTTGGGAAGAAACATTTGAAATGTCTACCCGGGAACATAAAACCAGTTTTATTCTCCCCTTAAGTTCCCTACATCCTTTAGCATCCCTTAAGTTCCTTAGCATCCTTTCCTGATAAGAGATTGCTTCTCCCCATTTACCCACCAGCAGAAATATCAGTGCCTCCTCTGAAATGTTAATGCTCCCCTTCGTTGGTCTTAACTTGATTTTCAGCCAGAGTCTCCTCTCTGAAAGAGAACTTCCAATGCTGAATACATTTGTTGAACTATTTCTGTTGGTATTCCATCAATTTCTGGAGTCTTGTTTTTCACTTTAATTTCCTTCCATACTATCAGTTCTTGATATGCTACCTCTTAAAATGGTTGCAAGTTGCTTGATTATTTGGGGTACTGTGACTCTGTACACCATCCATCTTATTTTGATTATTCCTTTATGGTTCAATATTTTGCACTTTAAAATTGTAACTTGAGTTTTGAACATTTTCTTCAGTTCTTTCATATTGATAAATGTTGAGCATTTTCTCCTTTGCATATTTACTTATAATCCTTTGCTTTGTCTTCTCCAGCTGCCTTTTGGAGTGTTCTGCTCAAATTTATGCTTCGTCATTTCTTCAAGCCACATTAACTTATCCAAGTTAAAGAGTATATTTCAGAGGCTCCTCTGATAGCCAGTTTGATATTTTCTTTCTTTCTTGGTTTTTAATGACCTTTCACTTTCTTCATGTATGATGTTCAATGTGTAGATTTAACACATTGAACATTAAAGACAGAAGACCAGGCCAGTTGTGAACTGACATCAGCCACAGGCATAAGAAGTTAGGATTTAAAATATATGTTTCTGCAGGACATAATTCAGTGTATAATTTCACCCCTTGAGAAGCAAAAATCCATGCCCTTGCCATAGGCAAAACATACACCTTATCACATCATATTAACAATGTTAAATCTCCTCCAGGTCTGAAGTCTCATATTCTAAAGCACCTAAACAAAATATGAGTGACATGTTAGGTATAGTTCACCTTGGGACAAAATTCCTCTTCATGTGTACATCTATGAAATCTAGATTAAAATGCTTTTCATTGCAAGGAGAAAAAATTGAAGGAAAAGAAGCTGTAACAGGCACTAAGCAAGTCCAAAAGCAAACAACAATTTTCATTGGATCTCAAGGCTTGAAAATATTTCTTTGGGTATTTTTGGAACTATTTGCAAAATCTGGGTATATGCTTTTTAACAATGGACTTCAGCTTCATGTTCCAAGCCCACTGAGAGGCGATTTGCTCCCTTGATTTTGGGCAGTCCCATTATTCTAGTGTATCTGAGTGGTAATCCAATCCCCTTGGTCTTAGTAGGCACTAGCAGGCCCCATTATTCTGCTCTTTATCGGCATGGTAGCACTGACTCCTCAGGTTTGGGTGGTGGCCCCACACCCCTGACACACAATAACAGTTGACTCACACTCCAGAACCCAAGTTGGTATAGATACAACTCTGAAATATAGGAGGCTGTGGACTCACCCATTGGGATCCAGGAGATCGTGTCCCAACCCTTTTGAAACCAGGAAAGTTCTACTTCCTGCATACTTTCCAACAGTTCTGCATATCTCAAAGTTGCTCGAGAGATGCTTCTTTTCTTTTCTTGGCAGAAGATAGATGTAGCTCCTTTGCCCTGTCTCCTGTTTATAGAAATCCAGAGGCAGAAATTATTCTCTTTTTTTCTTTCGTTATCCCCTTCAGTGTAAGTTACCTAAATTTCTTCTGTGGTAATTGGTTAGATTCATCAATCATATTAATGTCTTCATTAAAAAGACTTAATTTCTTCAACAAAAGATTGTGTACCCAGAACCATGGTGAAAATTCTAGGACATGTCCTTAGTTCATACAATAGAATTTTCCAAATCTTTAAGTATTGTTTTAACTTTGCACTATTTGAATTTATCTCTTTCTTCTCAAATTGTACAATAAGCAACAAGGAAAAACCGTATAGCCCCTTTAAGGTCTGGATTAGAAATTTCATCAGCCAAATAGCCAAGATCTTTGTCACTGCTTAAAATGCACCACGTCCACTGTTTTCTCTTGAAGCACATTTGCCATCCATATTTCTAACTACATTCTCTTGCTGTTGCTATATTGCAGTACACATTTTTTATTTTAGAACATTGGTCTAAAACAGCATTATACATTTAAAACTTTAATTTGTCATTAAAGGAAATTGTGCTGTTTTTACATTAATAATGTTTCATCAATTCTATTGTTAGTGATCATTGCTTTTGAATGAAAATCATTTTGCTCTTTTTTAAGTGTATTAGTCATAAACTTCTTGAATGCAGAATTGTGTCTTATTATTTTTTATATTTTCTAGTCCAGAGCCTTCCACATAAGTGTTCAGCAACCAGTTACTGCATAAACCAATGAATTAATTTATTTTTGAAAATAATTTTAAAACTAACATTTACATTCTTGGGATTCATTATAGCAAACTGAAAGAATATCTCTTAGGTACATTTGATAATTATTATTGGCACAAAAAGTTAAAATTCTTGACTGACAATGGGAAAGTTCATGTCCACTAGAAGTACCTTGGAAGAAAGTCCTGACAATCTACTTTTGAAAAAATCAGCACTGAAAATTCTGAAATAAAATCTGACAATCTACTTTTGAAAAAATCAGCACTGAAAATTCTGAAATAAAATTATGAAGCATAGTTTTAGTCTGATACATATGGAGTCACCATAAGAAAGAATACTCGAAAGTCGCTATTTTGGTTTGTTGGTTTGTCTTTTTTTATTAAGCCATTAATACTCACTTTGGTCATCAAGGAGTTCCTTATTAAGATATAGCTATAGAAATTCATATCTCTAGGGCATATACCGATTTTACTGACAATCATTGAACAGTGGTTGCAGTGGTACCAAAGAATGGATTTTGGATGAATTATATTTACTTATGTTTTATTGATTAAGCTAAAACACTCAACTGTGTGGGCCATAACAAACTATGGTTACCCTTGAGAAGAATTAGAATTCCAGAACACTACATTATGCTCATGTGGAACCTGTATATGGATCAAAAGGTAGTTGTGCAAACAGAACAAGGGAATACTGCATGATTTAAAATTAGGAAAGTGAGTGTCAGGGTTGTATCTTCTCATGGTATTTATTCAATCTGTGTGCTGAGCAAATCATCAGAGAAGCTGGATTATAAGAAGAAGAATGTGAGATCAGGATTGGAAGGTTTATTAACAACCTGCAATATGCAAATGACACAAACTTGCTTGCTTAAAGTGAGGAGAAATTTAAGCACTTGCTGGATGAAGATCAAGGATTGAAGCCTTCAGTATAGATTATACCTCAATGTAAAGAAAACCAAAATCCTTACAACTGGACCATTAGGTAAAATCATGATAAATGGAGAAAAGGTTGAAATTGTCCAGGATTTTGTCTTGCTTGGATCCACAACCAATGCTCATGGAAGGAGCAGTCCAAAGATAAAATGACACATTGTATTGAGTAAATCTGCTGCACAAGGCCTCTTTAAATAAACCAAATCCAACAGGGACAAAACAAAATAGAGATTCTCAATGAAAAGAAAGCAGAAAATGTTGGCAGAGAAAAGGGTTGAGGGTTTTTCCCGCCTTTGTTTTTCTCTAGAAGTTTTCTAGTGTTAGGCTTTACATTTATGGTTGCAACAAATTTCTTGTTAAAATTTTTATATGGTGTTAGGTAAAGGTCAGTGTTCTTTCCTTCCCTCTTTCCTTTTTTTCCTTTCCTCCCTCCCTCCCTCTTTCCCTCTCTTTCTTGCACACGGGTTTACAATTGTTCCACTACTGTTTGTTGAAAGACTACTTTGTCTATTGCATTACTTCAGTTCTTTTATAAAAAATCAACTGACTATTTTTGCACAGTTCTATTTCTGTTTTTTTCCTTCTATTCTATTGGCCTATATTATCTCAGCACTACATTTTCTAATTACTGTGGCTTTATAATAAATCTATTCAGAGGATATTAATACTCATTATCTTATATGAGCTTTATAAACCTCAAATCATATTTGCCAAAGTTTACTAATATTACCTACATTTTATTGGTGAGAAAATGGGGGCACAGAAATGTTAACTGGCTTGATCATATTGACACACATAGTTAGCAGTAAACATGGCACTAAAGCACCTCTAAATCCCAGTCTACTTTTCTTTTCCTACACAACTAACAAAAATAGTGATGAGACTAGATCTCAATTTAATGGTACATTGGAGATATTTTCTGAAAGCAAATTTCTACATAATAGAAGGACACAAACAGTCTTAGTAACAATTTCAGTATAAAAGAGTACTCTATTTCTATCCCTGTAGTTGGCTTTGTGAATGGTACAATCAACATTAATAAATGTGTCATTGTCTTTATTTGGGGTTTTACCTGTTCTTAATCTTAATCAATGGGCAAATTTGATTTTATATTGGAGGGGTCTTTCCAAAGAATGAAACTGTTTCTTTGTTTTTCTCTTACTGGAATTTGATTCATTGGATATTTGACATAAGAAATTATTTCCTGTTGGTGGTTTATCTTTGGGTAGCAAGATAATTTCCTATTGTGCCTTTTATTCCTTACACTAAAGATTTATTGTCTTCATTGTCTCTCTAATTTTGTTGTTCTTTAGAACTGTGTGTTTATCAAACATGTACAGCTCTACATTTACATCGGGTAATTGTATTACTTGCTTTTTTATCCTTTAGAATGAAGAAGTCAGATTTATTGAAAATGAGCTAGAAATCCAAAAGCAAAAATATTTTAAACTTCAAACCTTTGTTAGGAGCTTGATACTAGCTATGAAAGCTGACGATAAGGACCAGCAGCAGGTAAGGCTCAAAAGACACTGTTAAGCTGCATTGCATCATGTTACAAAGTAGCATATTACAGGTGGGCTGTTAATATTTTTTTCAGTTTTATTTCCATTGTATGCTTTATTGGAGGAATTATTTTCTTACCATATTTAAGACATTCTTGAGGGTAAATACTGAGATTTTGTGTTCTGCTATAGTAGAAAATCTGAGTAATTGATTAGTATGCTTTTCCAGGCTATCTTTTAGATATTGAAAAATCATTCAAAAGAAATTTCTGAAAATGTTTCTAGAGACTGGGAAGGCACATATTTTAAGACTTTTTGATCATGAAAGAAGTGAGGCAGTTGCCTCTTTGATAGGTTTAATTTACCTTCCATCTCCAACTATAGCTCACAAATGCATGGATAACCTAAAATGGGAAATTATTTGTGATACAGTAAGTATCATTTCTTTTTGCACAATTAAAGTGGAGTATTTGATTCTTCTATTCCAAAATTAAAATGCAATTTCTTCCATTAACCTCTGTGGATTTTTAAAAACAAATTCTTCCCAAATTATCTTTTCTTTCTCAGATTTTCATATTAAATATATTTAGTAATTTATTAACCTTTCTACAAGATTGCATACATGTTTCATTTTATATTAAAGGATATCAAATTTGTCTTTGTGTTATATATCACCATGCTGATTCTTTGTCAGAGAAGTTTCATATGAGTAATATGAGACACAAATAACCATTATTTAAGAAGTAGCCACCAAGAATTTTTTTCAGTAAGAAATCTCAGAAGCAGAAAAAAAAATTTATATCCAAGTAAGACTTTACGTAATCCCTACTAGGCATCTACAGGAAAATAATAGAGTCTGAATATCCCTCAATTCTCCATTAAAAATAAATAAACTAGTCTTTTAAATTTATTTTACTAATGGGCTAACTCAAAAAGTATGAACTAAAAGAATTTACTCATAAGGTTGAAACCAACATGTACATTATGTATCCATTATCAAAGATTTTCCATCCTCTTCACACACTTTGAAAACTTTATTTAAGCCAATTAATTTCTTGTGTGAATTATATATATTCCAGATTTTATATATATAATGTGCTTATTTTCAGAAATTCAGATTTCTTTAAAAGGAAAAAATGCTAATCTGTAACATAATACCAAAGGTACTGTAAATTTCTGAAAACTGGAAAAAATAGATTGAATCATAGACTAGCTTGGGGTGTGGTCATGTACTCAGAAGCCACAGTATGGTTTATCTACAGGGTTATAGAAGCAACTAAAGAGCAATCACCTGTATCCCTTGACATCTAGGAGTAGTAGTAGCACATGGACTCCATTTCATTCTCTGATTTTAACTTCATTTCTGACTTGGTTCTTTTTCCAGGACTAATAACAAATAAGAAAAGAAACTAATGTGATTTTACTTTTCTCCTCTTCTACTTTTCCTCTACTAAAAGACTAATGAACTTAAATATGGACAAAAATGTGGCCAAAATAAAGAGAAAATAGGACAACGTTGTACTGAATATTATAGCCCTAATAGCACACAGGCTATTAACTATAAGATCGGTGGTTCCAGCCCACCAGGGTCTCTTCCAGGGAAAGATGAGGCTGTGTGCTCTCATACACATGTACAGCCTCAAAAACTAAAGAGCAGTTCTGTCCTATAGGGTTACTATGAGTCAGGACTGACTTCTCAGCAGTGGGAAAATCATAGTCTATATAATAAACACCCAAAGAGAAATCTATGATTTGCATAATTGAGATAGATTATAAGGACTTTCTTAATGGGTGGATTTCAAACATGACTTTAAACCGGGTTTATTCAGGTTTCACCCCTGATGAGAATTTGCATTTTAATCTCAGCTATATTGAATCAGAATCTACGTTTTAACAAATCTGATTCAGTGTAATTCTGGTGGGTATTTCAAGTTCTCAGTAGAGGGCTCAGTCCCGAAAGGACCAGTTCAAAGCCCTGTGATACAAAAATAATTAGCCCTGTTTTCAAAACAATCAATCACTAAAAAGATTTTTAAAAAACTACCTATGATGAGTCACCAGGGTGCAGTAAAGCATCGATGAAACACACTATATTCCTCTGGTTCCTTGAGGCTTCCTCACCCCTCACTACCTAGACCCCAGTGCTGCTTCTCAATTCAGACTAGACCAGAACATGTACACAGGTATAGAAAGGGATGGGAGCTCACGACACACAGAATCCAGGAACAGGAGTGGGAATAGTGATACCAGAGGGTAGGGGGAAAGGGGGGAGAGGATGGGAGAAAGGGGAAACTGATCACAATGATCGATGTATAACCATACACCCCTCTACAGGGGGGAGAACAACAGAAAACATGGGGGGAGAGAGACAGCAGTCGGAGTGGGAGATGAAAATAATAACAGTATACAATCTATTGGGGTTATGAGAGTGGGGGAAGGGGGGAAATTTAAAAAGAGCTGATAGCAAGGGCTCAATAGAAAGTAAATGCCTAGAAAAGAATAAGGGCAACATATATACAAACATGCCTGATTCAATTGATGTATGAATTGTGATAACAGTTGTACGAGCCCCCAAAATATGATTTTTTTAAAAAGCGAAGGAATCAGAAGAAAGCTTGAAAAAAAAAGCTACCTGTGTGATCTAATAATCTTTACACTGTGAGATACTTAGGTTTATTTCCAGAAGACACTAATATTTATTCTACCTAATAATACATCAGATTCTCTTTTTACCAAATCGCTATTTTTTCATTAATTTTGATTTAAGCAAGTTAAGTGGTGTGATTAATACACAAGGAAGCTATACACAGTTTGGAAAAAGCAATATGAACTAAAATATTATTCAAAGTCTTTTTGGTTTTCAATCAATAATCATTTAACATAATATTGACAGCCATGTACCAAGTCGTTGTTTATATTCATTATTTCTTTTGGTAAAGGTCTTGAACTCCAGACTTTCAACTTTGCAAGGGTAATAGGATTAATAGTATGGAACTTGACATTTACACCTAAAACCTGGAATAAGTGGTATAGAAACTGATGGCTTTTTCACGACGGGTTTGCCGCCAGAATATAGGTGTTGGTGAAAACCATGGCAGAAACCTAAGCCAAAATGGGAAAAGAGAAGACCCATATCAACATCGTCGTCATTGGACACGTCGATTCTGGCAAGTCCACCACAACTGGTCATCTGATCTACAAATGTGGTGGGATCGACAAGAGAACCATCGGAAAAATCGAGAAAGAAGCATTAGAGATGGAGAAGGGCTCCTTCAAGTCTGCCTGCTCTTGGATAAACTGAAAGCTGAACGGGAGCGTGGCATCGCCATTGATCTCTCCCTGTGGGGATTTGAGACCAGCAAGTACTATGTGACCATCATCGATGCCCCCGGACACAGAGACTTCATTAAAAACATGATGGCAGGAACACCGCAGGCTGACTGTGCTGTTCTCCTTGTTGCTGCTGGTGTGGGTGAATTTGAAGCTGGTCTCTCCAAGAATGTGCAGACCCGTGAGCATGCCCTTCTGGCTTACACACTGGGTGTGAAACAGCTCATTGTTGGTGTTAACAAAATGGATTCTACTGAGCCACCTACAGCCAGAAGAGATCCGAGGAAATTGTTAAGGAAGTCAGCACCTACCTTAAGAAAATTGGCTACAACCCTGACACAGTAGCATTTGTGCCAATTTCTGGTTGGAATGGTGACAACATGCTGGAACCAAGTGCTAATAAGCCTTGGTTCAAGGGGTGGAAGGTTACTCATAAGGATGGCACTGCCAGTGGGACTACACTACTTGAAGCTCTGGATTGCATCCTGCCACCAACTCGCCTAATTGACGAGCGCCTGCCTCTCCAGGGCGTCTACAAAATTCACACTATTGGTACTGTCCCTGTAGGCAGAGTGGAAACTGGGGTTCTGAAACCTGGTGTGGTGGTCACCTTTGCTCAGTCAATGGTACCACTGACGTTAAGTCTGTTGAAATGCACCGTGAAGCTTTGAGTGAAGCTCTGCCTGGGGACAATGTCGGCTTCAATGTCAAGAACGTCTCTGTCAAAGATGTTCCCCGTGGCGATGTGGCTGGTGACAGCAAAAATGACCCACCAATGGAAGCAGCTGGCTTCACCGCTCAGGTGATCATCCTGGACCATCCAGGCCAAATCAGTGCTGGATACGCACCTGTGCTGGATTGTCACACTGCCCACATTGCTTGCAAGTTTGCTGAGCTCAAAGAGAAGATTGATTGCCATTCTGGCAAGAAATTGGAAGATGGCCCCAAATTCTTGCAGTCTGGTGATGCTGCCTTTGTTGACATGGTACCTGGCAAGCCCATGTGTGTGGAAAGCTTCTCTGACTATCCTCCTCTGGGTCGTTTTGCTGTCTGAGACATGCGACAAACAGTTGCTGTGGGTGTCATCAAGGCAGTGAACAAAAAGGCTGCTGGCGCTGGCAAGGTCACCAAGTCTGCCCCGAAGGCTCAGAAGGCTAAATGAATATTACCCATCACACCTGCCACTTCAATCTTAATCAGGGGTGGAAGAACGGTCTCAGCGCTGTTTGTCTCAATTGGCCATTTAAGTTTCATAGTGAAAGACTGGTTGATGATAACAATGCATCGTAAAACGTTCAGAAGGAAAAGAATGTTGGTGGACCATATGTTTGTTGTGTGGCAGTGTTATTCGTTTTTAAAATCAGTGTTTTTTAAATGGAAAACAACTTGACCAAAAATTGTCACAGGATTTTGAGACCCATTAAAATAAAGCTTAATGAGAAAAAAAAAAGAAAGAAAATGAGGCTATATTTAGGAAATACAGTCGTCTTGTGGGAATAGTGCCAGATCGGACTCTGAAGGTAGTTGTCATTGATGAAGAACCTGTAGTAAAACAGGCACAGTTAATTGTGTTTACTTAGTTATCTATGAAAAAAGGAATTTCCAGAAGCCGAAATGTTCCAAAGACTTGTTAAATGAGCAAATATTGCAATCCTGTAAGATGGGGAAAAGAAAAATTTTGAAGTGTACATCATCCATTAGTAATGTGTATTAAAGCTTGTATGTTTTATTAGCTACTTAATAGTTAACTACATGTAATGTATAAAAAATAGTATATCCCTGATTTGAAGGTCTTCTCCCTAAAATTTAGAATCTCGTGATCTGCTTGATTTCCCAAGAGGCTGAGCAGAGTGAGTGTCAATTGGTACATTTTCCTGGAGATACCCTTCCAAAACGTCGCAGACTTGAAAGCGCTATAAAGCGCAGCTCTCCTGCACGGCACATACATTCACCAACGATCAGCATCGACAACAACTGGTCTAGGTTTCTTGCTGATGGTTTATTCATAATTACAATCAGATCTAAATCCAGTGGTGTAATTTGCATAAATTATAGGTTAATGGTAAACTGCTAGTATAAAGAAAATTGTTCTGTGTCCTATTACTTCAAACCAGCACCTTAGTGTGTAGTGTCTCACCGTTTAAAAGCTCCAAACTTCAATAAGAAGTTCAGAGTTGTTTACTTGTACACAATAGATAACACTTTTTATCCTAGTCCGAATTGACTTTTATTAAGACATCCCATCAACAGGAGGGCATTTCTAACCTTACCTCTGTGCTAAATGCAAAAAAAATTGGATTTATACTGGTCACTTCTTTTAATAAAGAGAATTAAAGCCTACTGTCTTATGTCAACAGTGGATTTCATATTTTCTCCAAGTGTACCTAGGCTTTGTGTTTCTTAGTTGGATTGTAGTGAGCTTCCATTTGTTCTTGTTCACTAGGTCCTTGTCTACCATAATTTTCAAAGCTCATACACAAGTAATACTGTCTAAAAATTGCTCAGATATGATATATTTAGCATTGGAAGCAGCAAATATTTTCATAAATAATGTCTTATGGTTAAATAAGCATCTCAAACTTGACTAATCATTTATTCCATAATACAAATGCATGTTCTGTAATTCCAGATGAATTAATTAGACCATTATGGAGCTTAGTCCATGATCCTTGCTTTATGCTAATTACTCCAAGAGAGCAATAATCCATTTTCTGGATACATCACTGCAACAGCTAGAGTTCATTGGTGAACTATCAGTGAAATACAAAACAGTCTTTTGTGAAATGCAATGTATTTTCCTTTAAAGGATAGCTTAATTGAGCAGGAATGTTTAAATGAAGAACAAGATTTTAAAGCTTTTAACAGTGACTAATGAATATATGAAACTAGTTTGAAAGTTGCCTCAAACACTTGGTTCAGAATAGCTGTTCATTATCCCTTCTGAATTCTCCTTTGTCTAGGGTTCCTGTCTACCTACTCCACAGCCTCAATATCTAGTGTTTTTTAAGTTATTTAATACTTATGGAGATCATTTTGCTTTAGGTAAGATAAGCATAAGATTATTAAAGAGAACTCGTTCTTTCTTTACATCCTTAGGAATAAGTCACATTTAGGGGATTTCAAATCTTAACATAAAATTGGAAGAAATATATATCCACTTACTAATCAAAAATTTGATTTTTCCCACTCAGGCACTGCTGTCAGATTTGCCTCCTGAATTAGAAGAAATGAATTTTAATCATGCCTCACCAGAGCCTGATGATACCTCATTCAGCCTGTCTTCTTTATCAGAAAAAAATGCCGCAGACAGTTTGTGATTTGATATAGCCTTTTGGTTGCCTAACAGGTGTGCATTTCAAGATAATTGCATATGTTGCCCAATGTTCTTCAGTTGGAAACAGACATAATCTGTGAAGGATGGACAAGTTGTAATGGCGACAATGTATAGTGCAAAAAAGGATGTAAAATTTTAAAACATTGAGAGTTTTTTCCAAATTGATGGAACTCTGGGAAACATTCTATTTAATTTCAAGCAGTTCAGCTATGAAATGTATAATGTCTAATTTCTGAAAGAGTTTTGTTCAGTTTTATAGAAGAGTCATAGTTTTAGTAATAGTTTTGACCAGACACAAAAATATAGTTCGATGTACTTACCAAGTTGCTAAAACTTGATTAGCCTTGTTTTTGTAGCCATTATATCTTTTTTTCCCTTTCTCCTTTCTAGCATCTACATACACATTTACTCAGGAAAAATGGAATGAATACTGGAACAAAACAAAATGATTATTTAACCTAGACAAGCCCTGAGATTTATTTTAAATTCCTATGAAAGTTTGATGTAAACTAGTAATTGAAAATTGAACTGACGACTAGTTTATAATTGAAATTGTTGCTTTCCTTCTATGATCTAATTCAAATATTAGATGGGGCACTGTGGAAAATTACCCCACAAATATAAAATCAAGTAAGCTATGTACAGAAACAAAAATATAAATGTTGTACAATATTAGTGTTGATGGGAATTCTTCATTGTTGCAACAGACAAATCTCATTCTATAAGTAAATTTGTGTAACAGCATTTGATTGAATGTTACAAAAATATTGCTTATTTCCAACTTAATAATTTTTTCAGTTCTTACAATTTATGAATCAGGAAATGAAGGTAAGCTACTCAGATTTTTTATTATCTAGTCACTCATTTTTGCCACAAAATTTACCTCATTTTCATGTGAGGCCTGTATAGAGCCATCAGCCAAGGATGACATTCAAAAAGATTTACATTACTTTGGTTGTTAGGCAGAATCCTCTGAATTTCCTGACTTCTATTTTATGACTGTCCTCTTAAATAGTTATGTTACTCAGTTGTTCTATTAGTAGGTACCAGATGGCAACACACTGTAGACAATTCTTTGCAGATCTTCCCTTCCGAGGTACCAGGTGGCATTACCAAGACCCATAGAAAAAAATGCCAATTTCTCCCTGAGCTCACAGTGTCACATTGGCAGTACAGAATTATGTTGCATGGTTAAATAATTATTTATACCTAATGTACTAGTAAAGAAGGTAGATGGCTGTTTTGCTCATTTTAAATCATATGTTTCTTTTTATGTGATTTGTGATTAAAAGCAATTTTGATTCTGTAATTTGTGATTAAAAGCAATTTTGATCATAGAATTCACAGATACAAACTTAAAAATGTAGAAAAGCAGTCATGAATATCTTCTTTTTCTTCCTGTCAGATATGTCTATTCTAAATGAACAGGCAAGATTCAGAGAAAGTCATCCGTTTTGTCAACTACTTGTTTGATTTAACACTGTTTCCATGTTATTGCTATTGCTCCTTTGTTAGTTGAGATATTTGAGTAAGTAAATATGCCCCCCTTTAGTTGAGAGCCATGTGGTTCTTTGCAAACAAGTCAAATTTCAATAGGTGAAAAGAACATTGAGTAACAGAATCACAGATATCAGGATTAAATTTATCACATAATCTTCTATGTGATAAAGAATTCTTACTATACATAGCACATATTAAAACCATCTATTAAGGTAGTATGAACAAATTGCAGTCCTTCAAGTTCTCCTTGCTGTTTCCTTCTTAAATATTGAATTTATCTTTTAATTCTAGTCTCTTCTGCTTCAAGTTAAATCACTTCTTCTTTGATTATTACTGTAAATTAAAGAGAAGTGACTCCCTCCTACATCTTATCACAGTTCAGCAATTAGTCAATACATCAGAAAAATATTTACTGAGCTCCTACTGTAGGGAAGACATTGTGCTGAACATGGGATTTCAATTACTCAGCAAGTCTTATACTTCAAAAAGAGCTACTCCTTGTTAACTTTTTCAAGTTTATTAATAAAAGTTGTTTTAAGTTGAAATTTTTATACATTTAAGGATTCTGTAGGTGTGAGTCCTCTAATAAACCCTAACCTACATTTCTGAGAAGAGGCATAGGACATTACCTTAGCCCGGTTTAAGTTCCCTTAAAATAGAAATGATATTACCATGGTTTTGCAAATAGTGTCCCAAATAATGTGCACACACATTTAACATGTAGAACTGACTAATTCAAAAGAGTTTTGGCATCGTTCACCCATTCATATACACAAATATTCATGTCTTTTGACATTTCCAAGTTTTTTCATCTTCATTCACTTACATTCAATAGCCTGAAAATGTTACTTTTGATCACCTTTGTTTAATAAAGTATAAACCATAGTCAAGAAGTAACTGGTGAAATTTAGTAGGAAACCAGTAATTGGAAAATGAACAATTGAAACCACATTTGTTTCTATTAACTTAAGTTGATCATTAAACCCCATCATTTTTTGTCATCAGTTGGAACCTTGAACCTATCAAAGCTTGTCCATAAATCATGTGCTATCAATTGGAAGCTTAAGCAGAGCATGCACTGGCATAAATGGCACCCAGTAGCTATCAATACTCAAACCACACTCACGGCCATCCAATAGATACCAACTCATTGTGACACTATAGAACAGGATAGAAATGCTCCTGTTAGTTTCAGAGACTGTAACTGTTTGCAAGAATAGAAAGTCCTGTCTTTCTCCTGTGGAGTTGCTGGCGGTTTCAAACTGCAGACTTTGTGTATCACAGCCCAGTGCATAACCATTCTGCTACCAGGACTCCTTGCAGCTATCAATAGGACTATTACTTTATCCAGACTTATTTGACATAATTATCACAGTCATCATCCATCTCTGAGTTTTAATTAGAGAGGTAAACAAAGCAAGTTGTTATGTGACAGTTCTTAACAGTTGAATAAGAAAGCGTCATCAGGTCATTTTAAATGAACTATTAAGTTATATTAGGTCTACTTATTTTATATTCTAATTATATCTTATTATCTCAATATCTTTGAACAAGGATCATAAATCATCTTATTCATATGCTCACGAGCATATGAAACAACCCTTGAATTGAATTTTGCTATTTCTTTACTAGAATCAGCTAGTGATCAATTATAGTGTACACATTTTTTCAATTCATCAATTTACATCTTAAAATCCTTTAGGATCCTGGCAAGAATTAAATGCAAGTGCTACACTGGTGACTTAAAACTGAAAATCATTGAGAGGACAGAAGAAACAACAACAATGAAGCTGTGAGAAAGTTTGAGGTTAGAAGGTTTGAAGAAAAGAGGAAAAGAATTGAGATAAATGAATTTGTGAAAATACACACATTGTAAGCCCAAATAAGAATGGTATGAGTTGGAAAAATAATGGCATAAGTTGAAGGAGGGAAATATTCCTCAAAAGGAACAAAATAAACTATCTCTACTGTCACAATTCAGATTGACGTGAAATTTCTGACAAATAAAAGAGGAAGTCCAAATTTCAAGGTGACTTTTATCCAGATTCCTAAATTCATGAAAAGAAATGGTTTTTCTGTGAAAATGAGAACTACTATAGGCCAGTAATTTCAACATGACCAAAAGAAAAAAGGCAACAATCTTCCATAAATTTATCACCAAAGAAATCTCTGAACCTAGTATATCTGAAATGCACATAATCAAGATGGACAAAGTTCTGTTATCTTTTGATACTCTAGCCACCAGAACTGTAGCTGCCTCAGGGCTGCACAGAGAGTGGGGTAAAATTAAAGCAGATGGTGATTTTCAAGAGAGCTGCTATTATCTCCAAAAGTATCCCCAGCAGGGTAGTTTTGCGTTGTAATACAAAGAGATGGGTGGGCTATCATATTATGAAAGTAGGGTAGATCAATGTTATATGGCTACAATATAGAGAGGTCAAACACTTATTTGAGACTTTCATGAGAAAGTGAGAGGAATGGATGCCATCTCAGATTCATGTGTTGTTCCCATCATCAAAACAACTGAAGTGGACAACATTTACAGAAATCTGCAAGTGGCTGGCTTCTGCTTGGGGCAAGATATTCCCCGACACCATAAATGGCTTCATAAATTCTGAGAGTGAGTGTCAGCCAAATACCAACAATGATGTTGATGATGATATTGAAGGCACTGAACAGAGTAATGCTGATATCTGTCAGTTCTGGCATCACTGAAGTGTGCCTTCAAGAAGCACTGAGAACTTTCCATGATGATAGTAAGGAGGTATTGAAATCTGAAGAGTTTGGAAATTGGATAAGGTGTCCTAGTGACATTGTATATTAGGCATTGGGCTACTTACCACAGGGACAATGGTTCAAAGACACCAGAGGCTCCTCAGAAGAAAGATGAGGCTCTCTGCTTCTGTAAAAATGTACAGTCTCAGAAGCCCTATGGAGCAGTTCTACTCTGTCCTATAGAATTACTTACTATTACTCAGAATCAATGGTAGTGAGTTTGATATGTAACAGTCAGATGATAATAAATGAATAAACTAAATGGCCTAGTTTAAGATGAAAACACAATTACTTCTAGTGACTTTTAATTATTGTCTCCAGACATTGATTATCAAAAATTGTGTTCCACATTATGATTTTTGAAAGCAGTAAAATGTAAACAATATCTTGCTCTTGTAAGTTTAAGGCTAGGAACATTTCTTTCTTACCAATTTCTAGTTCGTCATGAATTCATAATCTTTGGTTTCACTATGGAGTCCCATTCACATCATGAACCCATTAAGTTCTCTTTGGTTGCACTTGGTTTACAAAGATACCTATCTTAAAAGAAGTTTCCATGAGATCAATTTTATCCTAGTAACATTAAATCTGTTGCACAGGAAAAAACGTGAAATTGAAGCAACATGTAAAAATATTAGTATAGCATTCCTATGAAAATCACACTGGGGGTTGCTCAGCTTATAAAGGTATATAATGTGCACATTATTTGTATAAAAATATGGTAAAATCATAAAATTACACTGAAAAACCTTTGTATCTTGGGATTTGTATATATCTATCACCAGAAGTATTTTTTCAATCAGCGCTGAAATCAGAACAAATTTAAAATGAAATATGACCATTTTTATAGCAGGGACCAAAGGAAAGCACTATATCCAAGATAAAGAACAATTGGCAGATTGAAATTATGCACAGTGGATTTTGAGAAAGATGTCAAGGTAGATATTCCAAGCTACTATATAGAAAGGATACGTTTTCACATGTATAGGTCAAAGTTGGTTTTGAAACACTTAGAGCAGAAAAAATATCAGTTTATGACTGCTCTTATGAGTATCATCAGGGCTGTGAGATAGATAACCACTGGCGTTTCTTTCTTATGGCTTCGACACAATATGAAAGCAGTCGATACTCTCTGAAGAATAGCTCATGAGACAGAAAACAAACATTGAAAAATCAAAAACCATTTCCTCCCCTTTTAACCACATTTTAAGGATTCCTTTAGCTTATGCTGGCTATGTAGGCTTTAAGAAGGAAGTACATATTTAAGAGCAATACATTTCCAACATGTGCAACCAATACAAAACAGTACCAAAAAATACTGAAGATACTTCCCTCATTTCATTCGAGCTATAATTAGTCACAGGAAAATGAGAACTGCAATTTCTCTAAAGAATAGGGAAATTAGTACGTGCAAGCAAAACATTTTAAAAATCGGCTACTTCTGGGACTGAGAATGTTTTGTTGTAGGGTCAGTTATCAACAGCAGGACTTGTGTGCTTGTTTGTCATTGTTAAAGAAGAAAGGCTTTGTCACCCCGTGTATGCTGTTCCTAGAGTTTTGTGTACTATCAAGAAAGATGTCCAAGAAGCCATTTCTCCAATGGCATCATTATGTAGTTTAAGGAACATTCATCAGTTTGTTAAAGAAATAATAGTGGTAGCTTTTAAAGTGTCTAGTGATTTGTGCTTAACTGTTAGCCCAAAAGTTGGTGGTTCAAGCCTACCTAGAGGCACTTTGGAAGAGGGCTTTGATGAGCTTCTTCAGAAAAATCACAGCCTTTAAAATCTTATGGAGAATTTCTTTTCTGCACACTGAAGTCCCCAAGAGTCCAAATGAAGTTAGCAACAATCAACAATAAGAGTAAGCTCTAAAATAGATTTTGTTGCCTTATTACTTTCTTTGCTTTACTTTTGTTTGTTAATTTGGTTTTTGGGGAGGTGTGTTTAGCCCATTTCCAAGGGAGAGTTTGTTCCTCAGAGCCTAATAGTTTATCATTATTTTTAGAGGTTTTGAAAATTCCCATCACTTCCACCACATTGCAATAACAGACATCAGGCGTGTTGTCTATTTTTTTTAATGTGTTAGATTTTCATTCATGTCCTAGATAGATATTTTTTATAAGTTAAGGTTATCAGTAACATATTCTCAAAATGATGGATCAATGTGTAGGTATATATTTGAAGATAGTGTTATCCTTGGCAGACAGCACTATATCATGCTCTTCACCCAGCTATGCTTTATACTGATATAATGCAGGAGCCTACTAACTTGAGTCTATAGTCAACACACTGTTGCTGAAAACAAATCTCTCTAAAATGCAGATTCACAAAGGGGAAGAAGAGAATAAAGTGATATTTTCACATAAATATAATTATAATTGTTCTATTAAAGTGTATACTGAATACATATTGCTTCACATTGAAATTTTATTTTGCATTACATTGTTAAGAAATTCTTTTTAGCAACGCATTTTACTGGTACTACCTCTGAAATATACTATCATCTTGAAATTACATCAGACTGTAATGTGAACTTTTGTAGGTTTTGATTTAAACTTTTGTAGAAGCAATAAATGATTTCCAACGAATTGACATATATTTCTTTTAATACTTATTTTCTACGGTTTTATGTTATAAGCATTGTTTCCCTTATAAGGTGACATTTTGCTTTTTTATCAAACTAAGATTCTAGGGAAAAAAATATGCAGAGAAGACTAAGGTGTTGGGAATTAGGAAGGGATAGCATGGAATACTCAAATGGAAATTTGTTTGATTTACAAGGCGGTATATATGTCAACTTTATTTTTATTTTATTTAAGAAAGAACTACTCCAATGGCAAATAAAATCAATAACATATACTACAGAATAGAATTGTTGCTAATAGTATATTTAAATGGTCAAAGTAGCAAGTAAATTGACATGACAGAAGCAAAGACTGGTGGTTTGGGAACAGGTTTTTTAATTTTTTTTCAAGTGGAGATGCACTTATTTCTTCCTAGCTCTCTCTCTGAAAAGTGTTGAACATGCTTTAAATTTGGGTGAAATATGCCAATGTTTTCTTTGTCAAAACCTTATAAAATTAAAGCTCTTTATATTACCTATCTTATAAGTGAAAGAAAGAGGATGGCAAAGGGAAAGATTCTAATAGTACACCCTCAGTTTTCCTCCCAGTTGATAAATTTCCATGGAGAAAATCACATACAAACATATACTGTAAATGACCCCGGTCTTTCTTAGCTCTGTGAAATAATTGATTTAAGATGGTGAATTTATACAAATCTATTTAAAAGACAAGTCAATTGATAAGTACAGGCATAAGCCTGGACTATAGTATTCATAACCTTTGAACTTAAAGGTATTGTTTACATTGATTATTTATGTCCTGTGATGATATTAATAGATGTTCATTGCAGAAAACGTAGAAAAATACAAAGAGAAATAAAACCATGTGTGGTACTACTATCTATTAATAACCACTGTTAATAGCTTAGTATTTTTCATTGCAGTAATGTATTCTGCCTATTATACATGAGGGTGTACCGGAAAAAAAGCTCCAATGGGCAGAGCTTTCGTAGTATGCATTTTTCCCACTAGGTGAGCATCCAGCAACTCTCGCTGAGTTAGTTTACCCAGTGGTGTCACCTGGGAAAGTTCTCTCTGCTCACAGTGAATTGTTTTGTGAAAGCAGTTTCACTCACTGAACCTCATTTTTTTCTGATGGCTGATTTAAGAGAACAGCATGCGGCTGTGAAATTTTGTTCCCTGCTTGGGAAAAATGCTGCAGAAACTGTTGTGGTGTTGAACACCGCTTACAAGGACAGTGTTATGGAAAGTGCTCAAGTGTACAAGTGGTTTTCTGATTTCAAAAAAGGTGAAATTCAGATTGATGACAAACTTCATTCTGGACATCTATCAACTTCCCAAAAGGGTGAAAATGGTGACTCGGTGCTTTTGGAGTTCGTTCCACCAGGTCAGACTGTTAATCATGCTTTCTGCAAGGTTCTGAAAAGATTGCATAATAGTGTGTAACCAAAAAAGACCTCTTTTGGCAGACAGGGGACTGGTTTTGCCACCACAACAATGCATCTGCTCATTCAACCATCTCAGTGAGCCAGTTTAAGGCAGAAACCAGCATGCTTCTCTTGTCCCAGACACCTTACTCACCTGACCTCACTCCATGCAACTTCTTTCTGTTTCTGAAAATAGAAAGGGACATGAAAGGACAGCTATGAAGAAAAAAATGAGGGAGGTGTGGTCAGTCATCCAAACAGATTAGTTTGAAAAATGTTTCCAAGAATGGAATCACAGATTTGACAAATATAATAAGTGTAATGGAGAGTACTTTGAAGGTGATAAAAAAAATTAAATACATTGCTTTGGGGGGAAAATCCATTTTGGAGAGGGGGACCCCCTCATAAAGCCATGTAAAAAAGTACTGCTGCAAAACTTTTATTATTTGATAAATATATCCACCTTTATTAAGCAAAATTATCAACATGTGAAGATATTCTTTCTCATCGTATCCTCCACCTAGGAATACACAATTCTAAAAGAGGTGTTTCTACCCATCTAACATGTTTACCCACCCCACCGCCCTAAAAAAAAACCTTCACTCTTCCATCTACATCATGTCAAAGTGGCAGTTTTGAAATCCTCTGGGATTTAAATAGTGCTCGTTTTCTGGGTTTGGAGGAAAAAAGTAGTCTAAAGAGGCAATATCAGGTTTTCAAGGTGAATGAGAGAAAGTTTCCCAATGAAATTCTCATTGGACAGCACTTGCTATCCTTGAGGAATGAGCAGGTGCATTGTCATGATGGGGGGACAAAATCCTCAGCACACTTTCATACCCCTTCTCTCATCAATGCAATTTTCAGTTAAAAAAGCAACTTATTCCTTTGTCTTGGAGAAAATCTGTCAAGATTATGCTTTGAGCGTCCCAAAACACAAGCACTCTAACCTTCTAAGTTAACCTCTCTTCCTTGGGTTTAGTTTACCCAGCAGATCTCCACAGAAGCCACTGTTATGCTCAGACTTCTTTTTGAAGACATCCTAATAAAAGCAAGAAAAATATATTACTTAGTACACTTGTTTACAATCATCCACTGATTGCAGAGATATGTTATAACATGTTTTATTTGGAGTAAATCCATGCATGTATGAACTGGAACCCTATTAGCAATACTTTATGACTTACCCTTTTATATAGAAATATATTTAAAACTGAGATTATAAGGAGTGTACAATTATGTATCCCATTCTTTCCTTCAAGAATGTATTAAGAGAATAATTTCCAATGCAAGTATTACAATGCAAAATACTAAGGTATTTCATCCTTAATTATGTTTGCATCTAAAGCACTAAAAGAGTTTTTAAAAGTTTACACAAGAAGGAAGAAGTAAAATTTCAATTTATGAAAAATACATGTATTAAAGAATTAGCAAGTAGCTGTTTATGTAAAAACTATACCTCTTGCCCTATATTTAAAACAATATTGCTCCTTATTTACCTTCAAGCTTCTAGTAAACCATTTAGTGCAGTGGTCCATAATGTTGAAATGAGTATCAATAATCCTTTTTAACACAAATGGATAGAATCCCATTCTAAAACCCAGAGCACAGGTTTTGTCTCCATTTAGACCATGTAGTTTATACGAAAGAAAAGGGGGAAAACCCTCTGCTACAGGGTCCTCATTTATCTATATTCCTAATGTTGATTTTGTCTCACTAGTCACAGAGGCTCACAGGGGAGATGTAAGTGGATATAGCCAACCATATATGTTGTTTACATTATGTAAAATAATTAATAATGAAAAAGATTGTTTACCCATTCTCATCCCTATACTTCTGTTGGCTGCTAACCAAAAGGTAAGCTATTTGAATCCACCAATTGCTTTTGAAAAGAAAGATAAGTTAGTCTATTTACAAGGATCTACATATAACCTCCTCCCTGGGGATTGGACAACAGAAAAGTGGGTGAAGGGAGACGTTGGACACTGTAAGATATGACAAAATAATAATAATTTATGAATTATCAAGGGTTCATGAGGAAGGGGGGAGCAGGGAGGGAGGGGAGAAATGAAGAGCTGATATAAAGGGCTCAAATAGAAAGCATTTGTTTTGAGAATGATGATGGCAACAAATGTACAAATGTACTTGACACATTGGATGGATGTATGGATTGTGATAAGAGTTGTACGAGTCCCCAATAAAATGATTTTTTTTAAAATTTACAACCTCTGAAACCCTATAAAGCAGTTCTACGTTCTATAGGATTACAAAATGGACTCCAGAGCAGAGAGGTGCCGCTGTTGGCATTATATTAGTAATTTATTAGGGATAATCTTGTATAATATGTACTCATCCCTGATGAAGTTAAGGGGGTATATGAGGTAGCCATACCCCATTGTACATGTGCATAACTAGATGCATTCTTCACAACAATAGGTCAATTTCAGGGTACTAAAAGAAGGGTATTTGAATAGTATAGTACAGAGGATGTATGGAAGGAGAATAATAATAGAGGGTATTAATATGGTTAATGGATGAAGGAGAGAAGACTCTGGGATCTAGAACAGCAGTTCTCAACCTGTGGGTCACGACCCCTTTGGGGGTCGAACGACCCTTTCACAGGGGTCTCCCGATTCATAACAGTACCAAAATTACAGTTATGAAGTAGCAATGAAAATAATCTCATGGTTGGGGGTCACCACAACATGAGGAGCTGTATTAAAGGGTCACGGCATTAGGAAGGTTGAGAACCACTGATCTAGAAGGTTATTGATATATAGAGTATTCAGGGGTTCCAGTAGCAAATGTAGAGATCAAAATGTGGGCTAATCTTAGCTTTAACACTTCCTGGATATATGAACTTCAACAAATTCTTTGACTTCTATGCGTTAATACCTTTGCAAAATGTGAATAATGAAAGTACTTCTCTCATAGGTTTGCTATGAGAAATAAAATAACTTCTCATAAGTGATTTACCACAATGTTTAGTACACAGTGAGTGATGAGTAAATGTTAACCAATACTATTATGGATTACAGAAAATGGGAGTCAAAGACAGCTTCTATGTGGTAATTTTGCACTGGATGAAATGATTCAATCAAATATATCCAGAAGAATCAAACTATAAACTCAAAGCAATTTAATCTATAAATAATGTCTTACCAGTAAGGTTGTCACATTCAAAGGCTGCCACAAATTTATTTTCAGTGCCCTCATTGCCCTTCTTATGGCTTTGGAGAGTTAATAGTATAGCCGCCCTATCAGGAAGTTGTTATGAAATAGAGGGAAATTTGGATCATTATTTTGTACTAAATGAGGTTTTTGATACCTTGTAACATATACCATCAAGTTTCATCAATCTTTCATCTGTATGTATGATGTTTTACAATCTTGTATAAACCAAATGGTTCAACTACTAGGTAAATTGTATGACAATTCTTCCAAAAATTAGAAATAGAGCTGAACTACCTCATGATCCAGCAATTCTATTCCTTGACATATATCAGAGAGATATATGTCACAGCGAACTTTATTGCAACACTATTCACAATACTAAAAAGAGGTGAAAAAACGTAAGTGCTCATGAAGAGATGAATGGATAACTACAATATTATATGTATATGAAATGGAATATTACAAAGCCATAAAAAACGAGGAACGCCCACATCTTGGAACATGGATGAACTTAGGGGATACTATGCTGACCTAAATAAGTCGATTGCAAAAGAACAAATATTGTAAGATCTCACTTTGATAAAATGACAAGAGCATCTGCATATAGAATCCAAGTTCACTGGCTGGGGGGAACACAATCGGTAGACAGTAGTCTCTCTTATGGTGATGGAAAAGGTAGCACTGAATCTAGATAATTGGTGTCACTAGGTTGCACACGCATAATTACACCAAAAATATATTTCAGCAAATACTGTTATATATAATTCAAAACAACTATATATGTGTGTGTCTATAATCCATATATGTGAATATATATGCATGTGTATATTCAAATAATATACACGTTTGCATGCATAATAAAACAAATAAGTTTCATAGAAACTGATGTCTGTTAGACAACAATTACAGCACCCAAGTTTTGATGTCAAATCAGGGACATAGTCTTGTGGAAAACTTGGTCAATAGATATGGTACCGTTTATAAATTTTATGTCCTCCATCCTATCTGATGAGTATATGGTATTTTTAAAAACATGTAAGTAGCCATCTAAGATATAATTATTGGTCTCTATTCACCTGGAGCTAAAGAAAAAGAAGGAAATTCAAGATTCAGAGATGCAACGAGTTTACCGGATTAATAATCTACATAAATAACATCTCCCCTACCTTGAGACATGAAGAACCAGATGGTGCTCAGCTATCAATATCAAATATTCTGACAGGGCTACAATGCATGGATCCTGATACACAGGGAGAAAATTATGGAACATAACTTAAAATTTTTTAAAGTTTCTAGACTTACTAGATCCACAGAGACAGGAAGAATCCCTGACATTATATGAACCTTAAAGCAAAATTATTTCCTCTAATCATCTTTTATCTAAATACCAGGTATATATGTAACACAATGATTACCTTTGAGCAAGACTATCTTTTAAAAACAAAAACTATATGAGGCCAAATGGTCAATAAATACTCTATAGCATAGATGAGAATATGGAGGATTTTGAGACTGGTTAATGGAAATGGAAGAACTAAGATGAAAATAATGAGAATGCTGATATAATAAGAAGGATGTAAGCAACATCGTAAAACAATATATGTAAAAATGTTAAATATATAATAGGAACATGTCTTACTGTGTACAGTTCCACTGACAATACAATAAAGTATTACTTTTTAAATTGATTTATCTATATATAAAATTTTGTGTACAGTTTAATGTTAATTTCTGATTAAAATCATCTATACAAATTCTAGTTTACTTGTTTTCTTTTGAATTGCCTTTCATTTCCAAGCCAGTTATAATAGGGTTTAAAATAGCTAAACTATTTTGTTCAAGTATATATTTTTTATCATGTGACCTTGCATTGCTTGTTTGTCTTACTTCATTGTAGGTTCCATATTTACATGCAGCTTTCCTTCCATTCTGTTCATGGGTACATGTTTTATTTGTTAAGGGTAATTCATTATATCAGGGTTTCAAACTTCATCCTAGTTTCACACCCTGCTTAGAGCTTGTATTTCCGCTCCAGATATAATGAATCCGACTTTCCATTTCCCAGGAGTATATGTAAGAATAAGTTGGCCATCCATAACAATAACCTGGTAAGCTATAGGAATCGCCTGGGGAACTTGTCATATTGAAGTCTCTGATTCTGCATTGTGTCTGAAGTGGAAAGGTAGATTCTCTGAAGTGGATTAAACTGAATGAACTGATTCCAGACCTTACTTTCAACTCATATGCCATGGTTGGGTTGTATCAAGTGCAATGTAGCTGAGAGAAATTACTGAAAGCCGAATGAAGGTCTAACATTATAGTGGGACAAGAGGAATGTAAAAGGAAATAGCGGAAAGAACTAGGAGGCAAAAGACATGTACAGAGGTATAAATATAGGCATGTCTATATGTAAATAAATTAATATATAACGATAGGGTTATAGATCTATGTACATATATTTATATGTTAAATATAAAGGTGGCAGATGAACATTGTGTCTCTATTCAAGGTCTTCCTCAATGCAAGATCACTTTGTTCTAATAACCTGGCATTCTGTGATGTAAGAGCCCCCAATAAAATGATTGTTTTTAAAAAGAAAAGATAAATACTTAGTTCACCTTGAATGAAGGATTGTAATTTGGTATCTTCATTAGCACACAAGACTAGGGAAAGGGCTGTTTATATTCACTAAGGCAGTCTTACTACATAAATGTCAATGGATTCATTTTCTTACATGGCCTCATACATTCTTTTGTATTCATTTTCTGTTTTCAAAGCTTTCGCAAACTTTTTAAAGCTGTAGACCTCTTTGCCTCTTTGTATACAATTACATGCTGGAAATCAGAAAAAAAATAGATCAGGTACAGTTAGTTTAAAAACCTTATAATAATGGCAACATCAAGGTCAGATGCAATAAAGATATTCAAGAATTAATGTTTCCCCACAGCCTAATGAGAAACTCATAACATTCTCAACATTTTTTTTTCATTTTAGTACAGACATTTTTAATAAAATTCACTACATCCTTGGGTGGGATCCTACCACCTATACTCCAGTTTATCCTTTCTCCATTAAAATAAAAGCTAGTATAGTATCATAGCACTCTAGGTATGTGCTTTTACTCAAACCTTAAATTATTTAGGCCTCAATTCCTTCATCTATAAACTGGAAATTAAAATGCCTACTCTGATTGTCTCTCACAGTGGCTGTAAGAATCACATAAACTAATATGGAAATCACTTTACCATTTACAAAGCACTACAAAAAAATTCCAGAGATTACTATTGTTGTTGCATACTGTGAAGTCATGCCCAACTCACAGTAACGCCATTCACAATAGAATGGAATACTGCCTAGATCTGCATCTTCACAATTGTTGTTTGAACCCATTGTTGCAGTCACTGTCAATCCTTCTCCTTGAGGGTCTTTTTCTTTTTCAGTGTTCCTCTACAAAGTATGATGTCCTTCTCTAGGGACTGGTCCTTCCCGAGAGTATGTCCAAAGTACCTAAGACGAAGTCCCTCTATACTCATGCATGCCTAAGGAACATTCGGGCTGTACTTCTTCCATGATAGATTTGTTCCTTTTGACAATGCATGGTATATTCAATATTCTTCACCAACACCGTAATTCACAGATTCATCATTCTCATTTGTTCATTATCCATCTTTCCCATGCATATTCAGCAATTTAATATGTGATTGCTTGGGTCGGGTGTACCTTATTCCTCAAAGTGACATATTTGTATTCTAACAGTTTAAAGAGCAGTTTTGCAGCAGATTTACCCAATGCAATCTATCATTTGATTTCTTGACTGCTGCTTCCATGTGCATTGACTGCGGTACCCAACAAAAAAGCAAACTCGCTGCCATTGAGTCTATGTTGACTCATAGTTACCCTATAAGAATGGGTCAAACTGCTCCTGTGAGTTTCAGAGAAGGTAACTGTTTGTGGCAATAGAAAGCCCAGTCTTCCCTCCACAGAGTGAAGCTGTAGTTTTGACCTGCTGTCCTTTTGGATTGCAGCCCAACATGTAACCATTGTGCCTTCAGATCTCCCTAAGTGTGAGTCCAAGTAAAATGAACTCATGACAATGTCAACCTTTTCTCTGTCTCATGATATGGTCCGGAGAGTTTAATAGGATATTGCTGTTGATTTCCTCTCTTGAAATGGACTCTATAAATATACCCTATATGCTTCTTGAAAAACAAACAAAAATTCCTTCTAGATCCCTTATCCCTCAAACCTAAATAGCGGTTTGAGTAGCTTAAAAAAGAAAGAGGAAAAATAAAGTTGAAAGGGTCCTGGAGTCTTTAGTGACAAACAAGTTCATCTCAAACAAACAAACAAAAAATCCAACACACCCTTTCTCTGTTTATCAAGATATAACCTGTTGTTTCGGTTGTGCGCATTTTTTTTCTTTGTGTTGTGATATAACCTGTACTGAAGGCTGTAGTCCATCTTCATCACTAAACGCTTCTTGTTCTCTTTGTTTACAAGTAAAATCATGCAATCTCTGTTCCACTGGTTACTAATGCATCTTCTTTCAATCCAGATATATTTTTCTTCTTCATAATCTGAATTCTCAGATTATTTGCTCATCATAGAAACTGAATAAATAAAATGAAAGGATGCAAAATTGATAGACATTTCTGGATTTTGTACCAGACATTAGCCTCCTGTTTTGTTTGAAGGATTGTCTCTTGGTTTATATCTGGGTTTTCCATGAACACAACTGTGTGTTATGGAACTACCATTTTTCACAATGGTATCCATAGTTTCTTTTAATCAATACAGTCTAATTTTTTTGTATACTCAATATTGAATAAGTACAAGTAAAGGATACAACCCTGATATACATCTTTTCTGATTTTAAACTATGCAGTTTTGGAAAATAGATTCGTTACAATGGTATCCATAATTTGTTATGATCCACCCCCGCACAATTGAACATCTTTGCATAGTCAATAAGATACAGATAAACATCTTTCTGGTATCTTCTGCTTGTAGCCAAGATCCATCTGACATCAGCAATGACATCTCTCAATCTATGCCTTCTTCTGAATGTGGCTTATATTTCCAGTAGTTCCCTTTCAAAATGTTACTTAAAACATTTTAAAAACATGTGGCATAGTTTTATCTGTATGTGACATTGATTATATTATAATTTCTGCATTTCATTGGATTATATTTCTTTGGAATGGGCTGGAATATGGATCTCTTCCAACCAGCTGAACAAATAGTTGTCTTTGAAATTTTTTGGCACAGATATGTGTGTATTTCCAGGATTGCATATATATGTGGACATATTTCAATTAGTATTGGTTACTTCTGTTGCATTGTTTTTAGAAAACTCCTGCAGAGCAGTTTGGACTTCTTCCTTCAGTTCCATTGGTTCTTAATCTCACTAAATATTTGAAAGTCCACCAAATATTTTACTTTTATCATTTTATTCGGAGCTTTTACAGTTGTCATAATATTCCATATTTGAATCACATCAAGCAGTATTGTACAACTTCTACCGCAGTTTCAAAACATTTTCCTTCTTCTTGCCTCCTTGATATCAGCTCCCATTTATCCCCTCCCTCCCTCACTGTGTTAGTCCGGGTTGACTAGAGAAACAAATTCATAGACACTCATATATGCATAAGAGATAACTTTATATCAAAGTGTAATTGCATATTAAGAAAACATCCCAGCCCAGTATAGATCAAGTCCGTATGTCCGATATTAGCCCATATGTCCAATACCAGTCTATAAATTCCTCTGCTGAATCACACAACACATGCAATGATGCCAAATGCAGGATGATCACAGGCCAGTGGGTGGAAAAAGTCCCGTGGATTCAATAGTGGTGAATGCATCTCCAGGGCTCTGGCTGTCATCCGTGTGGCTCTTCAACAGGAAGGTCAAGAAGAGAGAGTGTGTCCCACCTCATATAATCAGAGAAAAGATGAACCAAGCCTACACAAACTCTTCCAGAACATAAAGACATGTACATATGCAAATATATTTATATGAGGATGGGGAAATAGATCTATGAGCCTACATTTATAGG